>NW_022196712.1:0-370250 GCF_008641045.1 Pistacia vera | reverse complement strand
TTTTTTTTTTAATAGTTATTTTAACATTTTTAAATTTAGAATTTAAGTACTAAATTAACTTCAAAAATAGAAAAAAGAAAAAAAGTCAAAGAGCATCATTTTTCACTTTTTGTAAAAGTTAACGGCAAATAATTTGTTGCTTTTATCCTCTTATATAAAAAATCTAAAAACTTTGTAGCCTAATTGATGATATTTCTACATTAAATGAGACTATTAGAGCATCTTCAAATTACTCTTTGTATGACTCAAACTCTTTATTATAAAGAGTTTATTCATAAAAACAAAAGTCTAATGGACTTTTTATTCTTTAAATATAATTTAAAGAATGAGTTTAGCTCTCCACATCTAGAGAGTTAAATTTCATTCTTTATCTTAATTTTAAATAATAAATAATAAATTTCTATTTATTTTATTTATTATTTATCTCTCTTATTAAGTTTATTTCTTGAAAAAACATATTTTTTCTCTTAAAATTTAAAAAGTCTATTAGATTTAAATAAAACATTTACTTTTATATTTAAAAATTAACGAAGATATTTTTTATTTATACAAAAAGTGTTCTTTAAAATAAAAAGCAAAGGAACCACTTAGACTAAGAGATGAGTTGTAAGTTGGAAAAGTAGCCGAACCGAAATGACCAGAAGATTTGAATGATGAGTCTTGTGTTTAAAGTGCAAAATTTGATATATGAATTTGGGGAGTCTACAATTACTTTTGAAAGAGAATATCATTTTCATCCTTGTGGTTTTGATGCACTATAATAAGGGGCAAAACAAGGGATGTAAATATGTCCGGCCCGGGTTGGGCTCACCCGAGCTTGTCCAGGGTATTTTTTGAAAATCCAAGCCCGTACCAAGGAAAGAGCCCATGTTTTATAAAATATTTTTTTTATTTACATAAAATAATTAAAGTTATAAATAATAAAGAATTTGAAAATTATTAATTATAAATTTTGAAATCCATTAATAAATACTTTTATAAACGACTTTCGCTATGGAATTATACGTATAAGTAACGTTACACAAATTTAAAGACAATGGTAAGTGAAGTTGACTTACCGACAACTAATTTTATGTACCTAAAAATTTAACTGGAACGGAAGATGGGAGCTTCATCTTTTACTGTTCACTGCAGACCATTAAATGGGATAACTTTAGGTAAGGCAATCCATTCAAGCTAGTCCCACTAAGCTTGCTAGTTATAGCCCGTAGTATAATATGCCATCGTAGGCTAATGGTACAGGCAATAACCTTTTAAAGCCCGTAAGTTAAGCAAGGAAAGAAAGGAATGGATTAAATGGCTGCTATATGAGAAAGGAATGGATTAAATGGCTGCTATATGAGAAGAGAGGCCTCTAAAGTCTCTCCTTTTAGGTTTTTCCAAGGATTGTTGCTTTTTATCCCCACTGGCTCTTCCTTTTCTAAGTTGTAGTAAGAAATAAATAGCTCAAAGATATTCTATACATTTTATTTATTATTTATCTCTCTTATTAAATTTCTTTCTTGAAAAAGCATATTCGCTCTTTTAAAATTTAATGTTACATATATAAATTATTCCTTACAAATTGATGTGACAACCTTGTATGTTTGTCATGTAATCTCTTTTTAATATTATTTATAGGAAATAGTTTGATAAATAGTTTGCATATTTAATTTGTATATGTAACATTACTCTTATTTTAATATTGTTAAGACATGGAGTAAGAAGATATGTCTTCATTAGCATATGTAAATATTTTTTTTAGTCAATTTATTCATTCAGATTAATACACAATCTATTTAGGTTCAGTTTAAAAGGTAATCACAATAGAATTGTAATGATCACAACACGTTTGACATATTTTATTTTAATATTCTTGCATATCATACCTGCCTTAATTAAATGTGATTATATTTCTGGTTGTGGAAAGTTTTATGTGGACGTTATATATTAATGTGAACTAGAAAAGATTATATTCCATTAAGATCTCAAGAATCATTTTCCTAAAAGAAAATTATAATTTCAAGAATCATTTTCTTAAAAAGAGATTATGATTTCAAGAATCATTTTCTTAAAAGAAGATTATAAATTCAGGAATTTTTTTCTAAGAAGGCAAATCTAAAAAGGATTCCTTCTTGTTTCCCAATCTTGTATATATATTTTCCTTTTATTATTGTGACTTTTTTAAGGAAACCAAATTATACCTACGCTCTCTCTAAATATTTTTGTGAGGTTTTTTTAGTTCTTTAATGATGGTTTTCTTATGCTTTGGTAGGCTTAAATTTACCTTTGATTAACTTCTTGCTTTGTGTGAGTTTGTTTTTTGGAACGTTGTACCGTGTTGATGACTGGACGTGTTCGAGCTAGCTTTGCCGAAGTAATCTTTCATCATTGAAACTTTAGAGGAGCTCAAGTGTGACTAAGTGGTCTCGTGGAAGAGAAGCTAGCTTTGGTGGTTTGAGGTTTAACCAAAGAGCCAAGATTGAAGAGTTGTCTAAACAGGGAGTTTTACAAGTAATACTTATTCTTGTCTTTGTAATTGAACAGATAATTATTTTATAGTGGATTAGCTTCTTCTGGACTTGGTCCTATGGATGTAAGCAAGTTGTCAAACCATGTAAACATAATTATGTTCTTTATTTTCTGTTGTGCATGATTTACACATGTTGATAATTCGTTAAACAACTCATTAAGCACTTCTTAAACATGTTAGTACATTCTGCATAAGTTTTAATCAACATTATAATAGTTTAAAAGTTTCAATTGGTATCAAAGTGTGTTATGAAGAGTTATTTCAGTAGATCCTCACTCTTTTTTTTTTAATATACGACATATTTCAGTTGAATTCTGTTGATGCGTGATTTTGACACCAACCAAACGCACGTGTGAAATGCTGAGCAGACCCAGAGAACACACGTAAATATGAAAATGAGAGTAAATGCAATGGACAACAGTGTTTAAAGTGGTTCAGATGCTAAGGAAGCGAATTCTACGTCCACTGATTTTTGTATTAATGATAGGGGTGAGGTCGCGTTAGCGGACTGACTTACAAATGATTGTACAAGAGAGAATGCTTATGTATTTTTAAGAGAGAGAGTAGCTAATCCCATAAATAAGAGAAGAGCTGTCAATTTATAGTGGGATGGATTAAGGTTATCATTACTAAATCTGTGAGTTGGTGGGATTATTCGTGCAAATCCATCTTTATGTCACATTGCCCACCTTCCAAAGCTATTTACGCTATTTGGTGCAGGGATCGGACACGTGGAGTTACTATGGCTTCTAGCTGCTATGGCGCGCACCCATTTTACTGACAGGAGTGGGCTGCTCAGGTCACCACGTGTTGAAAATAACATAGAATAACATATATCCTAACATAATCCCAAGATCATAGTCACCATTGCAATCACATTTGTATATAAATGAACTACAATGAATTAACACAACATAAATACCTTTTTTCCTTATCTCTGAAGCAACAAAGTTAATATGGAAGAAAACCACGAAGTGTATTCCTGTTTTCCAAATTCTAGAGAGAGAGAGCGTATTTTTCCTTTGCGTATTTTTTTGAGAGTGACAGTGAGTAACCTCATCTAAAAAGAAAACTTTTCTTTTTATATGGGAGCGGTTCGTGAGAAACTGCCTTCGGCAGTTTCCACTTCTCACGCCCCTTCATCATGGGTGGAATCATTTTAAACGAGTTTAAAATGAAAATACCACGGGAACTTATCCAATACCATGCAACGTGGCTGCTTTTAACTGGCTGCGGGCCTATTCAAACTCTGACCTTTTATACTGACCGAGTCTTGCGTCAGTCCTATATTTTTCAGGCATAACAAATTCGAACCGAAATATGTCCTTTACTCTTTATGCAATGCGTTTTTCGAGTAAATTAACAATCAGTTAATAATCAACTAACAGTTTGTATTTGAAAAAAACAATAACTTCTCAATTTTGAAACTTCTCATATATCATGATTTTAAAATCCTTCGGAACCAAATAAAGTTCAGAACTACAGACATTAAGGCTGCGTTTGGTGTAATATTTTTATCCCTATTCTGGATCCTATTTTTCAAATAGCGTTTGGTACAATATTCTCAAAATATTACCCTATTTTTTTAATTACATTTTAACCCCATAAGGTTATTAATTTCACTAAATACCCCCTGAAAAAAAAGTTTAAAAATTAACAAAAACACCCCCATCAACCCAACTTGTCAGATTCCGGCCACCACCGTCGGTGATAGCCGGAATCTGTACAACGGCCAAACCTTTTTTTTTTTTTGACAGAAGAAAATGGACGGGGAATTCACGCTGTGGCCTTTTCGGCCAGATCCACCACGATCTGGCCGGAAAAGGCCAGACTATGGCCGTCAGACGGCCAAATCTTGGACGTCGTTGACCGAAAACGACGGCCACATCTTTGGCAGTGCTGACGGCCAAAGATGGCCGTCGTTTGGCTTTTCGGCCGTCGCACGGCCAAAACAAACGTAGATCTGGCCTTTTCGGCAGATCCACCATGGATTCTAGCCGGAAAAGGCCATAACAAACGAGTGTACGGCACAGATCCGACAGTCTGTGCCGTAACGAAATTTGCGCCAGATTCCGGCGGTGGTGGGCGACGAATCTGACACTGCAGATGGGGGGGTGTTTTGTCATTTTACAGTTAGGTCTTTATGTAAATTAGTAAACCTAAGGGAGTTTATAAATTTTTAAAATTTACCTCGTAATACTCCATATCCATAACCAATTACCTATCCTTAAATCCATACAAATACTAACCAAACGCACCCTAACTGTTTTTCTATCAAAAGTTCCTCGCTCGAATTCACAACTGCAAGAACTAATTTTACAACTACAGTCACCACTGAAGTCTTCTCAGGAAAGTCTTATTCAGCCGTTGATGTAATGTGTTGAATTGACTCATGATTTTATCATTCTTAATAAATTTTCAATCATGTAAAGACAATGGAAACTGCAGGTGCTTACCGCCCACTATTTTATGTACCTAAAAATTTAACTGGAACGGAAGATGGGAGACTTCATCTTTTACAGTTCACTGCAGGCCTTGGCAATCTTTGGTAATCATATAATGAGATAACTTTAGGTAAATATTTTATGTATTTTATTTATTATTTATTTCTTTTCTTTTTTTGAAAAAATATATTCTCTCTTCTAAAATTTAAATAATTATTTAAATAAAAAATTATTTTTTATATTTAAAATTAATAAAATTCTCTTATTTATACGAAATATATTCTTTAAAATAAAGAGCAGACGAAACCACTTAGAACTAAGAGATGAGTTGTAGCTGGAAAAGTACCAAACCAAAAAGGACCAGAAGTTTGAATGATGAATCTCTGTTTAAAGTGCAAAATTTGATATAGATTTGGGAAGTCGACAATTACTTTTGAAAGAGAATATCATTTTCATCCTCGGGGCTCCATGTACTATAATAAGGGGCAAACAAGGGATGTAAATACGTCCGGCCCGGGTTGGGCTCACCCAAGTTGTCCAGGGTTTTCTTTTTTATCCAAGCGCCGCACCAAGGAAAGAGCCCATGTTTATATAAATATTTTTATTTACAAAAATAATTAAATATATAAATAATAAAGAATTTGAAATATTAATATAAATTTTGAAACCATTAATAAATAATTTAATAACGACTTTCGCTATGGAATTATATATTAAGTAACGTTACACAAATTTAAAGACAATGAAAGTGCAGTGACTTACGCCAACTAATTTTATGTACCTAAAATTAACTGAACGGAAGATGGGAGCTTCATCTTTTACTGTTCATGCAGACTTTAGCAATCTTCATAATCATATAAATGAGATAACTTTAGGTAAGATATCATATGACAGCGATAGTTGTTTTGTGATTTTGCATACACATGGCATCAAAGTACACCGTTCGCTTTAGCTTCTTTGTTTTGTCAGTGTTTGTTTTACGCTTTTTCAAATGCGGATTGTGGCTCAATAGTTCGGACCTACCAGGCTTTCCGGTGTTTACCTTTCAAACTTGAAACTGGGTCAGTTTTTTTTTTCATTTTTTACTTGCATTTTAACTATATGTAACTATGATATGGGAGATTTTGCAAACTCAGATATGTTAGCGTGGGAATTCAGAACTCTTTTGTTTGTGGAGTCACAGGAAATCCTGAAGTGGATCTGTTCTTTATTATATAGTTGGAGGCCCTGGTTGTGCTGCTTGAATGGCTTCCTCTTCCAAACTGGTATTTTCAGATATTGTTCTGCAATGCATGCACCTAAATAGTTTAAGGACATTAAATTTAATTGCAGGACTATGTCTACTTTTTTTTCAGGACCACTACAATTTGATGATGCTATTACACTGGGGGCTTGCCAACGTACATTTGTACCCTACACATGGACAAAGGTACAAAATTTAAACTATATGTGGACGACTGATGGTAGGGAAATGATATTATGATTGTATGATGGTGATAATTTGCAGAGTGCCAGTATAAATATTTGCGGATGTCCCTGTTGGCTCTGGTTACTCCTATTCAACAAATGCATCGGATACAGTATCTCAGACTTAGAATCAGTGAATCAATCTCATGTATTTATAAGAAAGGTGAAGAATTTTCATAAATAAGTTGTCTTTGTGAAATAGGATTATCAATTTTTTAACTCAAAATGCAGTGGTTGATGGAGCATCCTCAATCATCCAACGATTTTTATTGCTACTGACTCTTATTCTGGCATACTTGCTCCAATCATCGCACAAGAATATTGGACGGTAATTTTTTTTTTTTTTATCAATTTCAGCCAAGTAGTGATATATCGCTTAAGCTATTTTTTAGTTTTTTATTTAGGCTTAATTTGCAGTAATGAAGCTGGAGAGGAGCCAACACAATAAATCTAGTCGTAATGCTCTAGAACACATACCGTGGTTAGCCTATTGGTCGTTACATCAATGATGAATCATACTTGTAAATTATAAAACTAATCTTGTATTATGAATAATCAGGGGGGATAAGTGGGATCACCACATACAGATGGTGAACTTGAAGAAATGATAAAGTACCATTAGCTCATCAGCTGGGAATATTATCCAAGAGTTTGTACGAGGTGATTTCCAACTGAAAAGACATAAATATTCTAATTTTTAAAGGCTTTAACCTCTATTTGTTCTCTGCTAATATGTTTCATGATCACTAAACTAAATATGAGCGGAAATTTAAAACGTCTTCTTCTGTTACAGTCAGCCAAAAAAAATTGCGATGGCGATTTCTTCTACGTGGATTCTAGTACCTCCAGTGGGGAATGCCTCAGGAGGATAGGAAAAATCGATGAGGTCAGAGGGTATATCAAATTTTTTTTTTTTTTTTTTCTCATATTCACATGTTTACTGCGAGGCGCTATGCTATATATCTTCAAGAAAGTGTTATTGAATTTTGCAGTGCCTTGAACAAATAAATACAGAAATGGTGTTGGCTCCCAAGTGTGCTACAGTTTCACCCAAATCAGATGATGAAAAAATGAGAAGGTTTTGAAAGAAAAGTCAAGACAATTTCCCTTCCATCAACATAGCAACTGACTATTGGTGCAAGGTTATCTTTCCCCCCTCTCCCATCTTCTGTAAGCGTTGTTTGTATAATTTTTCTAACTAATTTTTGTTGCAGAATTTTCCTTATCTACTCTCTGTTGTATGGGCGAATGACATTAGTGTTCAACGTGCTCTATGTCCGAGAGGTATTTACAATTAATTCAAAACAATCGTGGCTGGGAATATGTAGATCAAATTGAAAATTGTTTTAATTGCAAACAGGGAACAATTCAAGAGTGGCGGTAGGTGCAACCAAACCTTCGCTTCTGGTACATATGTGTATGATCTGGGAAGGCCTTGACTACCAAAAAAATCTTACCAAAACTGGCCTGCAAAATTACTTACAGATCTTCTTCAATTTACATTTCTGTTTATCCATGACTCATCTGATTTCAAATAACATATAAGAACATTCTGTTGACTTAAGCCTAATTCTTAATGCAGTGGGTGATCATGATCTAGTTATTCACATATATCAACAGAATATTGGCTATCTGAACTCGGAATAAGTTTGGATGAAGATTGGAGACCGTGGTATGTTGGTGGTCAAGTTGCAGGGTAAGTTTATAAGTCTGCAGATTCTACAATCTAATCTTTCAACTTTTTTAATTTGATTCAATATGAAACCAATTCATTCCTATTTATACATGGAATGCATCTTCAATTTAGTACAAATGAAGTATTCAAAATATGGATATCGACTAACTTTGCCACTTCAAAGAGTAAGAACGCGTTGTAAAACCATTTCATTGTTTATTAATTGTGAAACCATAATTTATGTATATTTTGTACAGGGATCAGGTCACTCTCTACGGAATGGAAAGGAAAGCAGAGAAGTTACGAGATGTTTGAAAGATGGATCCACTTTTACCCGCTCTAGTTTGATGCCACAGTGTAACAGTCCGGATGAATAATAATGTAAGGGTGTTTTGTTTTTTGGTCTTAGAGCCTAAATTAAGTCTAGTTTTATTAATTTAGATGTTTAAATTTGTTGTTTTTAAATTAGCCAAGTTGTTTTTTTGGCTTTTATGTGTACTTAAAGAGCAATGTTACATTATCCAAACTATTTAACAAATTATTTCTACAAATTAATAAAACAAACCCTGTAGTTTGTCATGTAATCTCTTTTAAATAGTGTATGGGAAATAGTTGTATAATAGTTGCATATATAGCATTACTCTTGTTTTAATATTGTTAAGACATGGAGTAAGAAGATATGTCTTCATGCAGATGTAAGTATTTGTTTTGTCAATTATCATTCGAATTGTGCACAATCTATTTAGGTTAGTTAAGGTGGTCACATAGAATTACAGGGATCACAACACGTCTGACATTTATTTTAATATTTTGCTATCGTACCTACCTTAATAAAGTGTATTTATTTTGGTTGTAGAAAGTTTATGTGGACATTATATATTAATGTGAGCTAGAAAGATTTTATTCCATTAAGATCTTAAGAATCATTTCCTAAAAGAGTTATGATTTCAAGAATCATTTTCTTAAAAGGAGATTATGATTTCAAAAATCTTTCCTTAAAAGGAGATTATAAGTTCAAGAATCATTTTCTTAAAAGATCATTTCTTAAAGAATATTATGAATTCGGAAACCCTTTTATAAGAAGACAAATCTAAAGGATTCTTTCTTGTTTCCATCCTTGTCACATGTTATAATATTTTCCTTTTATTATTGTGACTTTTTTAAGAAAGCCAAATTATACTCTGCTCTCTCTGAATATTTTTGTGAGGTTTTTTTTAGTTCTTTAAGACGGTGTCCTAGTTTTGGTAGGCTTAAATTACCTTTGATTAACTTCTTGCTTTGGGTGAGTTGTTTTTTGTAATGTTGTAACGGTGTTGATGACGGACGAGTTCGAGCTAGCTTTGCCAAAGTAATCCTTCATCGTTGAAACTGGGAGAGGAGTTCAAGTGTGACCAAGTGGTCCCATGGAAGAGAAGCTAGCTAACAGTTTCAAGTAAATTAACAATCAGTTAATAATCAACTAACAGTTTGTATTTGAAAAAGACAATAAATTCTCATTTTAAAACTTCTCATTTCAGATTTTAAAATCCTTCGGAATCAAATAAAGTTCAGAATGCGGACATTATTGTCATCTCACTCAAAGTTCCTCCTCGAATTCACAACTGCAATAACTAATTTACAACCTAAAGTCACACTTGAATGTCTTCTCAGGAACGTCTTATTCAACCGTGATGTAATTATTGAAATTTGACTCATGATTTTATCATTGTCACTAAATTTTCAAACCATGTAAAGACAATGGAAACTGCAGTTGACTTACCGCCGACTAATTTTATGTACCTAAAAATTTAACAGGAACGGAAGAGGGAGCTTCATCTTTGACTGTTCACTGCAGACCTTTAGCAATCTTAATCATATAAATGAGTAACTTTAGGTAAGATATCATATAACAGCAATAGTGTTTGTGATTGCATACCAAAATGCATCAAATTACACCTTCGCTTTAGCTTCGTTGGTTTCTTTTCAGTGTTTGCTTTTACGCTTTTTCGAAATGCGGATGTGGCTCAATAGTTCTTTGACTTTTCTTTCAAAGACCTTCTCATGTTTCATCATGCAAGGCGCTATGCATATGCTATATATCTTCAAGAAAGTAGTGATAAGAAAGTGTTATTTGAATTTTGTAGTGCCTTGAACAAATAAATACAAGAATAGTTGGCTCCAAGTGTGCTACAGTAAACCCAATCAGATGATGAAAACATGAGAAGGTCTTTGAAAGAAAAGTCAAGACAATTTCCCTTCCATCACCATAGCAACTGACTATTGGTGCAAGGTTATCTTTCCCCCTCTCCCATCGTAAGTGGTTTGTATAATTTTCTAAAAATTTTATGTTTGCAGAATTTCCTTATCGACTCTCTGTTGTATGGGCGATGACATAAGTGTTCAACGTACTCTTCATGTCCGAGACGTATTACAATTAATTCAAACAATTGTGGCATTTAGAATATGTAGATCACATGAAAATTGTTATAATTGCAAACAGGAAACAATTAAGATCTCAAGAATCTTTTCCTAAAAGAAGATTATGATTTCAAGATCATTTTCTTAAAAGAGATTATAAGTTCAAGAATCTTTTCTTAAAAGAAGATTATGAATTCAGGAATCCTTAGCTAAGAAGACAAATCTAAAAAGGATTTTTCGTTTCCCAATCCTTGTCACATGTATATATATTTTCCTTTTATTATTGTGACTTTTTAAAGGAAGACAAATTATCTCTGCTCTCTCTGAATATTTTTGTGAGGTTTTTTAGTTCTTAATGCTGGTTTCCTATGCCTTGGTAGGCTTAAATTTACCTTTGATAACTTTTGCTTTGTGTGAGTTTGTTTTTGGGAATGTTGTACGTGTTGATGATTGGACGTGTTCGAGCTAGCTTTGCCGAAGTAATCTTCATCGTTGAACTTAAGAGGAGTCAAGTGTGACCAAGTGGTCTCATGGAAGAGAAGCTAGCTATGGTGGTTTGAAGTTCAACCAAGAGCCAAGATTGAGTGTTGTCTAAACATGGAGTTTTACAACTGATACTAATTCTGTCTTTGTAATGAACATATAATGTTTTATAGTGGATTAGCTTCTTCTGGACTTGATCTCATGGATGTAGGCAACTTGCCAAAACATGTAAAATGATTGTGTTTCTGATTTTGTTGTGCATGGTTTAAACATGTTTAAATTCGTTTAAAACTCATTAAGCACTTCTTAAAAAAGTTATTACATTCCGCATAAGTTTTAATCAACATGATAACGGTTTAAAACTTTCAATTGGGTCAAAGCGTGTTATGAAGATTTATTCATAGATCCTTACTTTTTTTTTTTTTTTTTTTTTTTTACAGTTTTTCTTGCTACAGACCTTGTGTGACCACATTTGTGTTCTGTGTCACCACATCTGTCTTGTGTTTTCTAACTGTGATTACTTTTATTTTGAGTGCTTGTGTGTGATCACATCAATCCTTTGTGACGACCTTTGATGTTCTGTTTACTATAAGTTTGCTTAGTGAAGGAGGGTCTACCAATAGACCACCCTTGTTAGAGGGAATCGATTATGCTTTTTGGAGACCTAGGATGCGTGCCTTTTTGAAATACATTGATGAGAGGGCTTGGAGGGCTTGTAATGTTGGTTGGAAAGAACCTAAAGTTGATGAAGCAAGTGGAAGCAAAGGAAAAGCCATAGATCAATGGACTAAGGCTGAGTTAGAAGAGTCTAATTTTAACTCAAAAGCTCTTTATGCTATTTTTAATGCTATTAGTATTAATCAAATGAAAAATATAGCAAACTGTGAAATGGCTAAGGATATATGGGATAGACTCCTAGTAAAAATTGAAGGAACAAACATTGTAAAAAAGACTATGCTTAGAAGATTAATAACTGACTATGAAAATCTTGTTATGCATGATGATGAAACAAAATTTTTGATTTTCAAGGCAGATTGTGTGATGTTGCAAATTAATGTTTTGCTTTGGGTAAAATATATACTAATGTTGAACTTGTTAGGAAAGTGTCGCTCTGTACCCAAGAGATTCATGTCTAAGGCCACCTCTATTGAAGAATGTCGTAACCTCGATGAGATGTAGCAGGATGAACTAATTGGATTCTTGCAAACCTTTAAGCTAAACCTGAAACGATGAGATAAGAAATCAGGTAAAAGTCTTGCCCTGAAACATGAGGTGATCTCTGAACCTTCTGGTGATTTTCATACTAGTGATATAGAAGATGATGAGTGTGATTTGCTTATGAAAAAATTTGCAAAGTTCTTAAAGAAGAATATGAGAAAACCGAGTGAGGGTAATAACGGAAAACAACCCTTTGTTAAAAAAAATTTAGACCAATCTGGTCAAGTTGTCTTCTCGAAAATATTTTCGAGAGAAAATAAAAAGAAAAGCAAAGGAATAAAATGTTTTAAGTGTGAGGAGTATGGTCATATTCAGTCCGAGTGTGCAAACACAAATCAGATACTCATACATCATTACTTGCTTTTCAAAATGACCAGAGCATAGCTTCATACTCTGCCTCATTGTTCAAGACGGCAAACACAAATCAGACTGCTGCATAGATTGGGTTCCCTTCAAGACTTTCAAGCAAAAGCCCAGCTCTCGTCCCTTTTTTCATTTGAGGACCTATCCATATGCAAAGTCCACTACCATAGACTGTCGAGCTTCGGCTCGACCGGCTTGTTTCCTTCTGAGATGCTCACTTCTGGCGGGCTTTTTTCCCCCTTGGGTTGATATGAGAACTATAAGATAAAGTCAACCAAAGTTTGTCCTTTAATTGCGGTTCTTGAGATGTATTTGATGTCATGTTGGCTAAGCTTCCACTAAATTAATATGCCCGATGCCTTGGGCTTTTGCATTATCTTTCTCAGTGGGAAGTTGGTCAGAACATGAATGGAGTGTGCCTGAAAATAGGGCCGCAACTTCCAAGCGGCTACAATGAGTGCATAGGCGAGTTTCTCTGTTTTTGGATAGCTTGTCTCGGCATTGAGCAACCGGTTGCTCACATAATACACCAGCCACTGCACTCCCCCTTCTTCGGGTACCAAAGTCACACTAATTGGGGACTTAGATACAGACAAGTACAACAAAAAGGGCTCACCTTGGATGGGCTTTGATAGCAAATAAGGTTATCTTAAGTGCTTCTTCAACTCCTAGAATGCTTTCTCCCACTCTTCAGTCCACTTGAAACACTTGTTCCCTTTCAATGTCTCAAAGAAAGATAGGCACCTGTTTGTACCTCGGGAAATGAACTTGCTTAGTGCGGCCACTTGCCCTGTTAAACTCTGAACCTACTTTACACTAGCCAGGCTCTTCATGTTCAAGAGAGCTTGAATCTTGTCTGGGTTGGCTTTGACACCTTGCTGATTTACAAGGAAACCTAGAAACTTCCCTGAGCTTACTTTGAAAGCACACTTCAGAGGATTGAGTCTCATTCAGTATTTTATATAGATGCTGAACATTTCCCCCAGGTGCTCGATGTGGCTTTTGGCGACCTTTGACTTGACAACCATGTTGTCAATATGCACCTCCATTGTTTTTCCAATTTTTTTGGTGAACATTTGCTTCACTAATCGCTGATAGGATAACTTATAGGTTGCATATTGATCACATCTTTCTTATTCATGAGCCCTTGATAACTTCATTTATGGCCTCAGCAAGTACAATTTTCTTTTTATATAATCTATTCAACAACATATTCATAACTCCAACAATAAGCACTTAAGGACTTTTGCAGAGGAGTATATAATTAAGCAACTTCTGCAATTTCAAAAGCCAAAAAGCAAATTCAAACTAACATATATAATCTGCCAACTTTAGATCCACCTGCATTTCCTTTTGCAACTCTAAAAAACAACACATTGGTCCCACTACCCCTCAATCAAAAGCTTCTTTTTTAATATCACTTTCTTTAGCCCACTAACATATTTATTTAAACAAACCACCACCTTACTCTCCACCTTTTTTCTCATTACTTAACTCACAAGTTGTTTTCTCCAAAGCAATTTAGTCTCCAAATGAATTCCCTCCCACCTCCACCTCCACCTCTTCCACCCCTTTTACATTCATCACCACTTACACTGCCTCCACCTCCGGCCCTCCTTTCACCACCAACACCACTTATGCCACCACCAGGAAAGCAGGCCACTCAAGTTCCTCTTAAACAAATTGCCATCTCAAAGCCATCTGTAATAAAACAACATAGTCTAACATTAGTTGCATATTTTAAGATCAACCAAAGCACCAATATTCACAATAGTTTATTCAGCTGCAAAACTATTTTATGTAGATGTAGTTTCATAGGAAAAACCAACTAAATCTAGGGAAACAGGGTAAAACAGGGGACTTGTTTTTGATTGGCAGAAGGTATTCCAAAAAAAAGGCTTATACTTTCTTCAAGTTTCAATGGAAGTTTTTCATTAATAATGACTTAATAGATTTATCTTATCTTTATCTTACCTTTTTTTATTATAATGACTTAATATATTTGATTTTTTTCTTTAAACTCTCATCAGTATAGCTTTGATTGATTTAGCAACTTGACAAATGATTAATAAACCTACCACACGGGATCCAGCTAGACCAACCCTTATCTTTTTTCGCTTTTTACTTTATGTATATTTATGAAAAATTCTTGAACTTCAATTTATGCTCTTTATTTTTATTTTTTGTTCCTTTCGATGTTTTAACACTGTTGGTGGGGTTGAAGTTAGCTGAGTTTGCCTGCAAAATCAAGCACTCGGCAACTTGTTGAACGTTTGTAAAACAACAACCATACAGTCCATACTCATTGACTCAAGTAAGATTTTGGGCTAAGTTTTCAGTTTACCATAATTTTTTACAAAGTTTTGGGGCTAAACTCTATTTCATCATTGTATAGGCCAATAATCGTATTGGGCCTGACGAGGGCCAATAACGAAATAAGCATACTACAACCTAGTGCCTTAGCCTAATTCTGGTTGGGTCTACACTTAAATCCACCTTGTGAACTAACCACTTTATGATTTGGGCTATCCTACAAGTTAAGCTAAATTAAGTTCCAACCCATTAGCCCACAGTAGTCCCAAAATAGGAATCAGAATCTTATTTACTTTCTACATTGGTCAAGATCCAGAATCTTACTTGAAGTAGTAAGTCTAATCTGATAAAGGCAAGTGATAATATTTCCTTCTTGATTTAGACTCATCTACCAAGTAGGACTTAGAGTTCTCCTAGGACTCCAACCTCTTTAGTTCATTATATAAATAGAGACTAGATCTCTCATTATTCATTCAAAAATAACCCATAGCTCTTAGCTCCTAAATTCTTGCTCTCAAGAATTGATAATCCTATTTTACACTATGATTTTGCATTAAATTTTGATAGGATTTAGGATACTTTTCATACAATTTGGGCCATAATTGCTACCTAATGCTATTAATTTGTCTTTGCAGGCCTAAACGATGATTTTGAGCATAAATGACAGTTTTTAGCATAAATTATGTAACTTGAGCTTCAAAACTCGGAATGACCTGAATTTAGAAGCTTTGGAAAGCTAAGAATAAGAGCTACAACTTTCATGTTTTGGGTTTTTCCTAATTCTGACTGGATAATGGTGAGAACTTGGCTTGAATTCGTGAAAAGTACGCTGGGAACTAAAGAAAAACGTCTTTGGACATGCTTCAGTATTTCTGCCATAACTTGAGCTGTAGACCTCGGATTGTACTGATTCTTAAACTTGTAGAAATATAATTGAAAGGGATACAATTCATATGTTTAACACATTTCCAGATTCAGACTCTATCATGCTCAAATTTGGCCCGAAAGATTCTCGCCGTGGCAAGGAAAAAGCTTCGCCGTGGCGAAACCTGCATTAGCTGTAAAAATAAAACGACGCATTTGGGCTTGCTAGGGCTTTATCCTTAAGTGAGAGAGGTATAAATTAGAGTGAAAAAGAAGAGAAAATGGTCTTGGTTCGTCATTTGGAAGGCAACTCTTGGAAGGAGAAAATTATTGAAGATTTGGGCTTCAAATTAGAGAAGATTTCTCCATCTTTTGCTTGTTTTTCAATGATGAATCTTGATTCAGTTTGTTTTTGTTGTTTTATTTTGTTTTTGAGTATGAACTGAGTTGTTTAGCTAGGGTTTGATGTAACCTTGATACAATGATTCAAATTTATATGAATTGATTTACTTTGAGTTTTAATTTCATGATTGAGTGTTTATCTCTTTGCTTAATGACTTTTGGATGCTTGATCACCATTCAAATGTGTGTTGTTCACAATGAGACTGAGAAGTGATTTGTGATTGTGCCTCTTGGGATAAATACAATAGATTAAGCAAATGCTAGAGATAGGTTTAGCGATCTATGAAATCTAGATAGAATTCCATAAAGCTTAAAAGACTTTGAACTATTAATCTTCATTTTGTTGGGTGCAGAAGCTTAATAGGGATAAGTAGGAAAATGTAGCCTAAGAAGATATGTTTTCAACTTAGGGAATTCGATTTTCGATCAAGGAATTAGAAATTGGGTAATAGATTCTATGATTTGGGTTAGCATATCTAGGTGAAATCAACACCCTAGCATTTTTTTAGCAATGTTTAATTAGTTAAGTTGTTGGGTTTTGTTTTAATTTCATTATCATTCATTTATATTTTGTTAATTTATATTTAGTTTGTTAATTTTCCATCAATCCAATTTATTGTTGCTTCAATTAGGACTTAAACTAAAGAAATCAGTACTTAGTAACACTATCCTCGTGGGAACGATACTCACTCATCACTTTATTACTTTGTGCGACTAGTGCACTGGCTATATTGCATGTTGTAGTAACAACGCATCAAGATTCACCGCCTTTCCCCGCCGTGAAGCTTAGTTCCAACTAATTTCACCAACCTTAACCACCGCAAAGCTGTGCTCCGCCCACTTTGTGTTAGTCTAGCCCTAGCTACATTATTACGATAAACCCTTCCCACTCTCAGCCCTCACTAAATACCTTCAATCTCACTGACTTAAGCATCGGAGTGCCTACTGTAGACACCATGTCAATGTCACCCAAGCATTCACGTTCCCTTTCCCTCTTTGTGCAGGTCCATCAAATTGCCAGTAACTCGCTTCTCACAAGATTCGTCCTTTCTTAATCAACTGTAAATTTTACCGTCTACAGTTTGGTGCCCACCATAGGGCCCTAACAATTATTTGACTCAAAACGACCTGCTCATTTCGTTCTTACTCCCTCTGTTCAGCCATCATGACTGGAAGTACTGAAACCCCAATGCCTGATGTCGAGGCTCAAATTACGGCTCTCACTACACTTGTGCAAGAGAGCAACGACAAGTACCAGACCCTAGAAGCTTAAAACGCTGTCATCCGTGTGGAAAACCAAGCCCTTCAGGATAAGGTAAACCAATTATACTCCCTAGATTGGATATTGAGTCAACAACATGCCTCTTCCTCTCGCCTTCCTGTTCATCCTAGACAATTATTCACCACCTTGGATCATAGCACTTTGACAAACAAATCCTATCTCCACTCGGCTTCAACCACCACAATGCCCTTAGCCGAGCCAACCTAAACAGAGATCACCTAACCCATCAATTTCTTGGCCACCAAAACACTCACCCAAACTACCCCATTCCAACAATACCAGCTAAACACACTCGTCACCCTCTCACAAACACAACCTTTACATTTGGTAGTCGATCAATCCCACCACTCACTCCTGTTTGACTCGGCCATACATATCAACCCAATGTGTTCCCCCACCTACAAAACACAAGTCTCTAGACCCCTATGGCAACCCTCTTTAAGCAAGCTTGAGCCAAGCAGCTATCCGAGATGGAATTCATGATCCAACACATCCTTAGCATGCCCACACCCCTCAAGAAGAGCCAACCCCAAAGCTATGCTGACTCACCATTCGTAGATGCCATAGCCTTTATATAGATGCCTCGCAAGTTCACCTTCGCCAACATGAAACTCTAAGATGGAGCCACCGACCTGGATGACCACATAGCCTCTTACAAACAAAGGATGTTCACTATCGCCATTCCCCGTGATCTTTGTAAAGCATGCATATGTAAGAGTTTCGGCTCTAGCATCATGGGATCAACCCTCCAATGGTACACTAACATACCAAGCAACTCTATCGACTCCTTCACTCAGCTCATGGACACCTTCATTGAACAGTTCGCCAGTAGTGAGAAACTCTCTGGTGACCTTTATAGAGTTCGTCAGCACAGTGGATAAGCATTGCGAGATTATATGGGCCGTTTCAACAAGGAGAAGATCTTCATCCCATATTGTAACCAAGAGATGGCAGTTGACCCCTTCAAGAAAGGACTCCTCCCTGATAGTGAGCTCTACAAGGAACTTACTAAGTTTAATTGCTCCACCATTGAAGAAGTCCTAGCTCGGGCTTTCGTCGAGATCAGGTGGGAGGAAGATGAAGTGAACCAAGCCAAACATTCGACATATGAAGTCTTCGTCCCACAGAGTCATACCCTCAACCAAGAAGAGCTCCTAACTGAAACAATAGGCGCCCAATTGATCGCCATCTAGCTCAACACTCTGAAAGAGCATCCATCCTTGTCAACCAATACAAAATGCCCGAATACAATCTAAATATCGAACCGGTTGAGGTAGTAGTCGTCATGAACGAGATGGGAAAGGTCGTCAAATGGCCAACGAAGATAAAATACACTAAGGCCAAATGAGACACCACTAAGTGGTGCGAGTACCATGGGGACAAGGCCATGTCACCGCTGACTGTATTGCTCCCTGACTCGAGGTCATAGAGCTACTAAAGATAGGCCATCTTTGAGATTTCTTAACTAATAAAGGGAAAAGTAATCTCGCCAATAAGGATCACCAAGTCACACCCCCACCAAAGGAACCAACCCGAAAGGGATATGCCATATAATCTCATGCGGCTAGGAAGTGAGTCGAGTGAGCTACTCCTAGGCTAAACGTCACGCCCGAGCCACAGTTAATCTACAGCCCGCTCACCCCAACCATCCTTACAGGTGCCAATCAATCTGACCATCAAATTCTTTGACAACGAAACAGTGAACCTTATCAATCCCCACCACGATGCACTTGTCATTACCCACCAAATCACCAACATCCTTTTCAAGAGAATCCTTGTGGATCCAGCTCCTCAGCCAACATTCTATTCCTTGAAGCACTCAAGGTCATGGGTATCAATGAATCCAACATCATTCGTCGATCCACCTTCCTCATTGGCTTCAGTTCGAAGCAGAAGTATACTATTGGAGAGATAGCCCTTCTAGTCTACGTGGGCAGGATCAACCTCAAGACCACTTTTATGATACTAGAAGCCCCTTTTCCTTCCAATATGATATGCGGTTGGCCATGGATCCATGGCATGCGGTCTATCCCCTCAACCTTCTATCAAACCATCTAGTTCCCTATAAAGTAGGGAGTAAGAAGATACAGGGGATCAAAAAGCTTCAAGGGATTGCTATCAAAATGCTTTCAAAGCTAAGCGTGGGATTTTGTAGCAACTACAGTCCCATGCGACTGGAAGATCCAAGTTAGACCAATCGACTATGGAAGAGTTAAACAAGGTCAAGATTCACCCCGACCATCCGGACCAAAAGACTTAAGTGAGAAGCCAACTTAGACCTGACATCCAAGGGAAGCTTATAGACTTTCTTAAGGAGAACCAAGACTTCTTTACTTAGTCTCATTCAGATATGACAGGGATTAGCCTCAAAACAATTGTCTATCAGCTAAATGTCAACCCAAACCATCCTCTTGTGAAACAAAAGAGAAGAAAGTTCGCTCCTAAGTAGAACCGATGATCAATGAAGAGGTAGAGAAGTTTCTAATTAACAGTTTGGTTCAAGAAGTGCAGTACCCCAACTAGTTGGCAAACGTAATGGTCATTTAGAAGAATAATGAGAAGTGGAGAGTCTACATCGATTTCACAGACCTGAACAAGGCTTGTCCCAAAGACTCCTTCCTTCTCCCTCACATCAACATGTTGGTTGATGCTATCGCTAGGCATGAGCTAGTATTTCATAGACGCCTTTTTGGGCTACAATCAGATACTTATGCATTCAGACAACCAAGAGGGGATCGCCTTCGTCACTGAGAGAAGTATATACTGCTACAAGGTAATTCTGTTTGGCCTAAAGAACGTCGAGGCCATCTACCAATAACTTATGAACAAGATGTTTGCCGACCTATTAGAAGACACCATAGAAGTGTACATCGACAACATGTTGATGAAGTCATTGATGGTCGAGCATCACCTTGACCACCTTAAGCAAGCATTCGAGGTGCTAAGGAAATACAACATGAAGCTGAATCCAGTTAAGTGTTCATTCAGCATCTCCTCCAAGAAGTTCCTTAGTTACATGGTTACTCAGCGTGACAATGAGGCCAACCCTGATCAGATTTATGTGGTGCTCCCCTCACCTACTTGCATCAAGGACGTCCAACGTCTCATTGGAGATGTAGCTGCATTGAGTCGATTCATTTCCAAGTCAACCGAGAAGTGCCACCTCTTTTTTGCATCCCTTAGAAAATCCAAGAAGTTTGAATGGACTAAGAAGCATTGGCACAACTCAAAAAGTAGTTGACTTCGCCTCCATTGCTCTCCAAACCAAAACTAAGGGAACGACTCTTCACCTACTTAGCCATGCCTGATTCAGCCAACTTAGCCATACTGATCCATGAAGAAAAGGGAAAGCAACTACCTGTCTACAACACCAGTAAGTCCCTACTTGACGCCCAAACTCGCTACAGCCAACGTGAGAAACTTGCACTCTCTTTGATCACCGCCTCAAGGAAGTTAAGGTCGTACTTCCAATGCCACCCGATCATGGTCTTGACTTCTTTTCCCCTCAAGAAGATCCTCCATAAACCAGAGCTCTCGGGTCTAGTCATTTAATGGACAATGGAGTTGAACAAGTTCAACGTTTCCTTCCAACCACGCACCACCATCAAGTCTCAAGTGTTAGTTGACTTCATTGTTGACTTCATACCTAACACTTCAATTCAAGCGGAGAAAGAGCTTCTATGCTTGACAGATCGGGCGTCATCCAGGTGGCCCTCTTGATAGACAGCTTAAGCAACGTCAATGGTAGCGAATTAGGACTTGCCCTCACTTCTCCATTCGGTGCGGCTTCAAGGCAACTAACAACGAAGCCGAATATGAAGCATTGATAGTCGGTCTCTCTCTTGCAAAGGAATTAGGGGTCAAGAAACCTGAAGTCAAGTCTGATTCATAATTGGTCGTGAATCAGCTCCAAGGCTCCTACCAGGCTGGAGACTCCAAGATGACCACCTACCTCAACTTAGCCATGGAACTCCAATCAGCATTTGAAGTATCACCATAACCCAAGTCCCAATGACCGAGATGTGCTAATATGTGTAATTTGGTCCTCATTTGTTTACCTAGGAAAGACCAGATATGCTAATGGGTTCTCCATATTTCTTTTATTTCTGTCTAACTCTCATAAAATTGTTAACAATATTTTAATTAGGTAATAAAATTATTTTATTTCAATGTTGGTTCATTATAGATATTGATCAAACAATTTTATGAATAACTACATCTAAATAAAACGACTGCAAAGCAAAGAAACAAATGGAATACCAGGAGAGTTGTTTACTATTGATAGAGGTGTCATACTTTCTTGAACGTCAAATGGAAGTAGCCACCAATAAACTTCCACTGAAATAGAAAAATCTCAAGACAAGAAATTAAACAACCATTACAATAACAACAGCAAATCAATTGTATTTTACATATTACATAAGGAAATTGATGAACAACTACAAGTAATACTTCATCTCTACTAGCATTACCTAGACAATACAACAATCACACATTGCTAGATATCGCCACCAATACTCTACCATTCACAAGAAAAAAGTACAAAAAATCTTGGAATCACCTGGTTTATTCATGTGAATGACAATTTAATCATGATGTTCTCACAATCCAAGATGCATCTTCTATTCGTGATAATAGAAAAAACACAAGCCTTAGTTATTTATAGGATAACAAAAAATCATACTTCACTTGATATTCGGTTATAAAGTGTTAAAATGCGTTAGAAATTCATCAACTAGTCACCGGTATCTGAAAGTAGATGTTAGTTTCTTGTAACTGGAGAATTTTTCACCATGTTACAACAACAAAATTGATATTAAAATGATCTGTCTCTAAAGGATCTATCTATCCATATAATTTTAAACTAAAAAAATGATTGTGTTTGGCTGGAATCGGACTAGTAAAGTGCGGCCACCCAAACTCTCTCCATCAGATCCCAACCAAAAAGTGCATATATTGCTAAAAATAATTGTATAGATAGATAGATCGTTAAAATTGAATTATTTTAGAAAAAAAATCAGATTTTAGAAGTAAATTACAAAATTATACTTTTTCTATTAATTGAAAAGTCAAAACACACCCTAAGTCATTGCCATGAAAAAAATTATAAGATTTTTCCTTTTATAGTTTGATAAAAGATAAGTCTTATGTAATTTAAATGGAATACCTATTGTTCACGGATAAGGGGACTTGACCCTTTGCTCTACTTCTTCAATATATTGCTCAAAATCCATAGGCAAGACATCTGAGAGATATTAAATAGGTAACTGAACTTCTTTTCTTGCTTTCATAAATCTGACACAGACTTTAGGTATATGTGGGGTAACTTTCTTCCACTTCTCGTCTTTTATCATATACCAAATTTCTTTCAACATAAGACAAAACAAAAGATACTTAAGTTTTCGTAGATGCTCAATTCCAATTAGATACTTAAGTCTTCAAGGTTAGGCATTGCAACTTTGTCTATAATCATCAATTCCACTCCTTTAAAGTGAAAAAGAAACAATTTTTTTAGTTTTGGAAACCAACCTTCTTTGAAATGTAATTGCTCATCATGGCATGTGTCACATAGCCTAAGCTCCAACAAATTAGGTAGGGCTTGAAGGACTCTTATGGGATCATCAGTTGATCCTGACAAATCCAAACCAATTCTGACAATATATTCAAGTTTAAAAATCCATTCTGGCAGCTTCTTCATATTTCCTTTTAAGTGGAGGCGCTGAAGACCATGAGGAGGAGAAGTCATCGATTCTGTATCAAGAATTTCTTCTCTACTTGTCATCTTTATAGTTAGAGATACAAGTTTTTCCAAATTTCCAATGAAAGCACATAGATCCTTCTCGTTTCCATTTGTGATCCTAATGCCTAACCTTCTCAGATGTCTTAGCTTCGTAAGGTCTTTGAGTTCCTTAAAGTTAACTTCCACCAAAGTTAGCTTCTACAGCTCCATTAAAGAACTAAACCCCTCAAGTATTTTCACTACTCTTCCATAGCCTAAACTGTATGCCAGTAGATAGCGCAATTTTTTTAAATTCTTGATTTCAATTGGGAGCATACTCATGAGAGATTCCCTTAAATTCAATGTCTCCAAGTTGAGAAGCTTACCAACGGACTTAGGAAGTACATTTACTTTTGTATTTTTCACACTTAAGTAGTGCAAATGGAAGAGGTTTACCACTCCTTTAGGAAGATAATCTATAGGACTATCTTCAAAATCAAGTACTTTTATAAGTTTGAAATCCACAACAAGTGTAGTCATGAAAGAGTAAGGCATCGTACCAACATTGAAAAAAGAAACAAAACGTATATTTGAGTCCTTGATGCTCTCAAGAACACTATCAATACTTCCTTGTATTGAAATGCGCCGAATTTTGCTAGGGAGATTTGAGTGTTCTTTGTTCACAAAATGCGAGAACCCCAAATATTCGGTCTTTCTAAGGATAATCTCATGCATCAGATCATCGACTCGATAATATCTAGGTCTTCCAATGAAATCTGTCTTTATCACTTGAACCAAGCTTCTGTTAATGAGATCAATCATGAATTCACGACCCACTTGTTCAAATGTGCGGCGTTTGGAATAAGGGACAAAGCCCTCAGCAATCCATCGGCGAATCAGTCTTGCACAACTGATTGTGTAGCTTTCTCAGAAAAAACCGAAATACAAGAGACAAGATTTGAGATGGTGAGGTAGACCATAATAACCTTCTCATAAAACTTTATTGCAATCTTTCATATGAGAATCGCTTCCCAACTGTGACCCCAAATCATCAAGTAACTTTTTCCATTCAAAAGCAACCTTGTTCTTGTTTGAGAAAAGAATGCCTACGACAACAATTGCTAGTGGTAAACCTCCACATTTTCGAAGGATGTCACGAGACTGTTTCTCTAACTCGGGGGGACAACACCCTTGAGGACCGAAAGCCTTTCTACAAAAAAGTTCAAACGCTTTATTTGAAGGCAAGGGTTGTAGCCTATGGACATTAACAAAAGGAATTAGATCAAGAATGCCCTTGTTTTTGGTTGTGAGCATAATCCTACTACTTTTATTGTTCTCAATCAAAGCATACACTATATACCCCCAAAAATCAGTTTTCCACACGTCATCGAACACAACCATGTAACACTTGTCTTTTAATTGTCTCCTAGGACTGTAAAGGCTCGGCTTGATAAAAGCTCGGTAAAGGCTCGGCTCGATAAGGCTCGGTTCGACTTGACTCGAACTCGGTTCGTTAACCGAGTCGAGTTCGAACACAGTAAAGCTCGGCTCGGAGCCTGGCTCGGCTCGTGGGCTTGGAGCATGGCTCGGCTCGTGGGCTCGCGAGCCTGGTCTGGCTCGATTAAGCACTGTACACTTCATAGGGTGTTTTGGTGATTTTTTAAACTATTAGGTATTAAACTGATATTTTATAGTAAAAAATGTTTTAAAAAATGATAGTCCCCCCCCCACCCCCCCCCCCCCTAAATTGTAAGTTTGAAATAACACGATATTGCAAAACAGAGTGTCAAATTCAGTTCCTACACTAAATCCCAAATCTCCATCAAAGACCCAAATCCCAAATCGCGAACCAGACACTCTGAAAACTGAAATCGGTAATCTTCGTCGCCATTCGATCTCGGCAACCGAAAAAGGAGGCCCAACACTCTGAAACTTCCAGGTTTGTTGTTTTATGCTATTACAAACTGACATTGTTTTATGGATTTTACAGTTACCGTGTATCTTATTTTTCAGCTACAAAATGATTGTTTTTTTATTTGAAGATTTCTTGTTAAGAATTTTGCCGGTGATGAGAAGAAAATATCATAAGCTTTTTCACTGTTTAATGCGGACACGTTGGTAGAATATTAGTTATAGGAGGCCAAAAAGTGCTTATAAGGGAGAATATTTGCATGAGTTATTCATTGAGTAATTTTGTAAAGGATTTGTCTGGGAGGTTGTAGCTCTCGAACTGCTAGCTGGGGTTATTTCTTTTTGTTTCCTTTATTTTGCTTCAGTCCTTGAATATTCTACTATCTTTTCAAATATTCAGCTATTACATATTTGCTCATTCTGTGGTGTAATCTTGAAACGGTGAGTGTTCAATTTGTGGATGTGTGATTAAAACCCAGGTCGTATCTTTAATTTGCTAGATGTGTGAGTTAAAACCCAGGTGTATCATAGGACTATGCAAATTTTCTTCTTCTGTTTGGAAAAGAGAATAATTACAGGAGATATTCGTTTTGTTGAGGAGAACAAATTTAGAAGAAAAGTAGGGGCTGCTCAAAGTCTGTGATTTGTCCTTAACAAGAAGTTGGATGTTAAATTTGCTGCAGTCTTGATAAGCCCTTTTTAAGTAACTCTAACCATTCTCTGGACTTAGAGGGATTTATGTGAAACTAAGCATCTCTATGAAAGATCGTATATTTGTTCATTTTGCTATCTGAAAATTGCAATTGAAGTCTACTCTCAATTGAAGGAAAATAAATGAATAAGAATACAAAAAGTCAGTGTGATGATAATGTGACTGGTGATTATTTGTATTTAGGGCCATATTTGTTTGATTTAGGTTTATTTTTTTTGTAAAATTAATATTGTTTGAGCCCGGTTTATGTTGTTCTAGAATTTTGTTACTAAGAGTTATAATGCAATCCAAATAGACTAGTTTGTATTATCTTACAGAAAGTCAAATATTTTTGGGATTTCAAAAGAATTGAACAATTTCTGCATATCTATGTGAAGAAACTGTGAATATTATTTTTCTCTGGGAAAACATCCTTTGTCAGAATCAATGGTCACTATAGACTATAGTCATTGACAGCTCCAGGTGTAATTGTTACTGTTGTAAGAGGTATATCCTCTCAAATTATATTGCATAGTTCTTCTTCACAAGTTAAAATCTATGGCAAGCAATTTCTGTTTCTCAAATTGCAACTGTGATTTTTTCCTAGATGAATAATAAGTCCTCTGAAATGGTACCACTGGTTTTACGAAAATCAATGTGATTCGCATGATCTTCTGAATTCAATATTTATTGATTTCACATTTGTTATTGAGTTTGATGTTTTTATACTTGGAATCTTTTCTCTCTTTCTCTTGGAAGTTTAATATTGCCTTCACCCATATAATATATATATCAGTACTTGCATAATTGCATTGATTGAAGAAACCCTTTTGGGTATATATTTTTGTAAAATGATATATATTATGTCAATTATATATTATTTTAACTTTATGATATTGTCTAACAATAGTGGTTAATCATTTTCAATTATAGGTATTTATACTAACTAAACTTAAAATGCTCCTCCTTTGTCATTTTCAGGAAGAGCAGCAATCGTGGAGATCAACCTTCCTATCCCGTAAGTTTCTGGGATTCAGTGCATGGTTTGGCTGTGGTAGGAGGCATGCATAGGTAAAACTTTATTCCTTTTGCTTTTGTTTCATGATTATACATATTTTTTTCTTGTCATAGTTACCTTAAAAAATACTTATTAAATTGAACATTTTCTAGAGGCAGGGGAAATTGTGGTTTTCATCGAACACAGGCTACTGCAGTCCTACTGGTGGATAGTGATTTTGATTGGTGGATTGTATAGTACTCTAAGAATGTTATTTGTATATATTCAGAACTGTTTTTTGATTTTGTAAGGTAATAGACATTTTGTAATGCTCGGAACTGTCATGGTTAATTCAACATTGGATGTTAATATGAAATGTTGTACGCAGGCAGATTGTGTAAAAAAGGGGAACTTGGCTCGATCAAACACGGTAAAATGGTGGTTTGATCGAGCTCGAGTCTCAATTTTGGGGTCGTCAGGCTCGAGCCGAACTCGAGCTCGACATTGTTGTAAACGAGCCGAGCTCGATATCAAAAGCTCGGCTCGTTACACCCCTATTTCTCCCCAGGTGGCGAGTAGATCATTCTCTTCCATTTTGTCCATCTCTCATGAGTAGACCATGTACATGGTCAATTCTTGTATTGTTTCCTTAGTATGTCTATTTTGGTGCATTCTTTCCCAACTGTAATTAAGCCTGGTAATCAAAATGCTTCTTCACTATATTATTGTTATAAATTTTCCCGGCAAGAATGGTCCTGCAAGTCTCCTTCGCCCACAACTACAACCACTGAACGGTGGATGTTCCACTTACCAACAAACCAATCAATTGTTCTCTGATAGATTCGATGCCCACAACTTCATCGCCTTGGATGAAAAGGAACCAACTCAGAGTCGTGCAATATACATCTCCTTGATCTATGTGCCTAAGTTATAGTATTCCGCTCTTCTCTGTATATCAGCAAGTGATGATTTGATATCTTTAATCTTAGATGAATTTCATGACACACCTTAAGTTCCTTATGAAGCAACACATTTTACGAAGGAAACCAGTGAGACCTTTGCATCATGCTCATGATGCTTTGCCTTATTAAGTACATATCATCTATGACGTCTTCAATGTGATAAGCTTCTTCTCTTACTTGTTTTACCCAAGTACTCATGCCACCTCCATTGCTTTCTCCTTCTTCTTCGGCTGCTGCCCTGTATCTGCATCCTTGAGGAAAGATCTGATGATCTCCAATTTCTCTTTGATGCTTTCAACTTTTTCTTTACACTCTTAACACTGGTTTTGGGACAAGCAAGGAACCCAAGTATAGAAAAGTCACCTGTAAAATCTGACTTATTCTCATACTACTATTTTCTGTTACTCACGCATTGATATCAAATGTTTCTAAAATTTATGTTTCGCTAATAGGGAAATCACAATATGATTTATTAAATTTATTAAATTTCTATCAATATATGAATTTTTTTCTTCATATTATCAAGGTTGCTTAATAAATTTTAAAAAAGCATGTATCCCTATGTCCTAAACTAAAAACACAATTAATAATCTAATCCAGCATAAATTAATAACTAGCTAATCTATTTCTACAATACTTATAATAGAATGCATTCAGTAACTAACTTGCAGTCAGTTTTGCAACAAATAATTGTAAAATATCTTATCAAAACTACAATGATTTGTTATGAATTCATATAACTACCAAAGAAACTAACTTTAATTGGTAGATGGATTTGAATGTGATCTAAGAAAATAGAACTGGTTCTTCTTTGTTATAGAAGCCTGTCAATTCAATAAAAATAAAAATAAAAAGTTAAAACTTAATTACATTTTCAGAATAAAAGAAAAGATAACAAACAAACAAAAAAATTTGCAGAAAACAACAGAAAACTGGCACCTTCAAAATGTCTGAGCCACCAACAAAATTCAAACTTAAGCTGTTTAACTTAGAATTGTAGCTGAGACAAGAAGTCAAATTGTTAAAGTTTACAAAAGGAGGAAAATGAGATTTTATTAAATAAAATTTGTTCATACCATTCTTTGAATTGAACCGAGGCATGAAAGCTACTCAACTGAGTCTGGAGGCCTTATCTTCTCTTTTCTAGTTTAGTTTCAAATTCTCTAGACAACACCTAAACTTGGCAACCTTTAGAGGACCTCTTTTTTTTTTTTTTTTTTTTTTTATAATAGACCTAAACATCTCTAGATATTTATAATTAATTAACTCTAATGACTTCAATTATTACAAAGCAAAGTGCTAAGAGTCAAAAATAGGTATCCTTCTCATCAATAAAATGTCGTTTCATTAATTCCGTGTGTAATGATTATTTTTGGTGTGTCCATTTCAAGATGTTGGTCTCATGATCTTGTTTATTGTTTTATGAAGGAGTGGAGTGTTTGCAATGTATTTTTACTCTTATTAACTATGAAAAGATTTGTATAATTATGGTTTACTCTTTTTTTTTTAGACCTGATATTTTTATTACAAGATATATATAATTTCTTTAAAATTAAAATTTGTTGATTTATCTATCAATAATATAACATATATATTAACATTTACATATACACAAAAATATATTTATAAGAATAGATATTATTTTCTCAACTTATCTAACAATATAACGTTAAAAATACAAATTCCTAAAAAAAAATTAAGATCAGTAAAAGTCAACAGTGATGGAAACCAATCAGATGTTGCTTGTGATACTGTAGTGAATCTAGTGGAACCATAAAAAGAAAAAAGAAAAAGAGACAGAATTTATGGATGGTGACAAACTTCAATGAACATAAATTTTTATTTTTTTTTTTTTTTTTGTATTATCGTAATAATATATTATTAAAGGATAACTCATGGTTTTTTTTTGTTTAAATGAGAGGTGTGAAGGGTGGTAGGTGAGATTGTTGAAAAGGTAATAAGAGGGGATATTATAATTTATTATAAATATGGACCTTTAATTTAAATCATCCCACTAGAAATATTTTTGATTTATTCCTTTACACAACATTTTCTTAACTAAGCCTTTGGTAATATTTGATATTTGATAAATCTAGAGACCTTGTCAAGAGATGGGCTTTCTTTACAATAGATTGGATCTTGGGTCCAAAGGATATAGCCACATAGTGGAAATTAGGCCCATCAACTATTAACAATTAATAAAGATTAGCTTACAACCAAATCTTACAAACTTTTTCTATAATCTTGATGTGATAGCAAGATAGGTTTTAAGTGTAGTATTGCTTTTAACAATTTGAATTTTTTTTTTTTTAGTTGACGACTTTTCCCACCCAAATAATAGTTTAATGGCACTTTCCACCTACAGACTTTTAGAAACCACTTTATCACCTAAATTATATTCTAATGACGAACAAAGAGCAAACTAAGTCTAGGCTATTGGGCTTTTGAAGAGGGAAAGTCAATGAGTCTTTGGGTAGTAGAAAGTTAGATTTTTGGTGTTGGGATTGAACAAACTTTAACTTGGGAAGGGTGGTTGGGCAAACCTTAATCGTTCGATTGCCGGCAATTAGTGGGGCAGTGGGATAGGGCTTGAAGGGTTTTGGTGAGGGATGATCGGCGAACAGAATGGTGGTGGTGTGGGGTCACAACGATACCGGAATCGGAAACGGACTATAAATTTGAGTAGTAAATGGTGAATTTAAAAGTCTATGAGTAGAAAAGTGTCATTAAGCTATTATTTGGGTGAGAAAAAATCGCTTACTCCTTTTTCTTTTTCTTTTTTTAAGAATGGAAAATTATGGTGCTTCTATTTTATAGTCTTATGGCAGACAAGATGTTTAGAATATTATTATTTTTTATGTAATATTATTAAAGAAAAACATTCATACAAGAATTAATTGTCACTAAGAATAAGAGAACACAATCACATAACTTATACAAACACAAACACATTTTCTAGCAAGTACAGAAACCAATAATATATATAACAGTACGAAATATAACAAAAAGAAAAAAAAAAAAAAGCATTAGTAAATTAACTAAATTATCACCTATAAGAGAATAAATTAATATTAATCATACCATTTCATCTTAATGTTAAGATATTGATATGATAACATTATCGAATCAATATGAATAACAATTATTTTAATTATAGATCTAAAATTCTTTTAAAGTTACTATAGGAGTTGAAATTGGGTTTAAATAATGTGGGCTATATTAAATGGGCCTGACCCAACTACAAAACATATCTAATTTTTTTTTTTTTTTTTTTTCATATTATTCTCTCATTTTTCCTCACTTTTTTTCTTATTCTCTCACACCAAACATTGAAATTGCTACATAAAATTCCAAAGATCTATTAATGATATGGTAATGCCCCATATTAATTACTCAAAGTTTGTCGTAACGTTAATTTACTACTAAAAAAGTTTGAAAATGACAATTACCCACTTTCCGTGAAGAACTATTAGTGAAATCCGTTAGAAGAAGGAAAATATGGTAAACTTTTATTCAGCCGAAAAATCTTAACAATTTAAAATTCTTGTCCATGGAATCATATTTCTGAGTCGCTCTCAGCTTTTCCTGGCCGTTCCTAGCAATAGCCAAACCTTCTTCACTTCTTAGGTAAGAGTTTCTTTAACAGGATGAAAAAAAAAAAAAAAAATTGTGTGTTTTAGGAGTTAACCTTGTTATTATGAAATCGTGTTTCTTTATTCTGAGAGTATGTAGTTTAATAATCCATATTTAGATCCTTTTTTGGGTTCATGTTGTTCACTCAAATGGAGGATTCTTTAACAGGATTTCCTTCGCATTCAAGTTCTTGTGCAGATCTTGTTACTCTTTTCAAGTCAAATACTTGCATATTTTCTGGTTGGGGCGGGGAAAAGGCCCTTGTTGATGTGACCAGAAGAACCTCAACCGAACATAGATAAGTTTCCATACATCTTAGCAATACTAAAAAGTTTTTTTCTTTTTTTCTTTTTTTTTTTCAGGGACTTTGTAATCAATCATCAACCTTGTGTCTGCGTGACATTGTTATTGATCAGTAAATTTCAATAAATCAATTTAATTTTTTTTGTTGGATTTTTTGCGGCCCATGAATCGTGAATATCAATGTCAAAAAACTTTGTTGCCAAGTACATCTAAATAATTGCACCTCAGCCAGACCAGTTTGTCCATATTAACCCATAGTTGCTGACATTACAAAACAATCCGAGTCTCTTAGATAATATATTGGTACAATATTAGTAACATTTGTACTTGGTTTAGGTTTGGGGTAGTTGACGATTACCATTGAGGAATGTTCTAAAATGAGATGAGTACAGGGTTCTTTCCAAATCTTAATCTGGTTTTTACCTGAGACTGTCTACGGGTTTAAATATTATTCCTGCATTTGTTGGAATACATTAGTCGTAACGGTTCCTGGTAAATGATAGCTACGCCTGAATACGGCGCTGCCAGATTATCTAATTTTGAACAATGGATGATACCTAGATCATCACAACTTGCACGCTTTTTACACTTCCGTGACATTTATAGATAATTCAACAAGTACATCCATGAAGGGCTTTGGCAGAAACCAGAACCATTGTTTTAAAAACCGGATCAGATCGACCGATCCAATCGGTTGGACCGGGACCTGGAGCCTTCTCCGGGTTGGGTCACTCTTTTTAATTGTTTGAAGTTTAAAATATAACAAATATACCCCTGATTATTACCATCAGTCCCTGAAGGTTTCAAATCTAGCAAACACACTCTCTGGCCAAATACAAATCGGCAATGATCTCCCCTTTTCCAGCGACCTTCCACCTTCCCTTACTGTCGGAAACCACCTTCTGAGTTCTGACTTTCTCCGACGCTGTCACGCTTCATCTCCAACCGTCGCATGACGTTTCGTCGTCTACCTTCGCTGCGTGATTTTTCTTCCATTTCCCGGCATCGATCAGCCTTCTCCGGCATCGACAGGCTTCCTCAGCCACTGACCTACCTTCTCCCAAGCTCCCTTGCCGTCATTCACGAAGATCCAGTCATCTCACCGAAGAAAGCCACTGCGACCATTGACTTCCACCACCGATCTGCCATTCTCCGACGATGCCTCTACTTGCTAACTGCCGATTCACCCTCCCCATCATCCGATCTACCCTCCCTGGTGTGTCGCCGCTACTCTCCCAATCGATCGCCGATTTGCATTTGACCAGGGTTGTGTTTGCTAGATTTCAAACCTATATGGTCTGATGTTATTTATCAGAGGTGTTTTTATTAGATTTTAAACCTGTCAAACTATCGATTCAACCGACGGTCCAACTGGTTGGACCGGTTGAACCGTGACCCGACCATCAGAACGGGTTACCCTCCGGTCCAGTTTTTAAAACAATGACCAGAACTCAGTACTTCAATGGCGAAGCAAATCTGAACTTCAAACTTGTTTTATCAATTCATAAAGTTCTGTGCAATATTCAACAGTAAAAATTCAAGAATGTCTTTCATTGTAAATTAATGGCCATTTTCTACATGTTTTTACACCCAAGTGTGGCATTAGAAGAATCAAAATTGGCACGCACTCGTAATTCACGAATTTGTCACCCCGAAGTAATTTATGAATACAACAGAATACTTTTTCCTAAAATGTACAAACTAATAAATAATAATAGAACACCAAAATATGGAGGACGGACAAAATTCCTCACCTTAACCTTTTATAAACAACAATACCGAGGATACAACTTGGTGAAAGCAGTCGTCAAGAAGCGTTCTTCTGTACACCAACAGCCGTGCTAACCTTTTCAAGTGCCAATTCTCTGCCGACAAGTCTAAGTACAACTTGCACTAGCTCTCTTACTCTAGCTTCCCTGTCTCACAAGGATCAGAGTATAAATATATATCAAGAAAGCATAGTCTCACATCACTTCTTCGATAATTTGTATTTATTGAGAAATTGCCTAGTACAACTTATAGGTGAATTTTGAGTCAGGCAAACTACTTTTTTTCTTTATCAAAAGACAAAAAAAGAAAAAGAACCCACTTGCTCTGTCTCCTTCAACATAGTTCAATGGGTAATATGAATCCATGTCTTCCTTTCAAATAATTACTTAATACAAATTTTGAGAAAATCTAGTTCATTAAATTTCGCTACCTATACTTTCTGTTTCACATTTACAAAAGTTACTCGACACATAATTTGTCTTAGTCGTAGTAGTAAAAACAAATATCTTTCTTTGATACATACACTAAGGGGCCTTACTACACTCTCCCCTTCCCAATGCAAATGACCATATTCTTAAGCATGGCATGATAACAAAGATTTGAGCAGTACAGATGTTAAACTCATACTAAAATAACATTGATTCTTCTACTATGACTATGAAAATTATATGTTTTAGTGAGACTCGAGAAAACCCTCCAGGAATAGGCAGAATCAATCAAAGAAATGACTCTCAGGGTCTGTCAACCATTACAATAATGCATATGATATTCTGTTCTATATAACAAAGAGTAATGCAATTATTTGTCAGAAATGTTATCAACTGACCTTGATACAACGAGCTCACAAAAGGAGGGAAATAGAACTAGCAAATGTGGACATATGTCTTCGTTCTCTTCCACTCCTAGACCACCTTTCAACAAGGGATGTAAAGGCAGGATAGATGCAGTATCCAAATGAATTTTTAAGCGAGCCAATTCCTGAAGGACATAAATTATTTCTTCAAGCCTTGCCGCCGGTAGTTGACGTTCACCTGCAGGAGTAGGCAGGGAGATAATAAATGATATCATTGGAGCTGAAATGAACTTAAAGATTACATCAATATATTGATGATTTATTTGTAGAATACAAAAACCACATACCCAAGTCATTCTCATCAGCTAGAAATTTGTTTAAGATGTATTCACATCTACTCATTAGTACCATTATTGAGATTTTGCTGACTTCAGCTCTTGTCAAGTTCCAATCATTAGCTTCATCGTCGAAACTGAAAACAAATCAACAATATGTCAAATCTTCGGAATAATTACATTGTGTGTATAGTTGTTTGTAGGAAACTAAAGATGTGAATTCATTACAGAAGTATGCACATTAGGACATTCAAAAAGCATGAAAGATGATTGCATGTTCACACATATTTAATCATATTCTCCATGTGAACTTAAGAGTTGGTACATGAACATAATTCCTAGTTTTAGCATTATTTACAACTACTTATACTAGTTGCATCTCTCCTGATAGCTAAAACATTAGTAGCAATAGTTGCCCTCAGGTTTCCTTGAAATAGATAAGAATTTGGTCATGTTATCCTCACTCTTGCCATACAAAAAAATAGTAATCATAGGGTACACCATTATAAATGTTAGGACTAGGAATGTGTGGATTTGGATCCAAGTCACAACATGCAATTTTAGTTACCTGCTCAAGGAAAATAACTTCTGTAAGCATGTCAAGGAAAATTTGCTACAATGGACAGGCATAACTTCCACGGTCTCAATAGGCAAAGAGCATGTCCGTGATGCACATCGGTCTATGGTGGAAACAAGCCTTTGCAGAATCTGTAATTATTAACGCAATTAGAAAAATAATAAAATGGATAGTTATGGGGCAAGAGACACTAGTTTAGTCAGATTAGTAGATGGCTTACATCAAAAGGTGCATCAATTGGTGACTTGAGAACCTTATCACCCAGAATGTCTAATATGGACATCTCCAGGGATTCATCAGCCTTAAGAGCCTCAGCAGAGAGAGAATTGGAAGGAAGAGCACGGCCACAATGACCCACCAAGAATATTTCATAGACATCTGCAATTTCTTTCCAAACACACAATCTTGCTGGTCTACTAACTTTTAAGTCTTGTCCACAGTTGACAGTGAATTTACAAACATCATTCACAAGAATACAGTTGAAGCCTTCAACAGCCAATCTCCACAATGAACTATCTGGATTGTCTCTTCTTGTTGTCATACACCTAGATAATTAGCTTGACCATGTCACTAAATGGTGTAAATAGTTTCAAAGTCTTATAATAAGAATGCACTGATGATAATCATGTGCATCATAACTCTGTTTTTCCTCTTGATTACCTAAAATCAAAGTCTATTGTACATTAAACTGTCCACAATACATTATATACAATGCGGTAATTGCTATCAAGGACAGAAGCTCTCATCATTCATCCACAACCTATCCACTAGATAACTATATGTTCCACCACACATGAAAAAATAATACATGCTGTTTCTAAAAGATGTCAGACAACCCACCCCCTTGCCCCGTCCTGTGGGGTTGGTTAATTCTTACTGTATGTGAACTGCAGCATATAACTAATTCTTTCCAGAATCTTAACCACATGCCAAATAGAACATTTTGAGCATTTTCCCAAATAATCACCCTACTAATATGCGAAATATTTTCATACCTTCTCAGAAGCTGATTATATTATAGACATTATAGTTGCAATGGACATATTTTACCCTCAAAGAATGGACTAATCCATACCTTCCAAGGCTTTGAACAATTTCTGGAAATATGATACACTTTTCAACTGCAGGGGCCCGTAGGAAAAGATCAACCAGCACAGGAATAAGCTTTTCTGCAAACAAGTGGCTTCGAATGCCTTCCATTGCAGTTGAAGTCAATTCAGAACTCCTACATGAAGCTTGAGCATTGTTTGGGGAGATTTGAGCATTACCATTAGGTGCATCATACTTTGTCCTCGCATGAACATCTATAGAAACAGTATAAAAATATCAAGTTTCACACGTTTTGAAGGTAAAACCAGAAGTTGAGTGAACATATACAAAGGCATTTGTATACCTGGAATATTGTCACCAGTGCCAGGTTGCTCTGCCTCATTTTCCTTATTTTGAAGAGGAGAATCAGATTTTGGAAGATATTGCAAAAGTTCCCTAAGAAGGACGAGCCACATTGAAGAAAGTTGCTCGGTTGGACTTAGAAGAGGAAAAATTTCTAGTATAGTACGTAGTACTGGTGGAACATTTCCCTATAGAAAAGAAACAGAAATTATGTGAATGAACTTAATCTATACAGATTGTCAAACAAGTTTCCTTAACCCAAAAAGAGGAGAAGGAAAAGATGAAGACACGGATTTTATTTCCATAAAATAATCATTATCACAATTTCTCTTATCTTAAAAATAATTATCATGATTGCAGTGCAGTTTCAACAGGAAAAACAAAACGTAAACCTTCCATAATTCTGGCAAAGATGTATAATAATCTCATTACCTCAAAAACTATAATACAAAAGGAGTGAAATGAGTGTTTATGAAAACTTAGTAGGCCCCCAGCAATTCCAAGGAAATTAAGCTAATGTGCAACAGCTCTTATTTCAATAAAGGCTGTCAGTTCATGCTTATCAACCACCTTTGCCCGCATATATTTGTTAAATTCGACATCGTTTGGGTATTCCTTAAATAAACTAAGCTAACTATTAAAAAAAATGTCATATGCTTTCTCTGTTTTTATGTATAAAGCATAAAAATTCTCAATTAAGTATCTAGTAATGGTTGGTAATTAAGAAAATGGAAAATAAGCAGTGGTCAGTACCAAATGTAGATTTCTATTTTTGTTTTTTTGTTTTTTTTTTTTTTTTAAGGAAAAAAAAAAGAAATTAGAAAGGCAAAAGAAAGGTAGTTTGATTTTTAACTTACAAATTCAGTTTCATAATTTTCGTTGGTTATCATTGTCTGCTTGACAGCCAAATCAATGATTGCTAGCAACTGTGTGTACATGTTATTATCAAACATCCTTTGAGCTTGTACATATAGTTCTCCTGGCAGTTCAAACAGAAACAAAAAAAACATAATTATGCCATGAAAGAGGTTCAAAAAAGCAGTACTATACTCAACAATGTTGATTAGTGTTTCATCAATTACATCATAGACTGACCAAGGAATGTGATAAATGTCAACTTCCACCAATTATAACAAGATATGGAATATTGCTATCCAAATCCCAGTTTCACCGTATTAACATAATCATGTTTAATATGTAGAGCCACTTGAAACCTCCTAAACTGACCTATCTTGAAATAATACATTACCTAGATCATGCAAAATCTCCTGCTTCACCTTGGTAGCTGTATTATCGCTGCAGTATGGTGACTTCTGAAGAGCAAACTCATAAACACCAAGTACTGAATTGAGGTAAGCCATTGGCAAATTTCCCTGATGCATTAAAATTATTTTACAAGTTAGAAAATATCTAATGAACTAAACATGTTAAGTATTGATTAAAGGTAATCCAATGAGTTTACTGCAATAAGCAATTTAAGTAGTCTACGTGTAATCAAACACATATTACTCTGGCAGAGAAAAATCAGCTATTATTCTAGTCAAGGCAAGGTGTGGAGATTACCTTGGCAGAATGAGAAAGAACAGTTGTCTGTAGACAATTTATTGCCGCAAGAGAAACTTCTTTACTACCATTTACAATGCTTTTTTTAACAAAAAGAAGTAAAGATTCCCATCCTGCACCAAGTACATTAAATGATGTAAGTAGAGATTGATGAGAAAAATAAATGATATAATTGATGGAAGAAAAAAAGCTTAGACACATCGATATTCAATTTAAGGCCTACCTGACCAGAAGTTGTCTAAGTTTCTAAGAAAAGGAAAGAAAGACCGTAACAAACGTGCTATTCCACCAAGGACGAGGACAAGTGTCTCATCCCACTGTTTCTGAGCAGTGTGATGTATTTTTACTCTTTATTAACTATGAAAAGATTTGTATAATTATGGTTTACTCTTTTTTTTTTAGACCTGAATTTTTATTTACAAGATATATATAATTTCTTTAAAATTAAAATTTGTTGATTTATCTATCAATAATATAACATATATATTAACATTTACATATACACAAACAATATATTTATAAGAATAATATTATTTTCTCAACTTATCTAACAATATAACGTTAAAAATACAAATTCTAAAAAAAATTAAGATCAGTAAAAGTCAACAGTGATGGAAACCAATCAGATGTTGCTTGTGATACTGTAGTTGAATCTAGTGGAACCATAAAAAGAAAAAAGAAAAAGAGACAGAATTTATGGATGGTGACAAACTTCAATGAACATAAATTTTTATTTTTTTTTTTTTTTTTGTATTATCGTAATAATATATTATTAAAGGATAACTATGGTTTTTTTTTTGTTAAATGAGAGGTGTGAAGGGTGGTAGGTGAGATTGTTGAAAAGGTAATAAGAGGGGATATTATAATTTATTATAAATATGGACCTTTAATTTAAATCATCCCACTAGAAATATTTTTGATTTATTCCTTTACACAACATTTTCTTAACTAAGCCTTTGGTAATATTTGATATTTGATAAATCTAGAGACCTTGTCAAGAGATGGGCTTTCTTTACAATAGATTGGATCTTGGGTCCAAAGGATATAGCCACATAGTGGAAATTAGGCCCATCAACTATTAACATTAATAAAGATTAGCTTACAACCAAATCTTACAAACTTTTTCTATAATCTTGATGTGATAGCTAAGATAGGTTTTAAGTGTAGTATTGCTTTTAACAATTTGAATTTTTTTTTTTTTAGTTGACGACTTTCCACCCAAATAATAGTTTAATGGCACTTTCCACCTACAGACTTTTAGAAACCACTTTATCACCTAAATTATATTCTAATGACGAACAAAGAGCAAACTAAGTCTAGGCTATTGGGCTTTTGAAGAGGGAAAGTCAATGAGTCTTTGGGTAGTAGAAAGTTAGATTTTGGTGTTGGGATTGAACAAACTTTAACTTGGGAAGGTGGTTGGGCAAACCTTAATCGTTCGATTGCCGGCAATTAGTGGGGCAGTGGGATAGGGCTTGAAGGGTTTTGGTGAGGGATGATCGGCGACAGAATGGTGGTGGTGTGGGGTCACAACGATACCGGAATCGGAAACGGACTATAAATTTGAGTAGTAAAATGGTAATTTAAAAGTCTATGAGTAGAAAAGTGTCATTAAGTATTATTTGGGTGAGAAAAAATCGCTTACTCCTTTTTTTTTCTTTTTTTAAGAATGGAAAATTAGGTGCTTCTATTTTATAGTCTTATGGAGACAAGATGTTTAGAATATTATTATTTTTTTATGTAATATTATTAAAGAAAAACATTCATACAAGAATTAATTGTCACTAAGAATAAGAGAACAATCAATAACTTATACAAACACAAACACATTTCTAGCAAGTACAGAAACCAATAATATATATAACAGTACGAAATATAACAAAAAGAAAAAAAAAAAAAAGCATTAGTAAATTAACTAAATTATCACCTATAAGAGAATAATAATATAATCATACATTCATCTTAATGTTAAGATATTGATATGATAACATTATCGAATCAATATGAATAACAATTTTTTAATTAAGATCTAAAATTCTTTAAAGTTCTATAGGAGTTGAAATTGGGTTTAATAATGTGGGTATATTAAATGGGCCTGACCCAACTACAAAACATATCTAATTTTTTTTTTTTTTTTTTTCATATTATTCTCTCATTTTCCTCACTTTTTTTCTTATTCTCTCAAACAATTGAAATTGCTAAAAATTCCAAAGATCTATTAGATATGGTAATGCCCCATATTAATTACCCAAGTTTGTCGTAACGTTAATTTACTAAAAAAGTTTGAAAATGACAATTACCCATTTCCGTGAAGAACTATTAGTGAAATCCGTTAGAAGAAGGGAAATATGATAAACTTTTATTCAGCCGAAAAATCTAACAATTTAAAATTCTTGTCCATGGAATCTCAATTCTGAGGCGCTCTCAGCTTTCCTGGCCGTTCCTAGCAATAGCCAAACCTTCTTCACTTCTTAGGTAAGAGTTCTTTTTAACAGGATGAAAAAAAAAAAAAAAAATTGTGTGTTTTAGGAGTTAACCTTGTTATTATGAAATCGTGTTTCTTTATTCTGAGAGTATGTAGTTTAATAACCATATTTAGATCCTTTTTTGGGTTCATGTTTTCACTCAAAGGAGGATCTTTAACAGGATTTCCTTCGCATTCAAGTTCTTGTGCAGATCTTGTTACTCTTTTCAAGTCCAATACTTGCATATTTTCGGTTGGGCGGGGAAAAGGCCCTTGTTGATGTGACCAGAAGAACCTCAACCGAAGATAGATAAGGGTCCATACATCTAGCAATACTAAAAGTTTTTTTCTTTTTTTCTTTTTTTTTTCAGGGACTTGTAATCAATCATCAACCTTGTGTCTGCGTGACATTTAGTGATCAGTAAATTTCAATAAATCAATTTAATTTTTTTTGTGGATTTTTGGGCCCATGAATCGTGAATATCAATGTCAAAAAAACTTTGTTGCCAAGTACATCTAAATAATTGCACCTCAGCCAGACCAGTTTGTCCATATTAACCCATAGTTGCTGACATTACAAAACAATCCGAGTCTCTTAGATAATATATTGGTACAATATTAGTACATTTGTACTTGGTTTAGGTTTGGGGAAGTTGACGATTACCATTGAGGAATGTTCTAAAATGAGATGAGTACAGGGTTCTTTCCAAATCTTAATCTGGTTTTACCTGAGACTGTCTACGGGTTTAAATATATTCCTGCTTTGTTGGAATACATTAGTCGTAACAGTTCTGGTAAATGGTAGCTACGCTGAATTGGGCGCTGCTGATTACTAATTTTGAACAATGGATACCTAGATCATCACAACTTGCACGCTTTTTACACTTCCGTGACATTATAGATAATTCAAAGTACATCCATGAAGGGTTTGGCAGAAACCAGAACCATTGTTTTAAAAACCGATCAGATCGACGATCCAAGCGTGGACCGGGACCTGGGCCTTCTCCGGGTTGGGTCACTCTTTTAATTGTTTGAAGTTTAAATATAACAATATACCCCTGATTATTACATCAGTCCCTGAAGGTTTCAAATCTAGCAAACACACTCTCTGGCCAAATACAAATCGGCAATGATCTCCCTTTTCCAGCGACCTTCACCTCCCTTACTGTCGGAAACCACCTTCTGAGTTCGACTTCTCCGAAGCTGTCACGCTTCATCTCCAACCGTCGCATGACGTTTCGTCGTCTACCTGCTGCGTGATTTTTCTTCCATTTCCCGGCATCGATCAGCCTTCTCCGGCATCGACAGGCTTCCTAGCCACTGACCTACCTTCTCCCAAGTCCTGGTATTCACGAAGATCCAGTCATCTCACCGAAAAAGCCACGCTGGACCATTGACTTCCACCACCGATCTGCCATTCTCCGACGATGCCTTACTTGCTAACTGCCGATTCACCTCCCCATCATCCGATCTACCCCTGGTGTGTGCTACTTCCCAATCGATCGCCGATTTGCATTGACCAGGGTTGTTTGCTAGATTTCAAACTATATGGTTGATGTTATTTATCAGAGGTGTTTTTATAGATTTTAAACCTGTCAAACTATCGATTCAACCGACGGTCCAATGGTTGGACCGGTTGAACCGGACCGACCATCAGAACGGGTTACCCTCGGTCCAGTTTTTAAAACAATGACCAGAACTCAGTACTCAATGGCGAAGCAAATCTGAACTTCAAACTTGTTTTATCAATTCATAAAGTTCTGTGCAATATTCAACAGTAAAAATTCAAAGATGTCTTTCATTGTAAATTAATGGGCATTCTACATGTTTTTACACAAGTGTGGCATTAGAAGAATCAAAATTGGCACGCACTCGTAATCACGAATTTGTCACCGAAGTAATTTATGAATACAACAGAATACTTTTTCCTAAATGTACAAACTAATAAATAAAATAGAACACCAAAATATGGAGGACGGACAAAATTCCTACCTTAACCTTTTATAAACAACAATACCGAGGATACAACTTGGTGAAAGCAGTCGTCAAGAAGCGTTCTTCTGTCATCAACAGCGCTGCTAACCTTTTCAAGTGCCAATTCTGCCGACAAGTCTAAGTACAACTTGCACTAGCTCTCTTACTCTAGCTTCCCTGTCTCACAAGGATCAGAGTATAAATATATATCAAGAAAGCATAGTCTCAATCAATTCTTCGATAATTTGTATTATTGGAAATTGCTAATACAACTTATAGGTGAATTTGAGTCAGGCAAACTACTTTTTCTTTATCAAAAGACAAAAAAAAGAAAAGAACCCACTTGCTCTGTCTCTTCAACATAGTTCAATGGGTAATATGATCCATGTCTCTTTCAAATAATTACTTAATACAAATTTGAGAAAATCTAGTTCATAAATTTCGCTACCCATACTTCTGTTCACATTTACAAAAGTACTCGACACATAATTGTCTTGTAGTAGTAAAAACAAATATCTTTCTTTGATACATACTAAGGGGCCTTACTACACTTCTCCCTTCCCAATGCAAATGACCATATTCTAAGCATGGCATGATAACAAGATTTGAGCAGTACAGATGTTAGACTCCTACTAAAATAACATTGATTCTTCTACTATGACTATGAAAATTATATGTTTAGTGAGACTCGAGAAACCCTCCAGGAATAGGCAGAATCAATCAAAGAAAGACTCTCAGGGTCTGTCAACCATTACAATAATGCATATGATATTCTGTTCTATATAACAAAGAGTAATGCAATATTTGTCAGAAAGTATCAACTGACCTTGATCAACAGTCACAAAAGGAGGGAAATAGAACTAGCAATGTGGACATATGTCTTCGTTCTCTTCCACTCCTAGACCACCTTTCAACAAGGGATGTAAAGCAGGAGATGCAGTATCCAAATGAATTTTAAGCGAGCCAATTCCTGAAGGACAAATTATTTCTTCAAGCCTTGCCGCCGGTAGTGACGTTCACCTGCAGGAGTAGGCAGGGAGATAATAAATGATATCATTGGAGCTGAAATGAACTTAAAGATTACATCAATATATTGATGATTTATTGTGAATACAAAAACCACATACCCAAGTCTCTCATCAGCTAGAAATTTGTTTAAGATGTATTCACATCTACTCATTAGTACCATTATTGAGATTTTGCTGACTTCAGCTCTTGTCAAGTTCCAATCATTAGCTTCATCGTCGAAACTGAAACAAATCACCATATGTCAAATCATCGGAATAATTACATTGTGTGTATAGTTGTTTGTAGAAAACTAAAGATGTGAATTCATTACAGAAGTATGCACATTAGGCATTCAAAAAGCATGAAAGATGATTGCATGTTCACACATATTTAATCATATTCTCATGTGAACTTAAAAGAGTTGTACATAAACATAATTCCTAGTTTTAGCATTATTTACAACTACTTATACTAGTGCATCTCTCCTGATAGCTAAAACATTAGTAGCAGTAGTTGCCCTCAGGTTTCCTTGAAATAGATAAGAATTTGGTCATGTTATCCTCACTCTTGCCATACAAAAAAATAGTAATCATAGGGTACACCATTATAAATGTTAGGACTAGGAATGTGTGGATTTGGATCAAGTCACAAAATGCAATTTTAGTTACCTGCTCAAGGAAAATAACTTCTGAAGCATGTCAAGGAAAATTGCTACAATGGACGGCATAAATTCCACGGTCTCAATAGGCAAAGAGCATGTCGTGATGCACAAGTCATGGTGGAAACAGCCTTTGCAGATCTGTAATTATTAACCAATTAGAAAAATAATAAATGGATAGTTATGGGGCAAGAGACACTAGTTTAGTCAGATTAGAGATGGCTTACATCAAAAGGTGCATCAATTGGTGACTTGAGAACCTTATCACCCAGAATGTCTAATATGGACATCTCCAGGGATTCATCAGCTTAAGAGCCTCAGCAGAGAGAGAATTGGAAGGAAGAGCACGGCCACAATGACCCACCAAGAATATTTCATAGACATCTGCAATTCTTTCCAAACACACAATCTTGCTGGTCTACTAACTTTTAAGTCTTGTCCACAGTTGACAGCGAATTTACAAACATCATTCACAAGAAACAGTTGAAGCCTTAACGGCCAATCTCCACAATGAACTATTGGAGTCTCTTCTTGTTGTCATACACCTAGATAATTAGCTTGACCATGTCCCTAAATGGTGTAAATAGTTCAAAGTCTTATAATAAGAATGCACTGATGATAATCATGCATCATAACTCTGTTTTTCCTCTTGATTACCTAAAATCAAAGTCTATATACATTAAACTGTCCACAATACATTATATACAATGCGGTAATGCTATCAAGGACAGAAGCTCTCATCATCATCCACAACCTATCCACTAGATTAAACTAGATGTTCCCCACAATGAAACATAATAACCGAAAATCAATGTGATTCTGCATGATCTTCTGAATTCAATATTTATTGATTTCACATTTGTTATTGAGTTCTGATGTTTTTATACTTGGAATCTTTTTTCTCTCTTTCTCTTGGAAGTTTATATATTGCCTTCACCCATATATATATATATATCAGTACTTGCATAATTGCATTGATTGAAGAAACCCTTTTGGGTATATATTTTTGTAAAATGAATATATATTATGTCAATTATATATTATTTTAACTTTATGATATTGTCTAACAATAGTGGTTAATTCATTTTTCAATTATAGGTATTTATACTAACTAAACTTAAAATGCTCCTCCTTTGTCATTTTCAGGAAGAGCAGCAATCGTTGGAGATCAACCTTCCTATCCCGTAAGTTTCTGGGATTCAGTGCATGGTTTGGCTGTGGTAGGAGGCATGCATAGGTAAAACTTTTATTTTTTTTGCTTTTGTTTCATGATTATACATATTTTTTTCTTGTCATAGTTACCTTAAAAAATACTTATTAAATTGAACATTTTCTAGAGGCAGGGGGAAATTGTGGTTTTCATCGAACACAGGCCTACTGCAGTCCTACTGGTGGATAGTGATTTTGATTGGTGGATTGTATATGTACTCCTAAGAATGTTATTTGTATATATTCAGAACTGTTTTTTGATTTTGTAAGGTAATAGACTTTTTGTAATGCTCGGAACTGTCATGGTTAATTCAACATTGGATGTTAATATGAAATGTTGTACGCAGGCAGATTGTTGTAAAAAAGGGGAACTTGGCTCGATCAAACACGGATAAATGGTGGTTTGATCGAGCTCGAGTCTCAATTTTGAGGCTCGTCAGGCTCGAGCTCGAACTCGAGCTCGACATTGTTGTAAACGAGCCGAGCTCGATAATTCAAAAGCTCGGCTCGTTTACACCCCTATTTCTCCCCAGTGTGGCGAGTAGATCATTCTCTTCCATTTTGTCCATCTCTCCATGAGTAGACCATGTCACATGGTCAAATTCTTGTATTGTTTTCCTTAGTATGTCTATTTTGGTGCATTCTTTCCCAACTGTAATCTAAGCCTGGTAATCAAAATGCTTCTTCACTATATTATTGTTATAAATTTTCCCGGCAAGAATGGTCCTGCCAAGTCCTCCTTCGCCCACAACTACAACCACTGAACGGTTGGATGTTCCACTTACCAACAAACCAATCAATTGTTCTCTGATAGATTCGATGCCCACAACTTCATCGCCTTGGATGAAAAAGGAACCAACTCGAGAGTCGTGCAATATAACATCTCCTTGATCTATGTGCCTCAAGTTATAGTGTTCTGCTCCTCTCTGTATATCAGCAAGTGATGATTTGATATCTTTAATCTTAGATGAAATTTCATGACACACCTTAAGTTCCTTCATGAAGCAACACATTTTACGAAGGAAACCAGTGAGACCTTTGCCATCATGCTCATGATGCTTTGCCTTATTAAGTACATACTCATCTATGACGTCTTCAATGTGATAAGCTTCTTCTCTTACTTGTTTTACCCAAGTACTCATGCCACCTCCATTGCTTTCTCCTTCTTCTTCGGCTGCTGCCCTTGTATCTGCATCCTTGAGGAAAGATCTGATGATCTCCAATTCTCTTTTGATGCTTTCAACTTCTTTCTTTACACTTCTTAACAACTTGGTTTCTTGGACAAGCAAGGAACCCAAGTATAGAAAAGTTCACTGTAAACTCTGCCATATCTCATATCTCACTTATTTTTCTTGTTACTCACTGCATTGATATCAAATGTTTCTAAAATTTATGTTTCGCTATTAATAGGGAAATCACAATATGATTTATTAAATTTATTTAAAATTTTCTATCAATATATGAATTTTTTTTCTTCATATTATCAAGGTTTGCTTAATAAAATTTTAAAAAAGCATGTATCCCTATGTCCTAAACTAAAAACACAATTAATAATCTAATCCAGCATAAATTAATAACTAGCTAATCTATTTCTACAATACTTATAATAGAATGCATTCAGTAACTAACTTGCAGTCAGTTTTGCAACAAATTAATTGTAAAATATCTTATTCAAAACTACAATGATTTTGTTATGAAATTCATATAACTACCAAAGAAACTAACTTTAATTGATTAGATGATATTTGAATGTGATCTAAGAAAATAGAACCTGGTTCTTCTTTGTTTATAGAAGCCTGTCAATTCAATAAAAATAAAAATAAAAAGTTAAAACTTAATTACATTTTCAGAATAAAAGAAAAGATAACAAACAAACAAAAAAATTTTGCAGAAACACAGAAAACTGGCACCTTCAAAATTGTCTGAGCCACCAACAAAATTCAACTATCAGCTGTTTAACTTAGAATTGTAGCTGAGACAAGAAGTCAAATTGTTAAAGTTTACAAAAAGGAGAAAAATGAGATTTTATTAAATAAAATTTGTTCATACCATTCTTTGAATTGAACCGGGCATGAAAGCTACTCAACTGAGTCCTGGAGGCCTTATCTTCTCTTTTCTAGTTTTAGTTTCATAATCTTCTAGACACACTCTAAACTTGGCAACCTTTTAGAGACCTCCTTTTTTTTTTTTTTTTTTTTTTTTATATATATGACCTAACAATCTCTAGATATTTATAATTTTAATTAACTCTAATGACTTCAATTATTACAAAGCAAAGTGCTAAGAGTCAAAAATAGGTATCCTTCTCATCAATAAAATGTCGTTTCATTAATTCCGTTGTTAATGATTATTTTTGGTGTGTCCATTTCAAGATGTTGGATCTTCATGATCTTGTTAATTGTTTTATGAAGGAGTGGAGTGTTTGCAATGTATTTTTACTCTTTATTAACTATGAAAAGATTTGTATAATTATGGTTTTACTCTTTTTATTTTTAGACCTGATATTTTTATTTACAAGAATATATATAATTTCTTTAAAATTAAATATTTGTTGATTTTATCTATCAATAATATAACATATATATTAACATTTACATATACACAACAATATATTTATAAGAATTAAGTATTTATTTTCTCAACTTATCTAACATAATATAACGTTAAAAATACAAATTCATAAAAAAAATTAAGATCAGTAAAAGTCAACAGTGATGGAAACCAATCAGATGTTGCTTGTGATACTGTAGTTGAATCTAGTGGTAACCATAAAAAGAAAAAAGAAAAAGAGACAGAATTTATGGATGGTGACAAACTTCAATGAACATATAATTTTTATTTTTTTTTTTTTTTTTTGTTGATTATCGTAATAAATATATTATTAAAGGATAACTCATGGTTTTTTTTTTTGTTTAAATGAGAGGTGTGAAGGGTGGTAGGTGAGATTGTTGAAAAGGTAATAAGAGGTGATATTATAATTTTATTATAAATCATTGGATTCCTTTAATTTAAATCATCCCACTAGAAAATATTTTTGATTTTATTCCTTTACACAACATTTTCTTAACTAAGCCTTTGGTAATATTTGCATATTTGATAAATCTAGAGACCTTGTCAAGAGATGGGCTTTCTTTACAATAGATTGGATCTTGGGTCCAAAGGATATAGCCCACATAGTGGAAATTAGGCCCATCAACTATTTAACAATTAATAAAGATTAGCTTACAACCAAATCTTACAAACTTTTTCTTATAATCTTGATGTGATAGCTAAGATAGCGTTTTAAGTGTAGTATTGCCTTTTAACAATTTGAATTTTTTTTTTTTTAGTTGACGACTTTTTCCCACCCAAATAATAGTTTAATGGCACTTTCCCACCTACAGACTTTTAGAATACCACTTTACTACCTAAATTTATATTCTAATGACGAACAAAGAGCAAACTAAGTCTAGGCTATTGGGGCTTTTGAAGAGGGAAAGTCAATGAGTCTTTGGGTAGTAGAAAGTTAGATTTTGGTTGTTGGGATTGAACAAACTTTAACTTGGGAAGGGTGGTTGGGCAAACCTTAATCGTTCGATTGCCGGCAATTAGTCGGGTCAGTGGGAATAGGGCTTGAAGGGTTTTGGTGAGTGATGATCGGCGAACAGAATGGTGGTGGTGTGGGGTCACAACGATACCGGAATCGGAAACGGACTATAAATTTGAGTAGTAAAATGGTAATTTAAAAGTCTATGAGTAGAAAAGTGTCATTAAGCTATTATTTGGGTGAGAAAAAATCGCTTACTCCTTTTTCTTTTTCTTTTTTTAAGAATGGAAAATTATGGTGCTTCTATTTTATAGTCTTATGGCAGACAAGATGTTTAGAATATTATTATTTTTTATGTAATATTATTAAAGAAAAACATTCATACAAGAATTAATTGTCACTAAGAATAAGAGAACACAATCACATAACTTATACAAACACAAACACATTTTCTAGCAAGTACAGAAACCAATAATATATATAACAGTACGAAATATAACAAAAAGAAAAAAAAAAAAAAGCATTAGTAAATTAACTAAATTATCACCTATAAGAGAATAAATTAATATTAATCATACCATTTCATCTTAATGTTAAGATATTGATATGATAACATTATCGAATCAATATGAATAACAATTATTTTAATTATAGATCTAAAATTCTTTTAAAGTTACTATAGGAGTTGAAATTGGGTTTAAATAATGTGGGCTATATTAAATGGGCCTGACCCAACTACAAAACATATCTAATTTTTTTTTTTTTTTTTTTTCATATTATTCTCTCATTTTTCCTCACTTTTTTTCTTATTCTCTCACACCAAACATTGAAATTGCTACATAAAATTCCAAAGATCTATTAATGATATGGTAATGCCCCATATTAATTACTCAAAGTTTGTCGTAACGTTAATTTACTACTAAAAAAGTTTGAAAATGACAATTACCCACTTTCCGTGAAGAACTATTAGTGAAATCCGTTAGAAGAAGGAAAATATGGTAAACTTTTATTCAGCCGAAAAATCTTAACAATTTAAAATTCTTGTCCATGGAATCATATTTCTGAGTCGCTCTCAGCTTTTCCTGGCCGTTCCTAGCAATAGCCAAACCTTCTTCACTTCTTAGGTAAGAGTTTCTTTAACAGGATGAAAAAAAAAAAAAAAAATTGTGTGTTTTAGGAGTTAACCTTGTTATTATGAAATCGTGTTTCTTTATTCTGAGAGTATGTAGTTTAATAATCCATATTTAGATCCTTTTTTGGGTTCATGTTGTTCACTCAAATGGAGGATTCTTTAACAGGATTTCCTTCGCATTCAAGTTCTTGTGCAGATCTTGTTACTCTTTTCAAGTCAAATACTTGCATATTTTCTGGTTGGGGCGGGGAAAAGGCCCTTGTTGATGTGACCAGAAGAACCTCAACCGAAGATAGATAAGGTTCCATACATCTTAGCAATACTAAAAAGTTTTTTTCTTTTTTTCTTTTTTTTTTTCAGGGACTTTGTAATCAATCATCAACCTTGTGTCTGCGTGACATTGTTATTGATCAGTAAATTTCAATAAATCAATTTAATTTTTTTTGTTGGATTTTTTGCGGCCCATGAATCGTGAATATCAATGTCAAAAAACTTTGTTGCCAAGTACATCTAAATAATTGCACCTCAGCCAGACCAGTTTGTCCATATTAACCCATAGTTGCTGACATTACAAAACAATCCGAGTCTCTTAGATAATATATTGGTACAATATTAGTAACATTTGTACTTGGTTTAGGTTTGGGGAAGTTGACGATTACCATTGAGGAATGTTCTAAAATGAGATGAGTACAGGGTTCTTTCCAAATCTTAATCTGGTTTTTACCTGAGACTGTCTACGGGTTTAAATATTATTCCTGCATTTGTTGGAATACATTAGTCGTAACAGTTCCTGGTAAATGATAGCTACGCCTGAATTGGGCGCTGCCTGATTATCTAATTTTGAACAATGGATGATACCTAGATCATCACAACTTGCACGCTTTTTACACTTCCGTGACATTTATAGATAATTCAACAAGTACATCCATGAAGGGCTTTGGCAGAAACCAGAACCATTGTTTTAAAAACCGGATCAGATCGACCGATCCAATCGGTTGGACCGGGACCTGGAGCCTTCTCCGGGTTGGGTCACTCTTTTTAATTGTTTGAAGTTTAAAATATAACAAATATACCCCTGATTATTACCATCAGTCCCTGAAGGTTTCAAATCTAGCAAACACACTCTCTGGCCAAATACAAATCGGCAATGATCTCCCCTTTTCCAGCGACCTTCCACCTTCCCTTACTGTCGGAAACCACCTTCTGAGTTCTGACTTTCTCCGACGCTGTCACGCTTCATCTCCAACCGTCGCATGACGTTTCGTCGTCTACCTTCGCTGCGTGATTTTTCTTCCATTTCCCGGCATCGATCAGCCTTCTCCGGCATCGACAGGCTTCCTCAGCCACTGACCTACCTTCTCCCAAGCTCCCTTGCCGTCATTCACGAAGATCCAGTCATCTCACCGAAGAAAGCCACTGCGACCATTGACTTCCACCACCGATCTGCCATTCTCCGACGATGCCTCTACTTGCTAACTGCCGATTCACCCTCCCCATCATCCGATCTACCCTCCCTGGTGTGTCGCCGCTACTCTCCCAATCGATCGCCGATTTGCATTTGACCAGGGTTGTGTTTGCTAGATTTCAAACCTATATGGTCTGATGTTATTTATCAGAGGTGTTTTTATTAGATTTTAAACCTGTCAAACTATCGATTCAACCGACGGTCCAACTGGTTGGACCGGTTGAACCGTGACCCGACCATCAGAACGGGTTACCCTCCGGTCCAGTTTTTAAAACAATGACCAGAACTCAGTACTTCAATGGCGAAGCAAATCTGAACTTCAAACTTGTTTTATCAATTCATAAAGTTCTGTGCAATATTCAACAGTAAAAATTCAAGAATGTCTTTCATTGTAAATTAATGGCCATTTTCTACATGTTTTTACACCCAAGTGTGGAGTTAGAAGAATCAAAATTGGCGCACACTCGTAATTCACGAATTTGTCACCCCGAAGAAATTTATGAATACAACAGAATACTTTTTCCTAAAATGTACAAACTAATAAATAATAATAGAACACCAAGATATGGAGGACGGACAAAATTCCTCACCTTAAACTTTTATAAACAACAATACCGAGGATACAACTTGGTGAAAGCAGTCGTCAAGAAGCGTTCTTCTGTACACCAACAGCCGTGCTAACCTTTTCAAGTGCCAATTCTCTGCCGACAAGTCTAAGTACAACTTGCACTAGCTCTCTTACTCTAGCTTCCCTGTCTCACAAGGATCAGAGTATAAATATATATCAAGAAAGCATAGTCTCACATCACTTCTTCGATAATTTGTATTTATTGAGAAATTGCCTAGTACAACTTATAGGTGAATTTTGAGTCAGGCAAACTACTTTTTTTCTTTATCAAAAGACAAAAAAAGAAAAAGAACCCACTTGCTCTGTCTCCTTCAACATAGTTCAATGGGTAATATGAATCCATGTCTTCCTTTCAAATAATTACTTAATACAAATTTTGAGAAAATCTAGTTCATTAAATTTCGCTACCTATACTTTCTGTTTCACATTTACAAAAGTTACTCGACACATAATTTGTCTTAGTCGTAGTAGTAAAAACAAATATCTTTCTTTGATACATACACTAAGGGGCCTTACTACACTCTCCCCTTCCCAATGCAAATGACCATATTCTTAAGCATGGCATGATAACAAAGATTTGAGCAGTACAGATGTTAAACTCATACTAAAATAACATTGATTCTTCTACTATGACTATGAAAATTATATGTTTTAGTGAGACTCGAGAAAACCCTCCAGGAATAGGCAGAATCAATCAAAGAAATGACTCTCAGGGTCTGTCAACCATTACAATATTGCATATGATATTCTGTTCTATATAACAAAGAGTAATGCAATTATTTGTCAGAAATGTTATCAACTGACCTTGATACAACGAGCTCACAAAAGGAGGGAAATAGAACTAGCAAATGTGGACATTTGTCTTTGTTCTCTTCCACTCCTAGACCACCTTTCAACAAGGGATGTAAAGGCAGGATAGATGCAGTATCCAAATGAATTTTTAAGCGAGCCAATTCCTGAAGGACATAAATTATTTCTTCAAGCCTTGCCGCCGGTAGTTGACGTTCACCTGCAGGAGTAGGCAGGGAGATAATAAATGATATCATTGGAGCTGAAATGAACTTAAAGATTACATCAATATATTGATGATTTATTTGTAGAATACAAAAACCACATACCAAGTCATTCTCATCAGCTAGAAATTTGTTTAAGATGTATTCACATCTACTCATTAGTACCATTATTGAGATTTTGCTGACTTCAGCTCTTGTCAAGTTCCAATCATTGCTTCATCGTCGAAACTGAAAACAAATCACCAATATGTCAAATCATCGGAATAATTACTTGTGTGTATAGTTGTTTGTAGAAACTAAAGATGTGAATTCATTACAGAAGTATGCACATTAGGAACATTCAAAAAGCATGAAAGATGATTGCATGTTCACACTATTTAATCATATTCTCCATGTGAACTTAAAAGAGTTGATACTAAACATAATTCCTAGTTTTAGCATTATTTACAACTTATACTAGTTGCATCCTTCCTGATAGCTAAAACATTAGTCAGTAGTTGCCCTCAGGTTTCCTTGAATAGATAAGAATGGTCCTGTTATCCTCACTCTTGCCATACAAAAAAATAGTAATCATAGGGTACACCATTATAAATGTTAGGACTAGGAATGTGTGGATTTGGATCCAAGTCACAAAATGCAATTTTAGTTACCTGCTCAAGGAAAAAACTTCTGTAAGCATGTCAAGGAAAATTTGCTACAATGGACAGGCATAACTTCCACGGTCTCAATAGGCAAAGAGCTGTTCGTGATGCACAAGGTCTATGGTGGAAACAAGCCTTTGCAGAATCTGTAATATTAACACAATAGAAAATAATAAAATGGATAGTTATGGGGCAAGAGACTAGTTTAGTCAGATTAGTAGATGGCTTACATCAAAAGGTGCATCAATTGGTGACTTGAGAACCTTATCACCCAGAATGTCTAATATGGACATCTCCAGGGATTCATCAGCCTTAAGAGCCTCAGCGAGAGAGAGAATTGGAAGGAAGAGCACGGCCACAATGACCCACCAAGAATATTCATAGACATCTGCAATTTCTTCCAAACACACAATCTTGCTGGTCTACTAACTTTTAAGTCTGTCCACAGTTGACAGCGAATTTACAAACATCATTCACAAGAATACAGTTGAAGCCTTCAACGGCCAATCTCCACAATGAACTATCTGGATTGTCTCTTCTTGTTGTCATACACCTAGATAATAGCTTGACCATGTCACTAAATGGTGTAAATAGTTTCAAAGTCTTATAATAAGAATGCACTGATGATATCTGGATCCTAAATCTGTTTTCCCTCTGATTACCTAAAATCAAAGTCTATTATACATTAAACTGTCCACAATACATTATATACAATGCGGTAATTGCTATCAAGGACAGAAGCTCTCATCATTCATCCAAACTATCCACTAGATAACTATATGTTCCACCACAAATGAAAAAATAATACATGCTGTTTCTAAAAGATGTCAGAAAACCACCCCCTTGCCCCGTCCGTGGGGTTGGTTAATTCTTACTGTATGTGAAATGCAGATATAACTAATTCTTTCAGAATCACAACCACATGCCAAACATAACATTTTGATCATTATCCCAAATAATCACCCTACTAATATGCGAAATATTTTCATACCTTCTCAGAAGCTGATTATATTATAGACATATAGTTGCAATGGAATATTTTACCCTCAGAGAATGGACTAATCCATACCTTCCAGGCTTTGAACAATTTCTGGAAATATGATACACTTCAACTGCAGGGGCCGTAGGAAAAGATCAACCAGACAGGAATAAGCTTTTCTGCAAACAAGTGGCTTCGAATGCCTTCCATTGCGTTGAAGTCAATTCAGAACTCCTACATGAAGCTTGAGCATTGTTTGGGGAGATTTGAGCATTACCATTGGTGCATCATACTTTGTCCTGCATGAACATCTATAGACAGTATAAAAATATCAAGTTTCACACGTTTTGAAGGTAAAACCAGAAGTTGAGTGAACATATACAAAGGCATTTGTATACCTGGAATATTGTCACCAGTGCCAGGTTGCTCTGCCTCATTTTCTTATTTTGAAGAGGGAATCAGATTTTGGAAGATATTGCAGAAGTTCCCTAAGAAGGACAAGCCACATTGAAGAAAGTTGCTCGGTTGGACTTAGAAGAGGAAAAATTTCAGTTAAGTACGTAGTACTGGTGGAACATTTCCCTATAGAAAAGAAAAAGAAATATGTGAATGAATTAATTATACAAGATTGTCAAACAAGTTTCCTTAACCCAAAAAGAGGAGAAGGAAAAGATGAAGACACGGATTTTATTTCCATAAAATAATCATTATCACAATTTCTCTATCTTAAATAATTACATGATTGCAGTGCAGTTTCAACAGGAAAAACAAAACGTAAACCTTCCATAATTCTGGCAAAGATATTTAATGATCTCATTACCTCAAAAACTATAATACAAAAGGAGTGAAATGAGTGTTTATGAAACTTAGTAGGCCCCCAGCAATTCCAAGGAAATTAAGCTATATGTGCAACAGCTTTATTTCAATAAAGGCTGTCAGTTCATGCTTATCAACCACCTTTGCCGCATATATTTGTTTAATTGACATCGTTTGGGTATTCCTTAGATAAACAAGCTAACTACTAAAAAAAATGTCATATGCTTTCTCTGGTTTTATGTATAAAGCATAAAAATTCTCAATTAAGTATCTAGTAATGGTTGGTAATTAAGAAAATGGAAAATAAGCAGTGGTCGGTACCAAATGTTGATTTCTATTTTTGTTTTTTTTTTTTAATATTAGAAAGGCAAAAGAAAGGTAGTTTGATTTTAACTTACAAATTCGTTTCATAATTTTCGTGGTTATCATTGTCTGCTTGACAGCCAAATCAATGATTGCTAGCAACGTGTGTACATGTTATTATCAAACATCCTTTGAGCTTGTACATATAGTTCTCCTGGCAGTTCAAACAGAAACAAAAAAAACATAATTATGCCATGAAAGAGGTTCAAAAAAGCAGTACTATACTCAAAAATGTTGATTAGTGTTTCATCAATTACATCATAGACTGACCAAGGAATGTGATAAATGTCAACTTCCAGCGATTAAACCAGATATGGATATTGCTATCCAAATCCAGTTTCACCGTATTAACATAATCATGTTTAATTGTAGAGCCACTTAAACTCCTAAACTGAACTATCTTGAAATAATACATTACCTAGATCATGCAAAATCTCCTGCTTCACTTGGTAGCGTATTACGCTGCAGTATGGTGACTTCTGAAGAGCAAACTCAAAACACCAAGTACTGAATTGAGGTAAGCCATTGGCAAATTTCCTGATGCATAAAATTATTTTACAAGTTAGAAAATATCTAATGAACTAAACAGTTAAGTATTGATTAAGGTAATCCAATGAGCTTACTGCAATAAGCAATTTAAGTAGTCTGCATGTAATCAAACAGGTATTACTCGGCAGAGAAAAAAAACGCTATATTCTAGTCAAGGCAAGGTGTGGAGATTACCTTGGCAGAATGAGAAAGAACAGTTGTCTGTAGACAATTTATTGCCGCAAGAGAAACTTCTTTACTACCATTTCAATGCTTTTTTTAACAAAAAGAAGTAAAGATTCCCATCCGCACCAAGTACATTAAATGATGTAAGTAGAGATTGATGAGGAAAATAAATGATATAATTGTGGAAGAAAAAAGCTTAGACACATCGATATTCAATTTAAGGCCTACCTGACCAGAAGTTGTCTAAGTTTCTAAGAAAAGGAAAGAAAGAACGACCGTAACAAAACCGTGACGTCACACACCCCTTACACCAAGGACGAGGACAAGTGTCTCATCCCACTGTTTCTGAGCAGTGTTACGGCTGTAATCAAATAATGAAAATAAGAATTCTTGTACAATAAAAATATTAGTGAATCTGATAAAGGAATTAAAATTTCAGACATCTCATTTTACCAAAAAAAAAAAAAAAAAAAAGAGGGAGAAGAACCACCTATGGTGTATAAGCATGTGAACCGCTTTTCCTCCCCGAGTCCCGAGTTCTTTCCCTTGCCATTCATCTTTTGAAGAGGTTGCAGCCTACATGTACACAGTTCAAAGCCCATCAAAAGAAGCAAAAAAAAAATAAAATAAAATAAAAAAAAATAAAAAAATAAAGCCACTTGATGCATATATTACTAGTTTACTTTACCATATGTGAAGCACGACCTAACGTAGGAAAGACATAATTCCAAAGACAGTCCTCCCACATGCTTTTTGAGAGCTTTTGCCCATGACTTCCCAGAGTTTGAAAAAGTGTTCTGATGGCTGAATTCCTGACCTGAATCATAGAATACATGGAGTTAGTATTCTACCCTGCTTGATGGAGGGCTCCAAAAATATAAGGTGAAAAGTAATACAGAATCAAAAGTGGTTCTCTACGGAAGCAATCACAAAACTTACTAGCACTGTATCTAATGATATCTTCACCAATAATAAGAAACAAGAATAATTATATCATCAAAATTTTATGAACAAGCAACAATGTGTTATTTATTTAAATGTCCACTAGAATCATCTTGTTGTAATAAACTTCTGAAAGTAATGCTATCATACCTCTGGCCTCTCATCAGCACCAAGCTTCTGAAGTAATGAGAAAACAGAGAATAGCAACTTGTCGCAGTCCACTACACTTATTGGGGGAGTTTGGTCATTCACTTTATTGTGTATGTTAAATGTCTGCTCTTCCCTCTTTTCACCATCCATCTGTTTTGGAGTAGAAACCAAATCGAGATTTTCTGCAGTGTCGTAGTAGAGAATTAAACTTAATTGTAACTTGTCAGAGTTCACTATGAAGGCATCTAAGAGCTAACAGTTTTACAGTGGCAAGTTAACCTGCTTCCTTTTCCTCTGATGCCCCATTAAGAAGCCCCTTCGCAATAAAATCAGTTGTAGTCCACAACAGACCTACTGCCGTCAAGCTTATATTCAACTCAGTCTTTTGAGCACTGTATGCTCCAGTAACATCCACACATCTGCAAGTTTCATCTCATTAATGGTATGATCTAACAGTGGGAAGTGGTCAAAATAGTTGTTCATGTTGCAATGATTAAGATTTATTGAATATCATGGATACTGTTAAAAGAGTTAGTTATCAAGGTCGTATCAGTTTAACATTATCTTGAACTGTATAAAAATGAGTTCTCACCCACAATCAGCTTTGTTTGATCTAGGCAAAACTATATTTCTCTGGTAAAATTAGACAGGACACTAACTGCACAAGATGCATTTATTTTCTTTTGATTCATGCAAGCTAACTTCAAAAGATTAAAAAATACACAAACGTTTATAAATTCAGAACATTGTATGTTTTGCATCATAATTGCAAGCAAGAGATATTATTTTCAAATTCCTCTGTTCCATTAATTAAATATAACATGGAGCAAGATAAGCTTGTGTTTAGATCCATGTGATAAGCACTTTAATTAAATTCAACTGTGCATGTAAGGGGTGCGTTGGAGTTCAAATATTACTGTCAGGTCTTTCCTATAAGCTTTACTAAATGAAAGCCATTAGGCATATAAATGGATGGAGACATTTATGCAATAGACAGATTGATAGAGACAGAAAAACTATACAGCAGGGGTACTAAAAAGTACATCCATTATACATACAAAACACAATATAAACTTAAAAAGTACATCCATTATACATACAAAACATAATGTCAGGAAACATAATAATACGGGTACTCAAAAGCTGCTATATCTGAGATCTTACACATGGAGGCAGTCTGCAGGTATACCGGAAAGACCATCATTCATGATGACACGAAGGCTCTACAGCAGAACAGTTAGGTCAGATTAGATTTACAAAACAGACCCAACCACTATATATATATAGATATCACCATAAAAGAGAGAGAGAGAAGAAGGAGAAAGGGTAAATTCTGTATTTCCAGAGAAAATCTCAGTAAGGTCTTACTGACCTGGAATCCCAAGGTGACAAGGTCCTTCTCCGATGCATCCGCAACAGACCTAAAAGAAAGAAAAGAAACAAGGAGACTCAAAAAAAATAAAAATAAAAATAAAAAAAATAAGAAAATACACCATAGGTAGTCATCCCTCAACCTCCCCACTCTTACAAGCAAAAACCTGTGAAAAATATAATCATGTGAATGACAAACCTCAACATTTCAAGTATATTTGACCAACTATAGTGCAATTTTTCTCCACATCTCTGCAGGGAAAAAGGAGAAGAAATAATGTAAGTGCAGGTTGAGAATCAAGAGATTAAAATGAAATTTATATACAATCAGTGCATATTACCTCCAAAATATGCAGAAGAATTTTCAAGGTTCCAGCTCGGACATCAGTGCTTTGAGTAGAAAAATAAAGAACCCTTAGTGGAGATATAACAGCACACTCAAGCGATCTCAACTCTGCCTGCATCGTTTCAACCTACAGAAAGAGAGAGAGCAGAATCAACACCTACTGTCTAAAGAATATGGGGCCTTCCATCCACAAAAAAAGGTGAAAGTTCTCACTTCTTTAGAGGGGCCATGAGATAGCGCATTATTCTGGAACTGTTCCGAACCTAACACTGCACATATCGATTGATCTAGTGCATCAAGTGCTATATTTCGTAAATGGTGACTAGAATTATCAGCAAGCTGCATCATTTTACTCTGACGTCAAGAAAAATTAAATGGCACTAGCATTTTGCATAATAGTATAAATATAGATTATGATCACCTCAAGAAAGTGGCCAACAACTTCATCCCACAAAGGCTCTACCCCTGCAATAGGAGGATTGCAGAATGAAGCAAACAAGAAAATATTAACTCAGACCATAACAAGCTTATATGACATTATACCAAACCTATATATAATAATAACATATAAAAATACTAAATTTAATACAATTATATTTCAATAAACTTCTGCACAATCAATGACACAACATACTGTGAAGATTATTGACAAGGACAGATATCATTCTGTCCACTGAAAAGCTGATGCTTCCAATTTTTTGAGTTGATGTTGGTCCAAAACTACTTGAAGTTGAAACCATGCATTGATGTGACAGCTGCCGTAGTGCAGAGAGTAGGGCTTTAACTGCAGATATGTGCATCAATGCTGAGCTCTCAAACAGCTTCACAGACCAACAAAAAACACTAAGGTTAGAACGTTATGCTCATATTGGAGTATAACACATGCAATTTTTATAGCAAAAAAAATAAAGTGCCTTTATGTTGTAAAGAACAGGAAGCATGCAAATGATGCAGAAACGCATTTGGAAAGTTCTTTGACAAGTTAATTCTGAGAAAGGTTCTGAAAACCATGAATTTCCAAACATTATAGTGAACAATTTCTTCCTAACAGAAGGGACCAACACAGGGAAAACATTATATTGAGCTTCATTCTGAAAGGATTTGCACAAACATAGAACAGCTTCTACTTGTTCGTTACCAAACAAAACTAAAACTACTTATACTACCTGAGAATTCAAAGAAGAGAGAATATTGAAGTCGCTGTAGTGGCCCGAAGATTCCCGTGTAAGCTTCGCTGTGGAGACTTCCTATAGATATAAAAACACTATAATTGTAGACTTTTATGACAATACTATCCAAAAGCCTGTTTAGTCATTTGTATGTTTACATATAACATGCATAAAATCTTTACAAGGGAATCATCATTCTAGTAAGGATAGATTTAATCCAACCTGCAGAACACTCTTTTGGGAAGCTGTTTCTAGAAATTACCTGTGTGGTGGCATGAGGAGAATGGATAGCTCGGTCCAGAGCAGCCAAGGTTTCCAGTACCTATGTTTATTTGCAATAACAATTTTAAGTGCTGAACTTTGTCTACTTTAGAGACAATTGTTAAGAGTAAGCAAACATACCAAAACCCAAGATGGACCTAATACATTGTGTAATCGATGAGCAATATTGAAGAGAGTCCTTAAGGCCTGATTTGCAATAATAATCAGAATTACCAGACATCTGGAATAGATCCATTCCGATAAGTAAAAAGATAGCAGAATATGATCAAAAAACCAAACTCAATACCTGCACATTTTTGGGAGTAAGGACAATGTTATCCTTCTGATCTACCAATGATTCTGATCGCTTTGGCCCAGGAGATTGTGACAAACTACTGAAATCTCAAGTTTAAGCCAGAATTCAGCATAGTTAAATCAATAAATTTTTTAAATTTCAATGACCAAGGAAGCAAATTCTTAGAGAAATAGAAAGCTCCACAACATGTTTTCGCAGGGCGTTTTTTAACTTAATACCTTCTTCTGTCTGCTTCATTGGGAAAACTGATAGTAAATTTGCAAAGGGAAGCCAAATATGAGTTTAAAGGTTCTACAGCATGGAGAACCCCACATGCCTGTCGAAAATTTATAGAAATAATTATCAGATAAGGTATTAATAGCATTCAGTGGCATAAAAAACAAAAGCTAATATTGCAAATCAGTTGTTGTTAACCACGATACAAAGAAAAGAAATAATTTACTTTTACCAGCCAAATAAAATTATCCATATCAGTAGGGATCTTAATTTCCAAGTTGAGTTGAGTTTAGCGATAAAAAACAAGAAAAAATTTGGCAGTCATGATCATAGTCTGAATCATTGTCAAGATTTAGTTCACCTGAGTGAATGCCTGATATCCCTTCAATATCTCCAGTATAATAGCCTCTCCTTGTGACCTTCCAAGTTGACTCCAGGTCAGATAGAATGGTATGTGTGTGTGTACAGAACATAGTATGAAAGTAAAACTCTACAAACCTTGACAAAATAAGAGACAAAGCATCAAGTATGGTCAACCACAAAGAATCAACCATTGAGATGCAAAGAACTGCAGTCTTCCCGGTGCACTTAGGCAAAGGATCATAGTCACATCTAGGGGATTCAAGCTGCAACCGAAAAAAGAAACAGATTTGATGAAAAGCATCCTAAAATATGATATGTTACCTAAAGAATTATAAGGAAAAGTATGCATATACCTCCCCTGCATCAACTGCTTCATCTGTCAATGTAGCTACAGTAAAGACAACACCCAACAAACCTTCAATTGCTAAAGTTATTGCATGGGCCTCACTAGCAACCAAGACCGCAGCATTGGACGCATCATTATCAAGGCTCCACTCAATCCCTGAAGGAATTACAAGCTGTAAATTTCTATGGTCATCAAGAATTGAGTTCGAGTCCAAAAAATAAGAAATGGTTAACAATTTATGCATTACAATTCAAACAAGAAGATTCGCCATGGCAGTGTATCCTGTCATCTCAAAAACAACTTTCGTTTTTTTCTCTTTTTTTAAAATAATTTTCAATATCCTATTCATGGACAATGAATAAAGGAAACAGACCAGTGAAACTAAATATTAATAAGACTTGCAGTTATAAGTTTAAGTCTAGAAAATTCAAGAAATAATTACCTTTAGCTTTGCTACTAAACATCCCTGCAACAGCTGCCAGGCTCTCCTCACTGGTCTCTTGAAACTGATTTATAGAACAATTTTATTTGGTAAGAAACACAGAATGTAAACTAATAAAAAATGTCAAAAGTTTTACACATATAACAAGACCAGACGTCCCCAAATAGAATCAACAAATTTTAGGGGTAAGAAAAGATAAAGGTATACAGAAAACAGCACATTAATTGAACAGTATATCAAACAAGGAAATAAAGTCACACTCAAATGTATTTATTTTAGTTACAATTTTAAATCTTCACAAGAAAAAAACAAAAAAAAAATGTTTTATTGAGTAGCAGTGGCTTGAGTGCAAAAAGTTCATCCATAGATTATAAAATTACAACTACCTACTCAACCAAGAGATGCAAAATCCTCTCTACCAACTAACTTAGTTTCATCTTTTTTCCTTTTTCTCCAAAGGGAATAGTTGTCTCTGCCCCTGAAATCTAATCATAAAAAAACTGGAGCAAGATAAGCTTGTGTTTAGATCCATGTGATAAGCACTTTAATTAAATTCAACTGTGCATGTAAGGGCTGCGTTGGAGTTCAAATATTACTGTCAGGTCTTTCCTATTAGCTTTGCTAAATGAAAGCCATAAGGCGTATAAATGGATGGAGACATGTATGCAATAGACAGATTGTTAGAGAGAGAAAAACTATACAGCAGGGGTACTAAAAAGTACATCCATTATACATACAAAACACAATATAAACTTAAAAAGTACATCCATTATACATACAAAACATAATGTCAAGAAACATAATAATATGGGTACTCAAAAGCTGCTATATCTGAGATCTTACACGTAGAGGCAGTCTGCAGGTATACTGGAAAGACCATCATTCATGATGACACGAAGGCTCTACAGCAGAACAGTTAGGTCAGATTAGATTTACAAAACAGACCCAACCACTATATATATATAGATATCACCATAAAAGAGAGAGAGAGAAGAAGGAGAAAGGGTAAATTCTGTATTTCCAGAGAAAATCTCAGTAAGGTCTTACTGACCTGGAATCCCAAGGTGACAAGGTCCTTCTCCGATGCATCCGCAACAGACCTAAAAGAAAGAAAAGAAACAAGGAGACTCAAAAAAAATAAAAATAAAAATAAAAAAAATAAGAAAATACACCATAGGTAGTCATCCTTCAACCTCCCCACTCTTACAAGCAAAAAACCTGTAAAAAATATAATCATGTGAACGACAAACCTCAACATTTCAAGTATATTTGACCAACTATAGTGCAATTTTTCTCCACATCTCTGCAGGGAAAAAGGAGAAGAAATAATGTAAGTGCAGGTTGAGAATCAAGAGATTAAAATGAAATTTATATACAATCAGTGCATATTACCTCCAAAATATGCAGAAGAATTTTCAAGGTTCCAGCTCGGACATCAGTGCTTTGAGTAGAAAAATAAAGAACCCTTAGTGGAGATATAACAGCACACTCAAGCGATCTCAACTCTGCCTGCATCGTTTCAACCTACAGAAAGAGAGAGAGCAGAATCAACACCTACTGTCTAAAGAATATGGGGCCTTCCATCCACAAAAAAAGGTGAAAGTTCTCACTTCTTTAGAGGGGCCATGAGATAGCGCATTATTCTGGAACTGTTCCGAACCTAACACTGCACATATCGATTGATCTAGTGCATCAAGTGCTATATTTCGTAAATGGTGACTAGAATTATCAGCAAGCTGCATCATTTTACTCTGACGTCAAGAAAAATTAAATGGCACTAGCATTTTGCATAATAGTATAAATATAGATTATGATCACCTCAAGAAAGTGGCCAACAACTTCATCCCACAAAGGCTCTACCCCTGCAATAGGAGGATTGCAGAATGAAGCAAACAAGAAAATATTAACTCAGACCATAACAAGCTTATATGACATTATACCAAACCTATATATAATAATAACATATATAAATACTAAATTTAATACAATTATATTTCAATAAACTTGTGCACAATCAATCACACAACATACTGTGAAGATTATTGACAAGGACAGATATCATTCTGTCCACTGAAAAGCTGATGCTTCCAATTTTTTGAGTTGATGTTGGTCCAAAACTACTTGAAGTTGAAACCATGCATTGATGTGACAGCTGCCGTAGTGCAGAGAGTAGGGCTTTAACTGCAGATATGTGCATCAATGCTGAGCTCTCAAACAGCTTCACAGACCAACAAAAAACACTAAGGTTAGAACGTTATGCTCATATTGGAGTATAACACATGCAATTTTTATAGCAAAAAAAATAAAGTGCCTTTATGTTGTAAAGAACAGGAAGCATGCAAATGATGCAGAAACGCATTTGGAAAGTTCTTTGACAAGTTAATTCTGAGAAAGGTTCTGAAAACCATGAATTTCCAAACATTATAGTGAACAATTTCTTCCTAACAGAAGGGACCAACACAGGGAAAACATTATATTGAGCTTCATTCTGAAAGGATTTGCACAAACATAGAACAGCTTCTACTTGTTCGTTACCAAACAAAACTAAAACTACTTATACTACCTGAGAATTCAAAGAAGAGAGAATATTGAAGTCGCTGTAGTGGCCCGAAGATTCCCGTGTAAGCTTCGCTGTGGAGACTTCCTATAGATATAAAAACACTATAATTGTAGACTTTTATGACAATACTATCCAAAAGCCTGTTTAGTCATTTGTATGTTTACATATAACATGCATAAAATCTTTACAAGGGAATCATCATTCTAGTAAGGATAGATTTAATCCAACCTGCAGAACACTCTTTTGGGAAGCTGTTTCTAGAAATTACCTGTGTGGTGGCATGAGGAGAATGGATAGCTCGGTCCAGAGCAGCCAAGGTTTCCAATACCTATGTTTATTTGCAAGAACAATTTTAAGTGCTGAACTTTGTCTACTTTAGAGACAATTGTTAAGAGTAAGCAAACATACCAAAACCCAAGATGGACCTAATACATTGTGTAATCGATGAGCAATATTGAAGAGAGTCCTTAAGGCCTGATTTGCAATAATAATCAGAATTACCAGACATCCAGAATAGATCCATTCCAATAAGTAAAAAGATAGCAGAATATGATCAAAAAACCAAACTCAATACCTGCACATTTTTGGGAGTAAGGACAATGTTATCCTTCTGATCTACCAATGATTCTGATCGCTTTGGCCCAGGAGATTGTGACAAACTACTGAAATCTCAAGTTTAAGCCAGAATTCAGCATAGTTAAATCAATAAATTTTTTAAATTTCAATGACCAAGGAAGCAAATTCTTAGAGAAATAGAAAGCTCCACAACATGTTTTCGCAGGGCGTTTTTTAACTTAATACCTTCTTCTGTCTGCTTCATTGGGAAAACTGATAGTAAATTTGCAAAGGGAAGCCAAATATGAGTTTAAAGGTTCTACGGCATGGAGAACCCCACATGCCTGTCGAAAATTTATAGAAATAATTATCAGATAAGGTATTAATAGCATTCAGTGGCATAAAAAACAAAAGCTAATATTGCAAATCAGTTGTTGTTAACCACGATACAAAGAAAAGAAATAATTTACTTTTAACAGCCAAATAAAATTATCCATATCAGTAGGGATCTTAATTTCCAAGTTGAGTTGAGTTTAGAGATAAAAAACAACAAAAAATTTGGCAGTCATGATCATAGTCTGAATCATTGTCAAGATTTAGGTCACCTGAGTGAATGCCTGGTATCCCTTCAATATCTCCAGTATAATAGCCTCTCCTTGTGACCTTCCAAGTTGACTCCAGGTCAGATAGAATGGTATGTGTGTGTGTACAGAACATAGTATGAAAGTAAAACTCTACAAACCTTGACAAAATAAGAGACAAAGCATCAAGTATGGTCAACCACAAAGAATCAACCATTGAGATGCAAAGAACTGCAGTCTTCCCGGTGCACTTAGGCAAAGGATCATAGTCACATCTAGGGGATTCAAGCTGCAACCGAAAAAAGAAACAGATTTGATGAAAAGCATCCTAAAATATGATATGTTACCTAAAGAATTATAAGGAAAAGTATGCATATACCTCCCCTGCATCAACTGCTTCATCTGTCAATGTAGCTACAGTAAAGACAACACCCAACAAACCTTCAATTGCTAAAGTTATTGCATGGGCCTCACTAGCAACCAAGACCGCAGCATTGGACGCATCATTATCAAGGCTCCACTCAATCCCTGAAGGAATTACAAGCTGTAAATTTCTATGGTCATCAAGAATTGAGTTCGAGTCCAAAAAATAAGAAATGGTTAACAATTTATGCATTACAATTCAAACAAGAAGATTCGCCATGGCAGTGTATCCTGTCATCTCAAAAACAACTTTCGTTTTTTTCTCTTTTTTTAAAATAATTTTCAATATCCTATTCATGGACAATGACTAAAGGAAACAGACCAGTGAAACTAAATATTAATAAGACTTGCAGTTATAAGTTTAAGTCTAGAAAATTCAAGAAATAATTACCTTTAGCTTTGCTACTAAACATCCCTGCAACAGCTGCCAGGCTCTCCTCACTGGTCTCTTGAAACTGATTTATAGAACAATTTTATTTGGTAAGAAACACAGAATGTAAACTAATAAAAAATGTCAAAAGTTTTACACATATAACAAGACCAGACGTCCCCAAACAGAATCAACAAATTTTAGGGGTAAGAAAAGATAAAAGTATACAGAAAACAGCACATTAATTGAACAGTATATCAAACAAGGAAATAAAGTCACACTCAAATGTATTTATTTTAGTTACAATTTTAAATCTTCACAAAAAAAAAAAATGTTTTATTGAGTAGCAGTGGCTTGAGTGCAAAAAGTTCATCCATAGATTATAAAATTACAACTACCTACTCAACCAAGAGATGCAAAATCCTCTCTACCAACTAACTTAGTTTCATCTTTTTTCCTTTTTCTCCAAAGGGAATAGTTGTCTCTGCCCCTGAAATCTAATCATCATGCAACACATGATCTAAGGGTTTACTTTAACAAAATAAGGAAAACAGAAAAGACATCTTACACAATAAATGAAAATAAAACCAAATCAAAGGTGCATCTTAGACCAGATGGAGCACTAAATCTTCAAACAAGGAACACACTAGCAACTAGCATACAAGGAACAAGATCCTAAACAATCAGAATCCACCAAGATTGGCAGTCCAGAAAGTGCTTTCAGAGAGGAACAAGAACACCAAAACCTATTAACAAGAAAGGATATGTCATATTGGAAAATATTATACTACAACCTACAGCATCATAACCATGTCATCGAGCTCTCAACTTTGTATGTTGCAGGTCAGATCAACAATGGAAGTGTAAATACTAAAATGCAGATCATATTTTTAATATCAAGAAACTGTAAAACATGCAATAATATAGGGCCCCTTTGGTTCACTATTATTATCCTATCCTATTCCATTATCCTATCCTAAAAACCCAAAAATGCATTTGTTTCAATATTCTCAAAATCCAATTCTACTTTATTCAACTCTCAAAACATTAATAATTACCTTTCTCGTAAAGATAACCTAACTTTACTTTTTCCAAAATACTTTTCTAAAAAACATCAGAATAGTAAACCAAATGGAGCCAAAATGCCTCCACAAAAGGACTATAAACTATGACCTATTACTAAGGCAAGGATGTGTGATGCACAAACACACACTGCTAAAACTATATCAACCTCTGCCAAAGCAAACACAGAAATAACAATAAGGCTAGAAGAAATGAATATAAGCAGAAACATAATTCAACCTGTACACTTGAAACAACTCGAGCAAGAGCTTTGACCATACCCTCCACAACATTTGTGTTCTTGGGATGCCTACAAGGTAGATGGAAAACATTTTTAAACATCTTATAACTAGATCACAAAAGTTAACTTCATTTCAGAATGAAGAATTTAATCAAAGCCAAAATTGACCAAGAGATTAGCAAACTGCAGCAGCAATGAAATAAGTAGCACATAAAACCCAACTCTTCAATTCTGAGTGCAACTTAATTTAATATATATAACCATAAATTTAGGTGATAAGAAAATGCAGATCATCCATCNGGCTAGAAGAAATGAATATAAGCAGAAACATAATTCAACCTGTACACTTGAAACAACTCGAGCAAGAGCTTTGACCATACCCTCCACAACATTTGTGTTCTTGGGATGCCTACAAGGTAGATGGAAAACATTTTTAAACATCTTATAACTAGATCACAAAAGTTAACTTCATTTCAGAATGAAGAATTTAATCAAAGCCAAAATTGACCAAGAGATTAGCAAACTGCAGCCGCAATGAAATAAGTAACACATAAAACCCAACTCTTCAATTCTGAGTGCAACTTAATTTAATATATATAACCATAAATTTAGGTGATAAGAAAATGCAGATCATCCATCATATCCTCTATAGCATGAAGTAAATAGTGCAAGTCATATCATCAAAATCCTCCAATTCATCATTTAAAAGTAACTTTACCTTGTCACATACACATCTTTGCTATACTTTCTAAATTGAATTTTTTTTTTAAGTCTTGACACACTATACAGCTCTTAAGAAGTCATATGCAGATTTCTTTACATTCAAGTTGCTCCTGAAGCTCTTATCTTAACCTTGTTTGGGTAACAATTCAAGAAAAATTGAATTGGGATCTCTTCCACAAGGACAGTCTAAACCAGAGGCCATTGCAACCCTCAATAATTTCAGTTCCAAAAGGATATTCTTTAAGTTAAATTTAAATGTCCTTTCAAAGAAGATCTTTGGAACTGAATTGTTAAGATGACTGTAAAATAAACAGGTCTGGGAAAGAGTATAAGGATTAGACAGTCCAGAATACTTCTCAACGAGCTGCAGTTCTTATGCTGCTGACCATGCTACATCAGTTTAGGTATTTCTCTAGTAACACAGCAACTATTTACAAGTTTGTGAAAGCACTTATTTCTAAGGCTAGAGCTTTCTACCCTTTTATATTGCCTGAGTCAAATAAATATTTAAAGCAGAATGGTGCTAACAAAAAGACTTCATGTCCATAAGCTGGTTAGATAATTTTATAATTACTAAATACTCAAAGGGCTTACTGTTCAACGCTGTTTATTTTTCATTTTGTTCCGCTAATCTAATGAAGTATTACATTGTTTGCAGAAGAGAAAGGGAAAACTTTACAAGAAAGTGTGCCACATATGGTAAAAAAGTAAACATTCATTCCAGAGCCAGCAAACTTACATATCAAAGTTCTGGAAAAGAATTCGCAATGTTCGTGCCTCCACACAAAATCCCTGTAAAGCTCCAACAACTCTTTTTTCACATAAAAATTTGGGAAACTAAAACTAATATTTCTAGGGAAGCTACTGAATAATCACTCTTAGTTTTCTATGAACAATAATGAAGAACAGTTAAGATAGCAGCAACTAGATTGTTCAGATTACCCTTAAGACCTCAAGAACTAGAATGCGATGCCACAATGGCAGATCAAGAAAAGTAACCTTCACTAACATACTAAGGAAAACCTGCATAAGAAAATAACTGTTGTTGAATTAGTAATGGAATAACACATGAAGCAGCATTATGTTGAACAGAACAACAAGGATAAGAGTCCCAGAATTATATCCTGATCCAAAACTAGAAGACTTAAACTCAATAATAAACAATAAATGTGGCTCTATAACACAGTATCAGAAAGCTGTCAATAGAAAAAGCAAATGCCACACTATAGAAATATAAGCTACCTTATTTGATTCCGAAGTTTAGCAAATTTGGAGGCAGACCTATTGTTCACAAGAGGAGTATGTATAATGTATGTATGTATATAACATAAAACAACAATTTTTCCTTGTTATAATTATATCCTTTTTTAGATTCTATCTTGTTTTGCCCCTTTGCACCATGTTCTACAGAAAACAGTGTGACTAAGATCATATTCTGCTCAGCAGTGGAGGAAATTTCTATCAATACCCCCTAATTGTTGCTCAATGTAAAAGAGGAGAGGGACCATACTCAAACTATGAGGACTACTACCACTGAACCAGGAAAAGAAAAGACCACCACAAAGAATGTTCATGAGATCATTTTTTTGAGACTACAAAGACCCTCATCTTTCCACACCTCCTGAGTCATTCCTTGTCTCCACAGAAACAAGCCAAAAAGAATTAATTAACTAGTGCACATCAAACAGATGCCATAGCAGGGCATCTAATTTCCTTTATGTCCCAGTATTAATTGTTAGAGCCGTTAACAAATATCATAAATCATGTCAGCAGTGAATGCATAGAGCCATTGGCTACCACATTTTCTTAGAAGAGTCCATGTTGGAGAACAATCTATGGCAACATCCTTCTCAATTAAGAAACGTCTTGAAACGTAGCATAAACATTCAAGCATTTTTAGTTAACTAGGAGCCACAATGCAACTTATAAGAGGGTAAAATCAGTCTGAATTTGCATTGTAACCTTCTTCTCACTTTGTAGGAAAAGAAAAGAAAAATATTTAAAAAAAAAAAAAAAAAAGCCCACACTCAAACTGGACCATGTCAGCTAGAATATAAACAAAATAATGTGATTTATGCAGTTTGATAAATACCATTTAGAAAAATAGTATCATTTACAATAATTTAGAAAAACAAAATCAAATAACACCATTTCTGATAATTTAGAAAAATAATATGATGCGAATCAACCAAAAACAATCCAGTAAAACATTCCAATAATCATCACACAAACAAGAGTATTCAGAATTGACTGAAATGTATTGATATATTGATGAACAGAGCACAATTCACAAGAATTTAAGATAGTGATAATAAGGAAAACAGTAAAATTAAGGGTACTAGCAGTTCGAGGAGCTAGTGACCTCCCAAAAGATAACCCAAAATTACTGATCCCTTTTACATGGTTTTTAGAATCCACGTGGCAGATTTCCTTTTAACTAACTCCTCTCTCAATTCCCCTTACTGCCCCTTCCTTGCTTCTTGTTGTAAATCTGGGTTATAGGAGGTCTATCATAATATAATCTCTAGAATCTTTAATGAAGCAAACAACTTTCAAGCTTAAGGACTAAATGACAAAAACCTAAATAATAAACTCAGAAGTTAAGAATACAGAAATATTAAAGCAATGCATTCGCTTTTTTCCTAAAACTCTGTCAAATGTCAATTAAAGGGTGAAAGTACAAAGACAATTAAACATACCTCACATTCAGTAATAAGTGATGAACTGTAAAGCCTGATAATATGAGCAACTGACCGCAAGACCAGACGTCGAAAATAAGGCTCCCCTGCTTCCCCTTCAACCTGAAGAAAATTAAATACAACATAGCTTACATAAACAACCCAATGAACGATAGAGGTAATCTGCATTATATATTTATCAATAAGTTACCTCAGCATTGGTCCTCAGTGAAGTCATTATAAGAGAACAAATCTGGTGACGTAGAACCTGTAGAATTTCCACAAAAACTTTACAACTATAAAAGTTTTACTAGCTTGCTTATACAAAATGTAAAAGAACTGTCATAGTCACAAATTTATGTAATCACCTGTTCGTAGGAAACTAACATTCTGAAAGCAAACACATAATTGGAGAGAACGAACCTGCCAAATGCAAGCATTGAGAAATACGTAAATATCTATTCGAACACCATAATTGAATTAGGCAGCAGAACACCTAAAAAGAACAAACGTAATCCTTGAATTTCACCTATCATGGCATTAATAACAGAACACAATCACCCAAATAGTCTGTTTTGTGAACAGCTAATTTTCTTCAAAAGTAAAAATGTACCTAAACCTACTAGTCTATAAAGCCCTTCTTAATGGGAAGGAGTTTTGGGTAAATTTTTTAATATTTTAATCAGGGAGGATTTGATATCTATTGTAAGTAACACAGGTTTTTTTGGCCTGTCTTTGTATAGGGTAAATGGTCTTCCTCAGACATTTTTCTTCAATGTAGTATGCCAGTCCATACTTGCATCTCCTTTAGATCATTACTAATGCAACATCTTCAGTTTCATATCAAAAAATTAATTTAACGAAGATAATGGAAGAAGCAAACAAATATGCAAGAAAGAGTAGTTAACGAAGCAAGATTTAAACTTCCATATGATGATTATACCTCTTTAGTTTCACCACAGCCATTTTTCTGGCAAGTATCTTGCATTTATTTATTTTTAAATCATTATTATAAGAAACTATATATTTTGTATTAATCATGAAAATGAAATGATGTTACCTAAATGGCATAGGAGACCACTATGAGAACAAAAACCAACGGAGGTTAACTGCCAATCCAAAGACATCTAGAACAACCATGTGAAGTAGCACCTCAAACAAAAATTATGTCTACACAAATTAACAAGTACTTCTTCCCAGTTAAGATGCATCAAAGAAAAAAGAAAACTCTTGGAACCAGTTCCTAAATTTCTGTCACAATCTCTTGCATCGGCAAATGACAAGTAAATTAAAAGTAAAATTTAAGTGATAAAAAAGATTTCTCACTCAAGTATATCCAGCGCAAATGTTCGTTGAAGAGAATTGACATGTAACCAAGTTGCCTGTAAGGTAAAAGCAACATGTTATTGGTCAATATGAAATAGAGGGGAAAACTAAGGGTTTGTTTGATATAGAAGTTAAATAGAGTTTTTCGTTTCCGGAAACAAGAGAAACAAGAAATAATATGAGTATGTGTTTGATTGAAATGGGGTGGAATATCTATTAAAACAATTTTAGCATACAATCCTAAAAACTAATGTGAAATCATAAAACAAAAAAAGTCATTTTCTCAGTTTTTTGTAGCTTTTAACCTAAAAATGGATTTTGAAAAATATATCAAACACATTTTCAAATATTAAAAATATAAAGATACAACTAAATTATTTTGAATTGTATCTTAGTTTTTTTGAAATTGTTTTCTCGTTACAAACCAAGCACGCACAAAAAACTCAAAAATAATCCATAACGATGAAATCACAATTAATATCCAGCTAACACCATTTAATAGTTTCAATTTAGAACATACAGATCCACCTGCAGCAAGAGCTGTCAGGTCTTCAAGCAATCGAAGCCCAATCTTTCCAACATTCGTTTGGGTCTCCCTCATCAATGATGGCCCTCCAGAAGTAAATTCATGATCCAATGACCTGTTCAAGCTTAAGTAAGATAAATTGATGTACTTGATTGCACATCATTGAGGCAACCTACAAATTTTAACATATAGTATAACATACTAATAAGATAATCATGCATAAAAGTTCATACATGTAGGCATGCACATATTCCTTAATATTGAGTAGACAACACACAGTAGCACAAAAGTTTAAGAATAGACTCAGAAAAATCATACTCTGAATGATTCATACTGCGATTAACATCGCCAGTAACTGAACTGGTTCGAGAGAGGTGACCTCCAGAACCAAACTTCCCCACAGGAAGAGACTCAACTTGAACCACATGATCAAAAATCAAGGCTACTGCTTGTCTGAAGGTAGCTGCAGCAGTACTGGAAAAATTATGAAAGAGATTAGAGTGAGGTAACATCTCTATAATAATGCCAAAGATGATTAAATATGCAGTATTAGAAGAAACAGTCAATTAAGTATACTGTAATCCAAGAATTTAACATACTTCCGCACACTGTCAGAAGATCTGCTGTTTTCAAGAAGCCGAAGACAGATACCAAGTGCTTGAGCCATATTGTCCTGAAATTAATAGAATGGGCAACAGAACAAGTCAACAAAACTTGAAACAAGAAGTAAAAATGCAAAGCATGGAACAGGAAATGTAACCGTGTAACCAGTATGCTTTAATTATTTAGGGCGGATATACACCTCACAAAGCAACATCTCATTGGATGTTCATGCAAAGGAACAAGCAAGGAATTTGTAAATGCTAACTATGTTGAGCCACTTGTGCCCTGTAAACAATGTGTTCACAACTAAATTTGGGAAGATTGTCATCTCAGGTTCATCTTGTAGATTACAGGTGAAATGCCATTAATCTGCCACCTTTGTTTAGCATTGTCAAATCAAATTGGCTACATAACTAATGTGATTGAAATGGTTTTAGAGGCCAGGAAATGCCAAAAAATTTATACAAGATTCTATAAGTCTAAATGCTACTAGCCTCAACCATCCTTTCTTTCTTTGTTTTTTAATCGTGAATAATCATGCTATATATCTAGCTATTTTCTACTTCCAGAAGATTCATCATAAATCATCTTGCCAGTAATCTGCCACCTTTGTTTTGCTCAACATATACCCCATGATCCACAAGTTGATATGAGATTCGAGAACTCTAGCTTAACCATATGGCTAACAATCACAAATGAATCAAAAATGCTGCAAGACATTCCAAGGAGCTACCACGTTCTTCACTAAAAATATTTTAGTTTTAATAACCTTAATTCCCATCTGCTTATAGGCTACTACAACAGCGATACACTTAGCAGACACGTCTAGTTAACACTAAATGAAAATAAACTTATGATCAATAGCTACCTCATTTTCAGGAAATAAACGTGATTGAAATATTATCAATATCGTCTGCAAAGTCTTCAGTTGAACACTCTCATCTGCCATTTCAGCATGCTGCGAGGAAGAGACTACATGTAAGATTTCAAGAGCAGATGCCTAAATTTCATTTAAGTAATAAATTGTCATGACAGACATGCAAGCACCATTTCTTCTAAACGGCACAAAATTTTATATAGATGGCGACAAAGAATATTTCACATTAGAGCGAAAAGGCTGGAGATCTCTAATTAAACTCACAACGTAGCATAATAAACCCAATTAATAAATCATGCCAGCTCCACATCAACATTCCGAAAAAAGGCAATAAACTTACATTTTTTAACGTAGAAAAAATCTCCTTTAGAGCCGACTGAGAAACCGCATCATGAGATATAAGCTTCTGTATACAAGAAAGTCCAATAACACTAAGTTTCACGGTTCTAACTTCACAAGCCATTAAAAAAATCCGTAGTATATCTTCATTCTGCGCCAGCTCACTTGGACTCGACACTGATCGAAGCTGCAATGTTGTATACACCACGAAACACAACATACAACGTCACATTGATATTCAAATTACAATACCATCGAAATTTTATTCAATTTTGAAAGTAAATCTAAAATCAAGTCAATTTAGTCACGTGCAGTTACGCAGCTGAGACAAGAGTAGGTAATTCAGTGATATTTAAAAAGAAAAGTGAATTGAGACCTTTAATATAGCGTGTTCTGCGCCGTCCTTGACGGCTGGATAGCGACGGCGAGCTTCGGCGGAAAGAGCGCGAAGATCAGATTCAAGAACGGCCATCAAAGCCATGGCTGAAGTTGAAGCTCTCTCAGATCTCGTGAGAGAGAAAATTGTTGAGTTGGATCTTGTGCCGAGCGCCCGAGGGAGAGGGAGAGGGAGAGGGCAGGGGATCTGCTGGGAGATGGGAGGGTGCGAGGCACGTGCGAGGACATGTGTGAAAATGAGAGACGAGGCATTAGTTGGTGGGCTTATATGTTGTAGCCCATTTTAAAATGATCTTGGGCTTGTAATGTTTTGGGTTCGGCTCTCTGGATTACTTCAAGAATCGATGCTTCAAGTCGATTTCTTTTTCTTACTTATTTGATTAGGGTTAACTGCAACAATCAGGGATATCAAAAAAATCAATAGATTATATATATGGATTTTATTCAAATGGATTGGACAATATTCCATCCAAATTTAAAACAATAAAAATTGACTCACAACTCAATCTTATAAATTTTCTCTCATAATTCGAACGTGACAACTTATAATTGGTCAACTCGTAATTTGATAAGCGGGATTCTGACCAATTGTAAATTGTCATGTCAAGATTGTAAAAGAAAATTTGCCTGATTGGGTTATAAATGTAAGATTGCCCAATTTAAAATGGATAATTATATTCTATTCATAATTATTCAAATAGATTGGATTGGATTATAGATGTCTAATATTAGGGTGTGTTTGTTTTACTATTCCTATCATATCCTATTTAAAGTACATGTTTGTTTCACTATTCTCAAAATACAATCATATTCTATTCAACCAAAAATATTTAGATTTTTTTAACCACTGGGCTTGTTAATTCAACCAAACACCCCTAACAATAAAAGTTTATAAATTGACAAAAACACTCTCACCCACCCACATATTCCACCGGCTACCGTCATTTAATGGGTGGATGAGAGTGTTTTTGTTAATTTTAAAACTTTTATTGTAGAGGATGTTTAACTAAATTAACAAATATAGAGAATTAAAAAATAATCTTACCAAAAATATTTTCAAATTCAAATCATATCCTCATAATAATAACTCAACTCAACTTTTTCAAAAATACTACTCAAAATAATTAAACAAACACACCGTAAATCATTTATCTACACCTTATAATTAGTTTGGGATTGATACATGTTTTAAATACATTTTATTTTTAATATATTTTTATATCAAAATGTGTATTTTGATAAGTATTTAAAAATGGATTAAAATTATCTAAATTAAATATAGTATTAATTAATTAATCATTTAAAAAAAATAAAAACATTGGATCTAACCGCCAGTCAACATAAGTCAAAAATCATTGACTAACGATCAACGATGGCGCGTTGCAGACACAGTCAATCCCTTCGGGACTTTTAACTCCCAATCTATAGGAATCTAATTGACTGGCGGTTTTACCACTAGTGATCATAGTAACCATTTCTATTTATATATTTTGTAATTTATCATTTATTAAGTGTTGATTTAAGTTTACTTTGTAATTTGAGGAATTATGTATAGGTATATTTGTCAATTTACAATGCACATTGCAAATCCATAATCCAATCAATTATCCGCTAAATTCACTCCAATCCAATCCATTTGTAGAGCTAAGATTGGATAGAACTTTATGTGGGAAGTCATCAGTAACAATAACCCTTGATTTTATTTTGGTATATAAATACCGGAAAATACTACACCCACAATATTTTCTAATAAATTTTTTCTCACAATCTTAATTAGTCAGTTTGCAATAAGTCTCATCTGACCACTTGGGTCCTAATTGATAAATTACAACTGATCAATTACAAGTTGTCAGATTATGGTTGTGAAATAAAATTTGTGAAAAAATATTGTGGGTGTAGTATTACACATAAATACCACTTTGTTGTTTCAAAAAATTATTTAGATACATTTCGTCAATTTCCGTTATCACTTCTATCCAAAAAAACAATCCATAGTGACATTTTTACCCCTAAAATTTGACTTAGTCTTACCATTTACAAAGGCAAAAAATTAGGATTAACTTTTTACCTTTTTTTCCCTCCATAACCCACTGTCAAACAAACACATTTTTTCAAAAGTCATGATCACCCTTCCACTTTATAACAAATTGATTGTTTGGAAAAATAATTTTTAATCATAGTCAAATAGAATTAGACTTGGGTTAGGATAAANTAGTGACATTTTTACCCCTAAAATTTGACTTAGTCTTACCATTTACAAAGGCAAAAAATTAGGATTAACTTTTTACCTTTTTTTCCCTCCATAACCCACTGTCAAACAAACACATTTTTTCAAAAGTCATGATCACCCTTCCACTTTATAACAAATTGATTGTTTGGAAAAATAATTTTTAATCATAGTTAAATAGAATTAGACTTGGGTTAGGATAAAACGAAAGTTTTAGTCCTATTAGATTTAAGAAAAACTAAATCATTTGAGTTCAGGTTAGAAGAAACCTATAAATACCTAGTGAATCCTAGAGAATAACTAAAAGAAGCTCATGAGGTTAGTAAAAATTCTGAAGTCTTTGTATTCAATTATCATCGAATCACAAAATATATGGTACTTGAATAGTAGTAGCAGCAATCATATGGCTAGAAATCGTGACATGTTCATAGAGTTTGATCAAATTTTTTATTTTGAAATAAAATTTGGTGACGGAAAGCCACAAACTATTGTGGGAAAAGGTTAAGTGTATAATAGCTCTAACAAAAGTATAATGGGAAAGTAAACGACGCAGCAACAGGGATTAGACATGCAAACAACATGCTAAAGGATGTTGAATCTCCTCATCTTGAAGGTTTTGTTTGATCCACCAAATTGAAGCCATAAGAATTCCAGAAGATCAGAAAAAGTGAAGATAATGGGTAGTAAAACTAATCCAGCAATTCAGATTGAGTTGCTTCACATGCTGTTTTGGAAAGCATCCTAATTCACACCAATACCAAACAGGGTGAGGGGAAAAAGGAAGAGCATGCTTAGATTCCAGGGCTATCAAAATAGACTTTTATTAGAACAATGCCACAAATACAACGGAAAGATACAAAAGCCGGCAGCTACCATCCTTATTATGGACAACTAACAAAAGTTGTCGAAAACAACTTTTCGGACCTCTGATTCATCCACTTTTATTTTGTATCAACATGTTTGTTCTAGGTCACAATACAAAATACAAGGAAGATTGTCCTTGTTTCAGGTAGTGGAGATCAAAGGGTAGATAATACTTTCTACACTTGAGTATCATCTCAATCAATGGTCATTGATTCTGCTTCACGCCTAATGGAGTCAAACAGCGCTGTAGATAGATAACGCTCTCCAGCACTGGGGAAAACAATCTGCGCAGATAGCCAAAGAAATGGCACGGTTTAGTAGTTAGTACAGATTATGAACGGAGCAACAAATTTTTGCCATTGGCAGTTTAGCACACCTGAGACCATGCCTGTTTATCTAGTCATACTTCATTAATGCCTAACAAATAAGGGACACTAGTCATACTGCCTAACAAATAAGGGACACTAGTCATACTTCAATGTGATTTCACTTCCTCTTTTAGTTTCACAGAAGGGATGAAATGAAAAATGATAGTGTGTTAAATGTGTGGCATGTCTGAGTGGTCAGTTGAACCACGTTGAAGGGATTCAGAAGTACAGTTTAAACTAAGCAACATATTACTAAATCTGATATACCATATGATGTCTTATATCAACTAAAGATGATTAAACTTACAACAAAGAGTTTCCCAGCATTTTCAGGCCTCTTTGCCAACCGTATAGCAACAGCTGCAGCAGCACCGGATGATATCCCAACCTGCACCAAAGAAAGATATCGCTGTCAGCCTAAAAATGAGAAGACCCACAAAAGAGTGTTGTAACTTAAAAATAATCTTAAAACTGGGAACGTACCAGTAAACCTTCTTTCTGAGCAAGCAGCTTAGCTGTTTCTATAGCTTCCTCGCTTGATACCTAAAAAGAAGTTACAGCGACAGCAGAAGTCGATGAAATAGAATCTATCTATGCTGTAGTTGTAGTTGTAGTTACCATTGATAAAATCATAGGTATTGCCACAAAAACAAAGTAGCAGCCATAATTAACATTTAATATTTATAAGAATCAGAAAAATATATATTCCAGAGTGCATATTTTGCTCCAATATTCTAAGTGTTTCACCACAAGGACTTGAATTTTACTTTATAATGTATCAAGAAAGCACAGCCTTCAGTCTTCAGTTTTTTTAAATTCCTCATCCCTTGTTATCAGGAAAACAGGTAATTTAACAATCACAAACAATTGCACATGTTTCATGAATCATACCCTGAACAATCTATACCAAGAGTGAAGAAAAAAAAAATGCCCTAAAACCATCTCAAATAATTTGTAGGATCCGTATAAGCTAGGAAACTATAATACCTAGAAGTGATATAAATTATTCAAAACCACTTTCAACTTAAACAAAGTGACCCCCTCAAAATCACAACCCAATTTCCAAAAGCTTCACACCCAGAATTTGCTTCTGTATCTAAATCCTGCTATTTTTCAATCACAAGACTGGAGAGTAGAGACCTTTATATTTACTTTTCATGTATGAGGGAATCTAATTGTAGGTGTTTTCTCTCAAAATAAAAAACAAACAACATAAACGTAGCATTAGCAGATAAAATTTTACATGCCAATTCAAAGTAAATAACCTAAAACATAGTTTTAAGACTTACTGTAATAACTTCATCAAGTATGTTGACATCCAAAGTACCAGGGATGATACCAGCACCTATACCCTGGATCAGATGTTTGCCTATAACATACAGCACACGAGGTACACTATTAGGAAATAATTTTGAGAATATTGCTCAGCTCAGAAAGATTTAGATGCAAACTCAACAAGAGTTAGCGTTGAACATAACCCCCAAATTTAAGGCACTAAAGCTACACCTCTTGTGCTAGAAGTTAATGCATGAGTTCTAGCCATGGTACACTTGGAGCCTAATGACATGTTTAACTGTTGAAGGTAAAATGTTTACCACTTGATATTCCAAGAGAAAATGATATACAGACCAATGAAGACCTAAAGAGTGGCACATGCACAATGCGCTAATGCAACACATCTTTCAAATCCACATGAAATATAAATCTGTCAAATTAGCAAGGATGCAACAGCACACTTCTTCCATATGCAACACCATCATCTACCAGTGTAGAAGAGGAGGGAAAAAGAAAGTTAATTCACCAAGTGGTCCTCCAGTCAAGATTGCATTTTCGGATGGCTCTACTCCGTATACCTAAACGGGAATTATGATAGCATACGATTAGCATAAATAATCAGAACATTAGCTTTCTTCACTATCTTTTACACACACACATAGAGCCTCAAATAATTTCCTCAAGACAACCTTAATACTTGGGTTCTTCTCTTTGAGGAATTGCCCAGCACCAGATATTGTACCACCGGTCCCTATCCCTGCAATAAGGGCATCAACTTTCTCTCCTGAGTCTTTCCATATCTCTGGTCCAGTGGTCTCATAATGAATCTACACAAATGATGATGAATGCATTCATAACTCCTTTTGGAATAGCAACCTAGAATATTAACAAAAAGAATACCTTAGGATTGGCAGGATTTTCAAATTGCTGAAGCACAAAACCATTTGGAGTGTTATTTAGTATCTCATCGGCTTTTTTCACAATCCCTTCAAAGCCTATTGCTGGATCAACAAGATGTATCTCAGCTCCAAAAGCTCGCAGCACGATTCTTCTCTCGATACTATACGTTGATGGCATTATAATGATAATTTTGTAGCCTCTTGCTGCTGCAATGGAGGCCAATCCAATGCCCGTGTTACCACTGGTAATCTCTATGAGGACAGTCTTCATCCATAAAGGAAATTTGTTAATTCAGATATCAACAGTACCATTATGTTTATGTTATCTGAGGTTCTGCTGAGGTTTACCCAAAAGTAATATATTATCAGAGAAAAAATAGTTTGAGCCAATGTTGCTAACAACCAATGTAACTATGCATAATCTTAAGCAGTGGGTGAAGTTAATTTACAAAGTTGACAGAAAATGAAATAATTAAAAATGGAGTATTTCACTGCATACCTTTCCTGGCATAATTAAGCCCTTATCCTCTGCATCTTTGATCATACTAAATGCAATCCTTTATGCCAAACATTGAAAACCCAATGAATTTCCCATATCGATTTGCACACAGGTATGACAAATATTTCAATCAATGGAGTCACAGAAATGGAAATAACTTAAATACCTATCTTTGACACTAGCACAGGGTTCCATTGTCTCTAGCTTGGCAGCAATATGGGCTACACAACCATCCACAACATTGTTGAGATACACCATCGGTGTATTGCCTATCAACTGACCAACCCCACACACACCCGCATCAGAAACAAGATTACTGTACTAAAGACAAGACACACTGTAGAAACTTAAGTTATTGTGAAGAGAAATTACTTCAGTAACATCTTTCTTGATTGCGCACTTGTTCTCCATGGAGCTACTTTATCAAACACTACAAAACATTGGGCAAACAGCACAGGATGTAATTTCTTTGAGCAGAGTTAAATACTTTCTCAACATCAAGACTTAAAAAAATGTATTATGACACAACTCAAAGCAATCAAATGTTCTTTTGTTAGCCTTCCCGGGTACTATTCATGATTTTCTTCCTTTTCAGGATAAGATCAAATATCTTGTCTACATCTTCTTACCTAAGGAATTAACTCATAAAATTCACAATGAAAAATACCCAGTAATCTTTGGAAGATCCCCAATAAAGGAATCACTCAAATAGTGCAGAATTCATGACAAAAACCAATACACAGAAACAAAACCTCTCACAACTGATGGTTACTTACAAACAGAGCAAAACAGAGAAGACAAAATCCCAAAGACTTGTATTTATGAATTCAGAATCATACAAAGAAAGCTAACGCTAACATTCCAATACCATCATTATTTCCAACAAGCAAGTAGTGGAAATAATAAGAATATGCAGGATTTTAAGTAATCATCAAATGGCAAAACATATCATTCCAGAAATACAATACCCAAAAAAAGGTTAACTACCCAGTAAAGGAAACAATCGAAATAGAAAAAGTTTGGCCAGAAGATAACAGAAATATCAAACACCAATACTCCTCAACAAGAAGAACCAAGTAAAAGCTTATAATTTCAGCTAATCAGCTTACCCAGTGCACTAATTGAGTCCAAAATGCAGAGTTGGTCAAAGGAAATTCTTCTCAGAATCTCAGGACACAAGTCCGGATAGTTGACAATAAAGAAAGGCCAAATTTGCCGTAACTACAAGTTGGTATCCAAAAGGTTTTGAAACCACAAACAGGTACCTTTCATCATATGCTATTAGTGATTCTGTTTGTTAACAGTGAAAAGACTAAAATGCCCTTGAAAGTTTGATATTTTAGTTTTTTATAAATTTTTAAAAAACCCATAAGTTTGTTAATTTAACTAAATACCCCCATATATAAAAAGTTTTTTAAATAACAAAAATACCCCCATCACCTGCAGTACCAGATTCCGACCACCACCATCGGAATCTGGCCAAAAATTGTGTTACGACACAGACTCCGTCGGGTCTGTGTTGTAACGCATCGATCTGGCATTTTCTGGCTAGATCCGTGGCTGATCTGGCCGGAAAAGGCTAGATCTACGGCAGATCTGGTCGTCGACGCCGCAGATGAAGTTTTGCGGCCACGACGACCAGATCTAGTCGTAGATCTGACCTTTTTTTGCCAGATCAGCCACGGATCTGGCCCAAAAATGCCAGATCTGGCCGTCGAGGCCGCAAAACTCCATATACTGCCTCGACGGCCAGATCGACACGTTACAACGGGTCTGTGTCGTAACGCAATTTCTCGGTAAGTTTCCGGCAGTGGTGGCAGGAATCTGGCACTGCGGGTGGTGGCGGTGTTTTTATCATTTAACAAACTTTTTATATATGAGGGTGTTTAGTTAAATTAGCAAACCTAGGGGGTTTTTTTAGAAATTTTTAAATTTATAAAGAACTAAAATATCAAATTTTCAAGGGTATTTTAGTCTTTTCACTATAAACAAACAAAAATCGCTAACAGCATATGACGGAAGGTACCTGTTTATCGTTTTAAAACCTTTTGGGTACCAACTTATCGTTTCAATAAATCTTGGGTATGCGTAAATTGTTCGACCAGAAAGAAAAGCAAAGAGATACTAAGCTGACCTGTTTAGTAGTAACGATTAAAGAATTAATTTCTCTACCTTGCATAATATAACATGACGTGGCAAAAAATATTGGGTAAAAATTTATTTTTAATTTAAAATAAAATCTTTTGTTATGTATGAGAATATAAAATGTTATATGTGTGGTAATATGCTAAAATATAAAATATATAATGGATAATCTTCATTCAAGGATCTCTATTTCTTTTACAAGATTGTCCTTAGTATATCGTCTTCTTCTCTTGTTCAAAGCGTTGACTACGGGACAAATTGGTCTACACAATTCATGCACTTTTTTTTTAATTAATCCTATGTTATACAGTTATAGTTGAGTAATGCTACAATTACTGATGGGTATGTACTGAATTTGTACACCAAATAACGTGGTTAAATCCTGATCGTTGATTTATTATCAGTTAATATTAATCAACGGTCAGTATTGTGTCACGTTATTCAGTGCACAAATTCGGTGTAAACTTTTCGGTAACTCTATCATTTTCTGTTATAGTTATAGTCTTATACAAAAATACCTACAATCTAATATTTAATATCTTCTCGCAGGTTAAAACTCAAAGACCAATGAATTATCTTTGGGTGGTTGAATCGTTCGATAGAGAATCTTGAGTTTATTACTCAAGAGATTTTGAGTTCGAATCCTTCTTTAGTTATTAATAGAAGTAGACACTAAAACTCTTACTTAACCGATTGTTTCAAGTCCTAGAAAATTAGTTGAGATGTCTATTAACTAACCCGAATATCTCCGGTCATTAAAAAAAAAAAAACATTTAAGACTAATGTTGGAATGCGGAATTAATTTTGGCCCACTATCTCTCTTATTTCATAAAAATATATAACCTTACCTCCAATGTTTGTGTCCTTCCCATGTTGATATCTTGCAGTAGGCTGAAATTTTTAGTTAACTCTTTGCAAAGGATATTAAACGGAGGATTTCTTCATCTAAGATATATAAAACTTTATGAGGTATAATTTCGTATTTTCTTTAAATTTACACTTCAACTCACTAGAAACAGAAATCGTATTTTCTTTAAAATTTACACTTCAACTCACTAGAAACAAGAAATTATAGGAGTTTGGAACTTATTTTTGTCACCTTGAATTAGTTTAAAAACAACAATTAACAAACTTTTTTCCTTATAACCGGATGACAAACTCTTTAGTTATTAGGATTAGTTATACCAAAGCGTCAGACTTCCTTTTGTAAGTGATGAAATCATTTTTTACGGGAACAATCCAAAAAAAGAATTTTCCCTAATCTCATATTGATCTGATACAAATTGCAAGTAACCCTTTAGAGTACAAATAGGGAGCTTAGCCCTCCATTAGAACATAATTACCTAGACGGGTTCTTTGGGTGATTAGGAAGGCCCATGGCCTAGGTTGGTGGCCTCCACTGCACAGAGAATGTGCACCCGCTTAAGGTCTGTCCAAGTGGGAGAGCCTGCGTCATAATTTGTGATGGAGTAAAGATATATCATAATTTATGATACAATAAAGCTTGGTGCATAACTCAATCTTACATTTTTTTTTTTTACAGTTCTAATGTGGTAATTCACAGTTGGATTGACAAGATCTATTAAGAGCAGACGGGACCTATTTACGAGCTGATCAATTATGAGTTTCCATGTCGGGGTTGTGAGATAAATTTTATGAGTTAGATTGTAAGCATAACATTGTACTTTGTGGTAGCAAAGAATGTTTAGGGTCTAGGGCTATCTAAATACACTTTTATTAGAAAAATACCAAAAGTACAATGGGTATATAAAAACAATAATATTATACTTACAAAGAAATCTTATAAAGATTTTCATACAAAGTGAGGTGACAAAAAATGAATGAAATGGTGAAACAAAAAGTCAAACTCATTAAATTCACTCTTCTATTCATTTTTTACTACATCACTTTGTATAAAGATCTTTGTAAAATTTCTTTATAAGTATAAAAAAGCCAGCCACCATCCTTATTGTGCACACTGTCAGCCCCAACAACTTAAATAGTCGAAACAATTTTTGGACCTCTAATTGATCCAGTCTTACTGTGTATGAACGTGTTTGTTCTAGTTCACAATACTTAAAACAAGGACTCTTTCATTTCAGGCAGTGGCGATCAAAGGGAAGGTAATCCTTTCTACACTAGAGTTAGCATCTCAATCAACTGTCATTGATACTGCTTCATGCCTAATGAAGTCAAACATCACTGTAGAAAGATAACGAAATGGCAAGTTTAATGTCGCTTAATGAATACAGATTATGAACTGACCAACAATTTTTTTGCCATTACAACACCCGACACCAAGCCTGCTTATCTAGTCATGCTTCATTAATGCATAATGAATAAGGGACTCAAGTTTGGCTATATAAATCAGGTTAAGGTGCAAAAACACTGGTTGGATCCAATTATACCAATAATGAAGAAAGAAAATTACTCTCGCTTTTCTATTAAATACAAAGATTGTTTACCGTCAAAAATTCTCTTTAAGAACATTTAGATGAATTGAATATTAGTTTTACACCGACAAAAAGAGCTAATTCGCAGATTAAATTAGAAAACAATTAAGACGCATGCTTTTTTTTTTTAATAACCGTGGTGTTCGGATCAGTTTATGCGCACCTCAACTAATTCTATGAAACTTGAAACTACTGGATAGATAAAACCTTCAGTGACTACCTCTATTAGCAATTCGAACTCAAGATTTCTTTAGTAATATATCCAAGAGTCTCTATCGAATCATTCGACCACCTAAAAGTAGTTGAATTATTATAAATGTTTATATATAAGTTCAATGTGATTTCACTTCCTCTTTTAGTTTCAGAGAAGGGATGACATGTAAAATCATAGTGTGTAAAATGCGTGGCATAATGAGTGGTCAGTCGAACCACCTTTCAAGGGATTCTCAACTACGGTTTAAACTAAGCAACATATCTGTGGTATAATTATTCGTATTTTCTTCAAAATTTACACTTCAAACTCGCTAAGAAAAGAGATAAATTAACTCCTTTGGTAGAGGGTTGTGCGGTAGACAAGAGTTGTCCGAAATCTCTTTCTCTTGATGACATTGATGGCCCCGTAAGTGATGAAAATCCAGAAGAATAGCGAATGACAGAAGAACTTTCCATAATCCCACATCGATCTGTTACAAACGGCTGTTAAAAGGTTTACATGTACAAGAAAAGAGGTTAGCCCACTGTTAAAACATACTTACCTGGACGAGGCCTTTGGGTGATCAAAAAGGCCTATGGCCTAGGTTGGTGGCCTCCATTGCACTTAGGAGGTGTACCCGCCTAAGGTCTGCCCAAGCGGCAGAGCCTACGTCATATTTTGTGGTAGCGGGGGCCTGCGTGCGCGCGGCCCCTATCAAACTGATCACAAGGATTAAGACACGTTTATTATGATTAATGCCTGGATTAAAACATGTTTTTTTCTGAAGTTGTTAAATTGTAACTGGTAACTGATAACGCTCCAATTTATTAAGATCACCACAATTTATTTTTATTGAATACAGAATACAGGCAAGTTTATAAGAATGTAATATAGTTTGTGAATTTGTTCAACTCCTCAATGACTGGTCATATTTTCTACCTCGCGTCTAATGGAATCAAACAGCACTGTGGATAGATAACGCTCTCCACTACTGGGGAAAATCACCTGCACATGAACCCAAACAAATTCAATGGTTACTGTAGTATGATGCAGATTCCATTAGTCCACCTCAAAACAATGCCTGTTTATGAGGCACGGTTATCAGCAATGCATAATTGTGTTAGGTTCAAATCCGAAAAACGGATGAACTAAAACCCAGTTTGACCAGAACTTTTGGCAGCCAATCTGATGTTATTAGTTTGCTGAAGTGCAGATGTATCTTAATATTGCTTAAATTTGCTTTTTATGACCCAACTGAAGTTATAGGCAGAATATCTTATGAATTTTAGACTACTATGCAAAATACTAATAAACAGTAGATAAATACAGATACATTCTGATTTCTTTGTTTTGAATGTAAATGAACAAAATCAAGACTTACAACAAAAAGTTTCCCAGTATTTTCAGGCCTCTTTGCCAACTTTATAGCAGCAGCTGCGGCAGCCCCAGATGATATTCCTACCTGCCAAAGAATCCCACAATTAGCATTGTACTTCAACTGAGATATGTAATCGGATTGGATAACAAAAATTGAGTGGTAGTACTTGAAGTAGTTTCGGAAATGTTAACATACCAACAAACCCTCTTTCAGAGCAAGCAGCTTAGCGGTTTCTATAGCTTCCTCGCTTGATATCTGGAAAAAGTCACGGCAGTAGTACAAGTCAAGAGAAGAGAATATAATTCCTACTGACATTGTTGTGTCGGCAAGGCAATTTACTATACTTCAGACTATAGGTATTTTGACAGTAAAAATGAGTAGCAAGCCTTGAACTATATATTTTGATCTACTATTGTAAAAGCTCCATGCCTCCATCGCAAGGCACTTATAGTTCTTTAAAGCATAATTACAGAGTACAATCCTATGTTTTGCTCTACAATTCTAAAAGTTCCATCCTATGAGCTCTACCGACTGAGCTAGACGGGCTGAATACAAGTTAGGAGATTTGCTGTAAGTCAGAGAAAAACTTTGATCAACTTGTTCCTTCAATCTCCATTGGAGCCTAAGAGTCCGACTTCATAACCACAATTTGCTACCTTATATTGATCCTACACTGGATCCATGACAAGCACCGGAGATAATACTAGGAGTTTCATGTATGATGAAATCTCATTGTGAGGGTTTTTTTTCCAGAAATTCAAAAATAAACATAAATGTAGTGCTAGCAGATAAAATTGTGCATGCCAATTCAAAGTAAACAAGCAAGAAATCGATTTTAAGACTTACTGGAATAACTTCATCAAGTATGTTAACATCCAAAGTATCAGCAATGAAACCAGCTCCAATGCCTTGGATTAGATGCTTTCCTATAAAAGGTTGCACCACAAAATTTACACAATCAGGAAACGACTGTCTTCAAAATAGGAATTCAAAATCTGTACAAGAATGCAAAATCTTTCCAACAGTTAATTCACCAGGTTGTCCTCCATTTAAGATTGCACTTTCAGATGGTTCTACACCATATACCTACAAGTAAATAATGAAAAGGAAAACCATTGGCATAAATAATCAGGAAATCTTTTTCTCTATCATAAAATTCAAACAAGTGCTCAAATAATACTCTCAAGATAACCTTAATATTTGGGTTCTTCTCTTTTAGGAATCTCCCTGCACCGGATGCTGTACCACCAGTCCCTACCGCTGAAATAAGGGCGTCAACTTTCCCTCCTGAGTCTTTCCATATCTCCGGGCCAGTGGTTTCATAATGAATCTACACAAATGATCACAAACACATTCATATATTCTTCAACCAACCAACTTTGTGATATCAATCAAGAGAGTACCTCAGGATTGGCAGGATTTGCATGTTGCTTAAGGGTATAACCATTCGGTATATTATTTACCATCTCCACAGCTTTTTTAAACATTTCCTCAAATCCCAAGGATTCATCAAAGAGATATAACTCAGCTCCAAAAGCTCGCAGCACAATTTTTCTCTCAAGACTACATACTGACGGCATCATAATGATGAGTTTGTAACCCCTTGTTGCTGCAATGGAGGCCATTCCAATGCCAGTGTTGCCAGTGGTAACCTCTACAAGGACAGTCTTTGCAGAATTTCATTGAAACACATCCAGAAGGAAGTTTGTTAGTTCACATTTTGCACGTTTTGAGCTACTCATGATGTTCATATTTATCAAAAATACATTTTGCATAATCTTTATGATTAGCCTAACAAATCAACTTTAGAAATGAAGGATTTTTAATGCATACCTTTCCTGGCGTAATTAAGCCCCTATCCTCTGCATCTTTGATCATATTATATGCAATCCTTCATGCCAAACATTTAAAGCCAAATATATGGATATGAGCATATACATTTACATGGTCATACAAAGAAGATGAATTGAGAAAAAGAAAATATTTTTTTTATATATATATACACCTGTCTTTGACACTAGAGCAAGGTTGCATCATTTCTAGCTTGGCGGCAATACGGGCTACACAACCATCCACAACATGATTGAGATATACCATTGGAGTATTGCCTATCAGCTGAACAAACCCACATTGCAGATGAGATTACGGCAATTGAAGACAAATGGAAAGATAGAGAGCACACAAGTTAAGTGAATAAAAATTACTTCAGTAATATCTTTCTTGATTGCTGTCTTCTCCTCCATGGAGCTACTTCAATAAACACTACAAAAGATATCAAGCAGCAGATTAAACATGTGCCGCAACAGCCAAGGCATAAATTTCTTTGGACTTGAAACAAACACTTAATGACTGTTTCATTAGGTTCTCCTAGAAAAGATTAAGAAAATTTCTTTTATTCTTTCATAAAAAATGCTTTAGATGAGCTATCAAACAGCCTGAATCACCTCTGAAGGAGGATCAATTAAACAATTCACAAGAAACAGAGAAAAGAAAAGTACCCACAATCAATAAAGCACCAAAATTTAGAGAGCAAATTAGAGCACAAACAAGGGAGAATTAATTTAAGATATTATAGTAGACTTATCTTATCTGTGAATGTAGATTGTAGGCGGGTTGTTCCAATCCTTGAATGTTTATTCATTTATGCTTATCAAAACAAGGACATATCACACTTTTAAAAAGAATTTAAAGAAGATATGAATTGACCACTGCACTAACCTGGTCCTACGGATTTAAAGAAGATATGAATTGACCGCTGTACTCACCTGGTCCCACGGATTGAAAGAAGATATGAATTGACCACTGTACTCACCTGGTCCCACGGATTTAAAGAAGATATAATTGACCACTGCACTAACATGGTAATGACTAATTAGACCTATGTTTTTTTGGCTCATATATAGTCAACTGCTGCATGCAAGATAAGTAACATCAATTGTGTTCTTGTATTGAAGTTTACTGCAACAGCAAATTTTTTAAAATATTTATAAATTAAGTATGTTTGAATTTGATTCAATGAATTTCACCTATTAGGAGCATCTCTTATGATGCTCTTTATTTTAAAGAGAATATTTCATATAAATAGAAAGTATTTTTATTGATTTTTAAATATAAAGAACAAAAATTTTATTCAAATCTAATAAACTCTTTAAATTTTAGAACAGAGAATATGTTTTTTCAAGAAAAAGACTTAATATGAGAGATAAATCATAAATAAAATACATAAAAACTTATAATTTATTATTTAAAATTTGGATAAAGAGTGAAATTTGACTCTCTAAATGTAAAGAGTCAAATTTACTCTTTAATTTATATTTAAAGAATAAAGAATCTAACTCTTTTTTCTATGAATAAATTCTTTATAATAAATAGTTTATGTTATTTAAAGAGTCCTGTGAGATGCTCTAACAAAGTTAAATATTACAACTCTTTATGTAAAAAAAAAAAAAAAAAAAGTAAAAAGTCAGATCCTCAAGTTTATGGGCATGGATAAGCGGAATCATCTAATAAATTAGTGTTTTGAAAAGTTAACCAGTAGCTCCATCCATGTCTTAAACATGCTAAAAGAATCGCATGTAACCGCCTCCCTAAGAAACATAATTTATAAATATTTTAAACAAGGAGCTGAGCCCTCCGTTAGAACATACTTACGAAGACAGGGTCTTTGGTTGATCAGAAAGGCCCAAAGCCTAGGTTGGTGGCCTTCACTGCACAGGGGAGGTGCACCCGCCCAAGGTCTGTCCAAGTGGGAGAGCGTACGTCATAATTTGTGGTAGCAGAGAATGTTTAGTTCCGTTTAGTTCACTTTTTTGCAGTTTTTAGAAAAGTTTTTAAAAAAAGTTAAAAAAAGTTGAATTGGACGGGTATTACGATGTAAGATTTGGAAATTAATAAAAATACCTCCTATATTTGTTTATTTACTAAACACCCCTATAACAAAACTTTGAAAGTTAACAAAAACACCCCCAATCCACCCATTGAATAATCACAGCCGGCCACCACTGTCGGAGGGTGGCCGGAGTCGCCGTATCGACGCATGAATGGTTGGATCTTGCCAGTCATGCGCCGATATGGCCTTTGCCGGCCAGATCCACGGTGGATCTGGCCGGCAAAGGCCAGATCTACAGCTAGATCCACTAGATCGGCGCACTACCAGCCAGATTCAGCTGGTAGTGCGCCATTATATCAGATTTCGACCAACTTCTGACAGTGATGGCCGGAATCTGGTATAATGTGGGTTTAGGGGTGTTTTTGCAATTTCGAAAAAAAATATTTAGGGGTATTTAATTAAATTAACAAATTTAGGGGGGTGTAAAAAAAGTTGAATAATATTGGATAATATTGTGAGTTTTTGGGCATTTTACTGTTTAACTTTTTTGGGAATATTAATAATAGTATTCCTAAAAACCAACCAAACAGAGCCTTAGATTCCAGGACTATCTAAATAGACTTTTATTAGAAAAATTCCGCAAGTACAATGTGTAGATAGAAAAGCCAGCTACCGTCCTTATTGTGCACACTGCCAGCCCCAACAACTTAAATTGTCAAAACAATTTTCGGACCTCTAAATTGATACAATCTTATTTTGTATGAACGTGTTTGTTCTAGTTCACAATACAAAATACAAGGACTGCTTATTTCAAGCAGTGGACATCAAAGGGAAGGTAATACTTTCTACACTTGAATAGCATCTTGTAGGCGGTAAAATCTACGGTTGATTCAGAAAGGATGAATCTTGTGAGAAGCGAGTCACTGACAATCTGATGGACCTGCATAAAGAGAATAAAGGAATGTGAAGGCTCGGGGGACACTGGTGTGGTGTCTGCCGTCAGCATGGTTGAAGGTATTTAGTCAGGGCTGAGAGCGGGAAAGGTTTACCGTAATAATGTGGCTAGGGCTAGACTAACACAAAGTGGCCGGAGGATAGCTTTGCAGTGGCTGAGGGTGGTGAAGTTAGTCAGAACTAAGCTTTACGGTGAGGAAAGACGATGATTCTTGAGAGCAAGAATTTAGGAGCTAACGCTATGGGTGATTTCTGAATGAATAATGAGAAGGCTGACCTCTGTTTATATAGTGAACCAAGAAGGTTGGAATCCTAATAGGACTTTAAGTCCTACTAAGTAGAGGAGTTCGAATTAGGAAGGAAGTCTTGTGACTTGTCTTTATCTGATCAAGACTACCAATTCGAGTAAGATCTTGGATCTTGACTAAAGTGGAAAGTAGATAGGACTCTGATTCCTATTTTGAGGATGATTTGGAATAATGTGTTGGAACCTTATTTAACTTAACTTGTAGGATAACCCAACTCATAGAGTGGTCAGTTCATAAGGCGGATTTAAGCGTAGGCCCAACTGGAATCTGGTTAAGGCATTAGGCCGTAATAAGTTTATTTTGTTATTGGACCTTGTTAGGCCGAATACGATTTTTGGCCCATACAGTTGTCCCCCATTCTCTAAGTTAAAGGGTATTTAGCTTAGAGAGTAGATTCAATTAATCGTAGACATAATATGAATGACTTGACGTCTTCTCGAGGATGGTTTGACTCGAAGCGCTTGTTACTGCTACAAGGGCAAAGGCGGTGGTTCTTGGGAGCAAGAACTTTGTAAGCTAGAGAAGGGATTGTGATTCCATCCATAATGAGAGGCTTGACCTTTGCTTTTACAAAGGACTCAAAGGGGTTGAGTCCTTGTAGAACTAGATGTTCTCATAGTAGGAGTTTGAGTAAACAGGAAACTCGTAGTACCAATCCAGTAGGATTATGAGTATTAGTTAATGTAAGACTAGGAGTCTTGGATGAACTAGGATTTGTATAAGACTAGAATCATATTGTGGAATAAGTGTAGACTGATGGGCTCGAGCCTAAGGCAACTTATCTTATAGAAAAGCCTAACTCATGGAGTAGGCTGACTTATGGTGTGGACCAACTCGTAGATTGGGCCGACTCATAGAGCAATCCTTCTTACAAAATAAGTCATCTTGCTGGATGGTCCTCTCACAAGATGAGTTTTGATATGGACCCATGTGGAGTTGGGTTATGGTATTGAGCCTTAAGCTTTTAGGCCAACCGGAGTTGGGCTTTTGGCATAAGCCCAACTGAAGTTGGGTCATGGCATGAAGCCATATGTTATTGGATCAACTAGAGTTGGGCATTGGCATGGAGCCTTTTGTTATAGGGCCAACCAGAGTTAGGCCTTAGTGTTGAGCCTTTTGCTATTAGGCCAACCGAAGTTGGGCCTTTGGCATAAAGCCTTTTGTTATTGGACCTGTCAAGGGTCCAATACAGATTTTTGCATCTATAATTTGTCCCTCACCCTCTAAGTTAAAAGGCTTCTTAACTTTAGAGAGCAATTTGAGTTAGATGTAGGTGTTGAACGAGTGAAGCAGTGCCTCTAGGAGGGTAAGTCATCTCATCTCTTTCATGCTTTTTATGAAGAGGATGTACATTTGACGCTGATTCGGGTTTGAGTCAGCTAAGGATGGAGCAGTTGAATGAAGATGGAGTAGTCGGCTCGACATGCTTTGTCTAGTGGGGTGCAGGACCCTTTGGAGTGGAGGATGTATGCACTCTGTCTTAATAAATGTCATGTTGGATAGAATGTTGGAGTTCCACTCGACATGTCCTATCAAGTGGAGCGTGGAGACCAAAGAGTTGTGATCTAGGCCTTGACGCTCGGCTCGACATGGTGTCGAGTTGCTTTGTCAAATGAGAGTCAAGGGCTCATTAGGTGGGGTAGTCCCTTGAGAGTGTGGTCTCACTCGACATTAAGTCGAGAGAAAGTCAAGTTGAGCTGAGTCGGACGTCGATGTAGAGCCGAGGTCGAGCCATATCGTAATGTAAAGCCGGATTTCAATAAATAGCTGAGCTGAGATGAGCCGAAACGAAATTTGATGTAAAATTGATGTAGGGCCGACTCGTAAGGTAGAGTATGGACTTTGATGAATAGCTGAGTGAGAGTTGAGTTGATTCGTACTTCGATATAGAGCCAGCTAGGATGAGAGATGGACGGGTATGTGCCAGCATTAGCTTGTCCCCCATTGTACAGTCGTAGGACTCTACCTTAGGAGTAGAGTCTAGTGGTGCTTGGTCGACTGGGCATGGAGTCGAGTGGCACTTGGTCGACTAGGTGTGGAGTCGAGTTGCACTTTGTTGACTAATTATCTCTGTGGAGTTGAGTCTCAAAGAGTCAAGTGACTCTTCTAAAGAGGAGACTTCAACGAGTGGGCGTCATAGGGATAAGCCAAATCGAGTAATGAAGAGTCGAGTACTCTTCTGAAGAGAAGACTTCAACGAGCGTGCATCTTGGGGATGAGCTAAACCAAGTAACAAAGAGTTGAGTGACTCTTCTGAAGAGGAGACTTGAATGAGCGGGCTTTTTGGGGATGAGCTGAACCAAGCAGCGAAGAGTCAAGTGACTCTTCTGAAGAAGAGACTTCAATGAGCAGGCATCTTGGGGATGAGCCGAGTTGAGTCGCGAAGAGTCGAGTGACTCTTCTGAAGAGGATACTCCAACGAGTGAGTGTCCTAGGGATGAGCCAACCCAAGCCGAGTTGCGAAGAGTCGAGTCTTTTTTTAAGACGAGTGGAAGCCTTAGAGATGAGTTGAGCCAAGCGAAGAGGAACCAAGTGGGGAAGAGTCAAATGACTCTTTTAGAGATGAGTAAAAGCCTTAAGGTTGAGCCAAGCTGAGCGAAGTAGAGCAAAGCGAAGAGAAGCCGAGTAGGGGACATTTGAATGACTTAGGAAGAGGAGTGGAAGCCTTGGGGAAGAGTCGAGCCAAGCAGAGAATAGCGAAACGAATAGGAGTCGAGTGGGGAAAATTTGAATGACTCAGGAAGAGCAGTGGAACCCTTGGGAAAGAGCCAAGTTGAGCGGAGAAGAGCAAAGCGAAGAGGAATCGAGTGGGGAAGAGTCGAATGACTCTTTTGAAGAGACTTCGAGTAGGAGTCTTGAGGATGAGCCAACTAAGAAGTTCCCCACTCTCTTAGTTGCAGCCAAGTGAGGCCACGCAAGGCTAAATGAGGCTATGTGAGGCCAAGTGAGGTTGTGTGAGGCTGAGTGAGGCCATGTGAGGCAGTGTCCCCACTCTCTAAGTTGCGGCCAAGTGAGACCTAGTCGACTGAGTAAAGTTGAGGCCGAGCCGACTACTAGAGTAGAGGCCGAGACAATCGGATGACAGAAGTTGAGCCGATTGGATGAGTGGAAGCAGAGCTGGCTGAATGAGTGAAGGCGGAGCTAACCAGATGAGTGAAGGCCAAACCGACTGGATAAGTCTGTGTGAAGGTAAAAGGCCTGTTTAGCTTATACTATTGGAGCGGGGTTGTTTGGATAAGTGACTCAGTGGCTATGAGGGTGTTGATGGGTTGAGTCGACTCAATGTGAGTCGGTTTGGATAGAGGTGTAATGGTAGTATTTGTGGCCGAATGGAGATGGGATTGGCTTATTAGGGTTCCATGATCAGGGGTTATGAATAGTGATGGATCGGGATGTGAGACCTTGAGGCGTGTTGTTGACCCAAGGGGAAATCGAGGGAGTATAATTGATTTACCTTCTTTTAGAGGGCTTGGTTTTCCGCCCGGATGGCAGCATTCTTAGGTTCCAAGTGTTGGTAAGTGACCGTCTTCACGCAGTGGAAAAACATATTTTAAAACGAAAAAGATCACTTACACATCCCAAAATCCAAGCGCATATTATATTGTTTACATGCATAAACTTAAAACGTATAAAAACATATCTGTGTAAAATAAACAACCCAATCTAGAACACTTACGCACGTTTGGAGGCTCCTCCAAATATCTTTGGATCTTATTTCGCTACTCGATTCAACGTAGAAACGCACTCACGCTGTCCACATGAAGACAATCCGTAGAACCCTTGATTATTTTGCTAGAATAACCAAGGGCTTCAAGAATCAAGGAAGATCAAGAGAAAAAGAATTTTTTTTACTAAAGAGTGAAAACGTGAGAGAGAGCTTTGGGTGGCTAGGGTTTTCTTTTTTTTTTAAGTTCCTATGATGTTTTAATTTAAGTTGCACTTACATAGTGCAACTAATTAAAACCCTATTCCATTAAGGAATAGCCATGTGCACCAACACAAACTCACCCTTGCAACCAAACACCGTATAATTGGTATTTTAAATTTAAATTATTATTATTATTAACATCAATTAATATATATATACACACATTAACGTTTAATTTAATAAAAATTTATTTAAATATACAAATTAATATATATTCAAATATAATCTCACTAATTTTAATATTGATATTAAAATTAAACATAAGCAACAATCTCAGCAAATTTAATTGCACTGTGAGATTACCAAAATACCATTTTGTCTTAAAAGACGAAAATACCCCTCTTATAGACTGATTCTTAAATTGTCTTGTAAGTGTGTGACCCGTAGGCTCATCATCATATCGGCAGTGAGTAGCATCGCGATTAACTCCAATTAATCGTCTCACTATACACAGACCAAGATTGGCCCTTAGCAAGGCGTCATAGCCACCCGATAGATTCGGATTCAGCGAAATTACAGCTTGTCAACAGTATGGTTATTGTGCAATCAAATCTTTTCATCATCTATTATCTCATCGAGGCTAAGGTACATAAATAGTGTCAACCTCAAATATTCTCAACATGTTTGTATTCAGTTATTAGACCACTGATAAGAATATTAAATTGGATTGAGTAACAACTCAATCCCACTGTGGCCACAGATTTAATGTCATTGTCATTTACTGAATTACCCAATAAGATAACTTCTCTCGTACCCAAGAGTGATGAATCCTTTGTCGATCTACCATAGTCTCGATACACTTCTCAATGTAGTCAATCACTACCGTATTGATAGCTTTGAATAGAACTACGTTGGGCTAGTGTCAAACTACACAAACTGGTGCACAAGGCATTCTGGTGATCTCAAGTCTAAGGATCACATGCACCGCCATCCGTTAGAGGAATTATTCCATAGACACTAGGGTTACCATCCATATGGAATCCTCCAGTGGGTTTGTTCAATGAACTTGCCTCCAGTAAGCATCCATGCATTGCACCAGGTTGTCGGCAAATAACCTTGACAAGTGAGATCAGTCACCTTTCGACACGGTCGTTCAACGCTATGACAACCTTACCGTATTATTTGTGTCTTTGATTAGAATAATACTAGGGCTATGGACGTTTCTAGAATGGCCACCATATGTGATAATAAGGTTCTCACTATCAAGATTTGAAACACTTGATACCCTCATCACGGTTCTACTATCCTGAGGACATATATCATTACATATAAGTATGATTTACACGATATAGAAGAATATGTCTTTTATTGATGAATAAACATTTATTATAGAGTCAATCTTATAATAATTGATTGGCTCTAGGGCATCTACTCTAACTCCAAGGTTTTGCATTTGTCATTGTTCTCTTGTACCAATGCAATGAGGGTGGCGATCTGATCCGCTACATCAGGCGAGGGTGTGTCGATGCTTGTAGTCATGATGGCTAAGTGAACGAAATGGGAGCAAACAAAGTAGGTCGTTGATAGTCAAAAGATTGTCATGGCCCCATGGTGCGCCAAACTGTAGACGATAAAATCTAAGGTTGATTCGGAAAGGACGGATCTTGTGAGAAGCGAGCCACTGACAATCTGATGCACCTGCACAAAGAGAATAAAGGAACGTGAAGGCTCGAGGGAAACCAATGTGGTGTTTGTCGTAAGCACTCCGACGCTCAAGTCAGCACGGTTAAAGGTATGTAGTGAGGGTTGAGAATGGGAAGGGTTTACCATAATAATGTGGCTAGGGCTAGACTGACACAAAGTGGCCAAAGCACAACTTTGTCATGGCTGAGGGTGGTGAAGTTAGTCAAAACTAAGCTTCACGGCGAGGAAAAACGGTGATTCTTAAGAGCAAGAATTTAGGAGCTAACACTATTGGTGATTTCTGAATGAATAATAAGAGAACTGACCTTTGTTTATATAGTGAACCAAAAAGGCTGGAGTCCTAAGCCTTACTAAGTAGAGAAGTTCGAATTAGGAAGGAAATCTTGTGACTTGCCATTATTTAGTCAGGACTACCAATTCGAGTGAGATCTTGGATCTTGATTGAAGTGAAAAGTAGATAGAACTTTGATTCATATTTTGGGACTGATGTGGGCTAATGGGCTAGAACCCAATTTAGTTTAGTTTGTAGAATAACCCAAGTCATGAAGTGGTCAGTTCACAAGTTGGATTTAATCGTAGGTTCAATCGGAATTAGGTTATTGCACTGGACCGTAATATGTTTATTTTGTTATTAGACCTCGTTAGGCCCAATATAATTTTTGGCCCATACACATCTCAATCAATTGTCGTTGGTTCTGCTTAGCACCTAATGGAGTCAAACATCACTGTAGATAGATAACGCTCTCCAGCACTGGGGAAAACAACTTGCGCAGGTAGCCGAAGAAATGGCAAGGTTAATGTCGCTTAATGAGTATGAACTGACCAACAATTTTTTGCCATTAGTACACCCATCACCATGCCTGTTTATCTAGTCATGCTTTATTAGAGTATAATGAATAAGGGACTCAAGTTTGGCTATATAAATCAGGTTAAGGTCAGATAAAGAGACATTTTTGGAATGCAAAAACACTGGTTGGATTCAATTCTACCAATAATGAAGAAAGAAAATTGCTCTCGGTTTTCTATTAAATACAAAGATGGTTGGTTGTCAAAAATTCTCTTTAAGAACGTTTAGATGAATTGAAATTTACAAATAAAATTAGAAAATTTAAAGAGAAAATTAAGAAATCAAGAAAACAATCCATCAGATTATAGAAACTAATTAAGACGCATGATTTTTTTTTTTTTTTAATGACCAGGGTGTCTGCTTCAACTTACGCATACTTCAATTAATTTCATGGGACCCTGAAACTACTAGACTAATAAAAACTCTAGTGGTTTACCCCTATTAACAATCGATGAGGGACTCGAATTCAAGACCTCTTGAGTAATAAATCAAAGAGTCTCTATCAAACCACTCGACCATCTAGAGGTAGTTGAACTATTATGAATGTTTATATACAACTTCAATGTGATTCACTTCCTCTTTTAGTTACACAGAAGGGATGACATGTAAAATCATAGTGTGTTAAATGTGTGGCATATTTGAGTGGTCAGCCGAAGCACCTTTCAAATAATTCTCAACTACGGTTTAAACTAAGCAACATATAACCAAAGTGATATACCATTTGATTTCTTATATCAACTAAAAATGATTACACTTACAACAAGGAACTTCCCTGCAGCATTTTCAGGCCTCTTGGCCAACCGTATAGCAACAAAATCCCAAAAGCTTGTATTCAGAATCGTATAACTAAAGCTAAAGCTAACATTACAAATTTGCAATACCGAGATCATTATTTCCGACAAGCAAGTAGTGGAAACAATAAGAATATGCAGGACTACAAGCAAATTATCAAATGGCAAAACATTGCATACCAGAAATACAATATCAAAAAAAGGTTAACTACCCAGTAAACGCAACAATCCAAATAAAACAAAGTTTGACCAAAAAATAACAGAATTATCAAACACCAATATGCAGATTTTGGTCACAGGTCATGTACAAGTCCATATATTGACAATAAAAATACCAAAGATGATATGATGGTGACCTGGTTAGCAGTAATGAATTATTTTCTCTGCCAAATTACTAAGCATAAAACAATAAAATAGATCAATTTCGTGAAAGGATCTCTAATACTTTGACAAGATCCTCCTCAGTATATTGTCTTATTCTCTTGCTCAAAGAATTGACTACTAGACAAATTGGTCTACTCAATCCATTCCATGGGAAGTACATTTTTCTCACATGTTGAAAGGAACTGTCATATCTTGTTTGAACCTTCCAATTTACATTATTTAAATCCTATTGTTACATAAAGATATACCAGAATCTAATATTTAATATAATCTTGTAGGTTGAAACTTTAGACTAAATGTTGGAAGATGTAATTAATTTTGACCCAAACTATCTTTGAGTGGTCGAATAGTTCGATATAAACTTTTAGGTGTATTATCAAAAGTAACTGAATTCAAGTCCTTCATCAGTTACTAATAAGGGTAGTGACTCTAAACTTGGACTCTGATACCATGATAGAATTTGAGGCGGGTTTAACTCCTCACCTAATAAGACCTTGTTGAATAGGAGGATTACCCCCTCTTATAAACCAATAAGCTTAAGCGTGCTTAGTCGGTGTGGGACTCTAACAAATTTCATAAAACTTAATAACCTTTACCTCCAATGTTAGTCTCCTTCCAATGTAGATATCTTGCAGAAGGTTTTTTAGGTTTATTCAGAAATCAAGTCAAATTTGCACATCTCAATATCTCCTGGAAAGAGTACTTAAAAATTCCAAATTTTTGGCCTTTAAGCTAACCTATCATTGAAGTCTTTTTAAGAGATAATTAAACGGTGGATTCTTCATCTAAGAATATAAATAAAATTTCTCAGGTATAAATATTCGTATTTTCTTCAAAATTTACACTTCAAACTCACTAAGAAATAGTTTGTAACTGTAACTGACAATGCTCCAAAGGCTAACAAATAGTTTCGAAACTTGAATCACATCGAATTTATTAAGATCACAATTTATTTTTGTTGAATACAGAATACAGTGAAGTTTATAAAGATGTAATGTAGTTTTTGAATTTGATTAACTCCTCAATGACTGGTCATATTTTCTGCCTCACGTCTAATGGAATCAAACAGCTCTGTGGATAGATAACGCTCTCCACCACTGGGAAAAATCACCTGCACATGAACCCAAACAAATTCAATGGTAGCTGCAGTATAATGCAGATTATGAAAGGGTTTAGCCATTTGTCCACCTCAAACAATGCTTGTTTATTAGGCAAGGTATCAGCAATGCATAATTGCGTTAGGTTCAAATCCGGAAAACGGATGAACTAAACCCCAGTTTGACCAGAATTTTTGGCAGCCAATCTGATGTTATTAGTTTGTTGAAGTGCAGATGTATCTTAATATTGCTTAAATTTGCTTTTTATGACCCAACTGAAGTTATAAGCAGAATATCTTATGAATTTTAGACAACTATGCAAAATACTAATAAGCAGCAGATAAATACTAATACATTCTGATTTCTATATTTTGAATGTAAAAGAACAAAATCAAAACTTACAACAAAAAGTTTCCCAGTATTTTCAGGCCTCTTTGCCAACTTTATAGCAGCAGCAGCAGCAGCCCCAGATGATATTCCTACCTGCCAAACAACCCCACAATTAGCATCAGAAATATAATGTACTTCAACTGAGATTAACAAAAATGGAATGCTTGCTAGTACTTGAAGCAATTTCAGAACTGTAAACATACCAATAAACCCTCTTTCAGAGCAAGCAGCTTAGCGGTTTCTATAGCTTCCTCGCTTGATATCTGGAAAAAGCCACGGCAGTAGTACAAGTCAAGAGAAGAAATATAACTCCGCTGACATTGTTGTATCGGCAATTACCATACTTCAGACTACAGGTATTTCCACAGTAACAGATGACATTGAAATATTTTGATCTACTAATGTAAAAGCTCCTGCCTCCATCGCAGGGACTCATAGTTCTTTAAAGCTAATTACAAAGTACAATCCATTTTGCTCTACTATTATAAAAGTTCCATCCTATGAACCAGTCTACATTAAGAAATATCCCAAAAAAAAAAAAAAAAGACCCTCGATTCTTCAAATCAAACCAGATTATCATAACCAGAGGCAAAACAACACTTAAAAGCTGGGAGATACGCCCACCGTGGGGCTCGAACCCACGACCACAAGGTTAAGAGCCTTGCGCTCTACCCCTAGCTAGAGGGCTGGATACAGTTAGGAGATTGCAGTAAGTCACCAAAAACTTTGTCAACTTAAACAAAAGACCTCTTCGATCTCCATTGTAGCCTAATAGTCCGACTTTATAACCACAATTTGCTACTTTATTATGATCCTACACGGATCCATGACTAGAACGGGAGATAATAATAGGAGTTTCATGTAGGATGTAATCTCAGTGTGAGGGGTTTTTGCCAGAAATACAAAAATAAAAATAATATTAGTGCTGCAGATAAACTTGTGCATGCCAATTCAAAGTAAACAAGCAAGAAATTAATTTTAAGACTTACTGAATAACTTCATCAAGTATGTTAACATCCAAAGTACAGCAATGAAACCAGCTCCAATGCCTTGGATCAGATGCTTTCCTATGAAGGTTGCACCACAAAATTTACACAATAAGGAAACAACTGTCTTCCAAATAGAATTCAATCTGTGCAAGAATGCAAAATCTTTCCAATAGTTAACTCACCAGGTTGTCCTCCTTTAAGATTGCACTTTCAGATGGTTCTACACATATACCTACAGTAAATAATGAAAGAAAACTACTGGTATAATACTCAGACATTTTTTTCTCTTTCACAAAATTCCAACAAATGCTCAGACAATACTCTAGAGATAACCTAAAATTTGGGTTCTTCTCTTTGAGAATCTCCCTCACCGGATATTGTACCACCATCCCTATCCCTGAGATAGGGCATCAACTTTCCCTCCTGAGTCTTTCCATATCTCTGGGCCAGTGGTTTCTAATGAATCTACACAAATGATCCAAACACATTCATATATTTTTTAACCAACCTACTTTGTGATATCAATCAAAAGAGTACCTCAGTTGGCAGGATTTGCAAATTGCTTAAGCATATAACCATTCGGTGTATTTTTACTATCTCCTCAGCTTTTTTTAAGATCCCATCAAGTCCCAAGGATACATCGAAGAGACATAACTCAGCTCCAAAGCTCGCAGCACAATTTTTCTCTCAAGACTACATTCTGACGGCAGCATAATGATGCTCTTGTAACCCCTTGCTGCTGCAATGGAGGCTATTCCAATGCCAGTGTTGCCACTGGAATCTCTACAAGGACAGTCTTTGGAGATATCATTCAAAACACATCCAGAAGGAATTGTTAGTTCACATGTTGCACATTTTGTGCCACTGATGTTCAAATTTATCAAAGTACACCACTAGTTTGAGGTTGGTAAACCGTTCTTTAAAGTCATTGCACCTTACTTGATTAGTTAACAAGTAACGTTAATTTGCATAATCTTTATGATAGCCTAACAATCAACTTTAGAAATGAGGATTTTCAATGCTACCTTTCCTGGCGTAATTAAGCCCCTATCCCTGCATCTTTGATCATACTATATGCAATCCTTCATGCCAAACATTTAAAGCCAATTATATGGATATGAGCATATACATTTACATGGTCATACAAAGAAGAAGAATTGAGAAAAGAAAATATTTATATATATATACACCTGTCTTGACACTAGAGCAAGGTTGCATCATTTCTAGCTTGGCGGCGATACGGGCTACACAACCATCCACAACGTGATTGAGATATAGCATTGGTGTATGACCATCAGCTGAACAAACCCACATTGCAGATAAGATACAGTAACTAAGACGAATGGAAAGATAAAAGCACACAAATTAAGTGAAAAAAAATTACTTCAGTAATATCTTCTTGATTGCTGTCTCCCTCCTCCATAGAGCTACTTCAATAAACACTACAAAGATATCAAGCAGCAGATTAAACATGTGCCACAACAGCCCAGGCATAATTTCTTTGGACTTGAAAAACCACTTAATGACTGTTTCATAAGCCATTCAAAATTTGGTTTTCCTCGAAAAGATTAAAAGAAAGTTATTTTTATCTTTCATCAAAATGCTTTAGATGAGCTATCAAACAGCCGAATCACCTCAGAAGGAGATTCAATTAAACAATTCACAAGTAACAGAGAAAAGAAAAGTACCCACAACAATAAAATAACAAAATTTAGAGAGCAAAATAGAGCACAAAAAAAAAAAAAAAGAAAAGCAATCTCAGATACTTGTATTTATCAATCAAGAATCAATATAATAGGTTAAGCTAAGAAAAATGAATTACCCAGTAATATTTCCAATAAGGATATCAAGCGCAGCCTGGACACTAAAGCTGTAGGATTATAAACAATGATCCAATGGATAATATAGAAAAAAAAACATATCATATCAGTAAGAGTCAACACTGATTAAACTAGTTTCAATATAGGACTTGAGAACAAGTCAAAAAATTTCTAAGACCAATTAGTTTCAACATCAGAAAGTATGAGCAAACAAATAAAAACAATACCCAGCATCAGAATCAGTCAATAATAAACAAGATTGCAGAAGTCCACATAATCACATTTAAAAAGAATTAAAGAAATATAGTTGACCACTGCACTAACCTGGTATGAGACCTCATAAATAGCTAATATAATCAAAAATAGAACAAAACAAAAACAAAAAATGTCTACATTTAAACTGGCAGCTGGTTTTCTATGGATTTGTCCTCATTGTGAGTGGTTTCTTCCTCACCAAGTCTCCATTGTTTTTTCTTTTCTTAATGTTGACTAGAGGACACTCTGGTCTCTCACACTTCATGGACAGTTTTTTTTTTTTTTTTTTTTTTTTTTTTTTTTTTGGCTCATATATGGTCAACTATTGCATGCAAGTAGGTTAACATCATGTGTTCATGTATTGAAGTTCACTGCAACAGTAGATTTTTGAAAATATTTATAAATTAAGTATGCTTGAATTTGATTCATGAATTCAACATACCTAACATAAGTCCAATATTGCAACTCCCCTTTATGTAAACAAACACTTATGACTGTTTCATTAGCCATTCAAAATTTTGGTTTTCCAAGAAAAGATTAAGAAAATTTCTTTTATTCTTTCATCAAAATTTAGATGAGCTATTAAACAGCCTGAATCACCTCAGAAGGAGAATCAATTAAACAGTTCACAAGAAACAGAGAAAAGAAAAGTACCCACAATCAATAAAATACCAAAATTTAGAGAGCAAAATAGAGCACAAAAAAGGAGGAAAGTAACCTCAGATACTTATATTTATCAATCAAGAATCAATCTAAACAGAGGATAATAGGTTAAGGTAAGAAAAATGAATTACCCAGTAATATTTTCCAATAAGGATATCAAGCAGCCTGGACACTAAAGCTGTAGGAATTATAAACAAATGATCCAATGAGATACATATAGATAAAAATACATATCATATGCAATAAGATTCAACAACTTGATTAAAATAGTTTCAGCATAGGAACTTGGAGAAAAAGTCATAAAAATTTCTATGACCAATTAGTTTCAACATCAGAAAGTTTGAGCAAACAAATAAAAAAATACCCAGTATCAGACTCAGTCAATAAATTAAGATTTTGGTGAAAATAAAATATGCAGAAGTCCACATAATTCACATTTAAAAATAACTAAAAGAAGATATGAGTTGACCGCTGCACGTTCCAACCTGGTAATGAGACCTCATAAAATAGCCAATATAATCAAACATGTGAACAAAAACTTAAAAAACTAAAAAACTAAAACTAGAAAAGTCTACATTTAAAAACTGGCAGCTGGTTTTCTATGGACTTGTCCTCATTGTGGAGTGGCTTCTTCTTCACCAAGTCACCATTGTCTTTTTTTTTTAACTTTTCTTAATGTTGACTAGAGGACACTCTGGTCTTTCGTACTTAATGGACAGGTTTTTTTTTTTTTGGCTCATATATAGTCTGTCAACTATTGCATGCAAGATAGGTAACATCATGTGTTCATGTATTGAAGTTCGCTGCAACAGTAGATTTTTGAAAATATTTATAAATTAAGTATGCTTGAATTTGATTCAATGAATTTCACATACTTAACATCAGTCCAATATTGCAACTCCAACTCCCCTTTATCGGGCTTTATGTAAAAAAAGGTCTGAGCGGTATATGCATATTAAAAAGAATCATGCCAGGTGTGACGCCTCTCAAGCATTCCACCAAACACTTGGAGTGCGTCACCCCGATACTCTAGAGTTCTCTTGAACCTTCTACAATACTCTTGTATTTGTTAAACTCTTGTAATTAATGCGGTAGTTGGTAGATGGTAATTGGTAGGTGGTACTTTGGAGTTAGCTAATCTCCAGATCTAGACCGTCTATTGTAAGCTCCATCCACTATGAAAAGAGAAGGCCTTCATTTGGCCAAACCATCCAAGAATTGTAAAGCATTCTCTTATTAGTAAAGAGTTATCTCTTCTAGCATCTCTTGTGAGTGAGATGTCGTTCGAAGTTTGCTATGAAGAGCAAAGGGGGAGAGAGGCCAGTCCTAACCCCAATCCTTCCAAGAAGAACTCTCGAGGAGGGAAGGACAAGTCCATGGACTTGATGGCCTCCATGGAAGCACGGGTGTGCTGAACGAGGTGAATGTTGCCAAAGTGAAGGAGCACCTCGACGTCCTCGATCAAAAGATGGACGATGTGGAAGGCACGGTTGAAACCATGGGAGAGTTTTGCCAAGATGTTGCCGAGAAGCACCAAGTTTTTGCGGAGTTTTAATCCATGCTGTTGGACTCTCTTAGGGCATTACAAGCTCAAGTGGAAGAGCTCTAATCGAGTCTAGAGGAAAGCAAGGGCGATTAGACTTTTTGCAAGAAGGCGGTGGCAAACGAGGTCGTCACCAATGCCACACCTCCCGCAAAGGTCGAAATTCCAAGACTGTGGAAGTATAGTAGAAAGCAGGATGCCCAAGAGCTAGAGAACTTTATATGATCCATGGAGAGGTACTTCGAAGCTACTAGTGTCCAAAGTGAGCAAGAGAGGGTGAACATTGCAACCGGATACCTTGAGGATCATGTTATCACGTGGTGGCAATAGACGCATGCTGAGATTGTACAAGGTACGTGCATCATCAACACTTGGGACTTGCTCAAGTGTGAGATCAAGAAGCAATTCTATCCGGGCACTGTAGCATATGAAGCACGGAAGAAAATGCGGGAGCTTAAGCACACAGGGCCTATTTCCAGGTATGTGGATGAGTTCTCTAAAATGATGCTTCAAGTTGATAATATGAACTCCGAAGATTTGCTATTTAATTTTATGGAGGGGCTCCAACCCTGGGCACAAAGGGAGCTCCAAAGGCGTCTAGTTGCCAACATCTCCATTGCTTTCACTGAAGCTGACACCCTTGTTGAGTTTCGTAAGGGCGAACCATCCAAGCCGAAGAAAGATAGCAAGCCTGATTACGAAAAAGGTGGGGGAGGGAAGGGAGACAAACTAGCTCACCACCGAGAAAAGGGAGACAAGTCATCTCATAAGAAGGAATGGCGGAAGGATTGCAAGAAGGAATATAAGCGCCAGGAGAATTGTTATCTTTGCCATGGGGATCATTGGATCCGGGATTGCCCCAAGCACAAGGCCTTCAATACCATGTTCAAAGAGAGGCAACTTGATACACCTGCATTCGAGACCGCCAATATAGGGTGCCTCCAACTTCTCAATGCCTTGAAGGTAAAGTCCACACAACCCAAAGTTTAAGATAAGTCTCTCATGCATGTTGAAACCACCATCAATGGGAAGAAAGTTCAAGCCTTATTGGACACGGGTGCTTCCCACAACTTCATCAGTGATAGCGAGACAAGACGGTTAGGCCTCAAGGTGGAAAAATCAGATTGCTGGCTCAAGACGGTGAATTTAGAAGCTAAACCACTTAGGGGTGTGGCTCGGAATGTTGAGCCACATCTTGGCACATGAAGCGGCAAGATAACATTTTCAGTTGCACCTTTAGATGACTTTAACCTTGTTTTTGGCATGGAGTTTCTCAGGCAATTCAATGCGGTGCCCCTATTGCGATACAACTCTATGTGCATCCTTGAGGGAGTTTCATGCATGGTTCTGACGGTGGGCAATGCCACACCAAGCAACCAACTCTCCGCAATGCAAATTGAGAAAGGACTTAAGCAGAAAGAAGAGACATTTCTCGCCAAGGTGCATGAGTTGGAAGATGGGGGAGGTGTGGATACCATGGAGCCGACGTATCCACACCTCCCCCAAAGCAAATATCCTAAGTCCTTAAAGAGTACAAGGATGTCATGCTGCCCGAGTTGCCGAAATGCCTACCGCCTAGGAGAGAGGTAGACCACAAGCTTGAGCTAGACCAGGGAGCTAAACCACTTGCCAAAGCCCCATACCGGATGTCACCACAAGAATTAAACGAGTTGCGTAGACAACTCAAGGAACTCTTAGAAGCCGAATTTATTGAGCCTTCAAAAGCACCCTATAGAGCTCCGGTTCTCTTTCAAAAGAAGCATGATGGGTCGCTTCGCCTTTGCATCGACTACCGGGCACTCAACAAGGTAACCATAAAAAACAAATATCCTATTACACTAATTGTCGATTTGTTTGTTCAACTTGGACAGACCAAGTACTTCTCTGAGCTTGATTTGAGATCGGGGTATTACCAAGTGCAGATTGCGGAAGGGGATGAGCCAAAAACCGCATGTGTGACGCGATATGGAGCTATGAGTTCAAAGTCATGCCTTTCGGCCTCACCAATGTCCCTGCCACATTTTGCACCATCATGAACCACATCTTCCATCCGTACCTTGATCGGTTCGTGGTGGTCTATCTCGACAACATTGTGGTGTACAACAATACTTTTGAGGAGCATGCCGAGCACTTGCGAACAATTTTTTGAGTGTTACAAGAAAATGAGTTGTATGTCAAGCGGGAGGAGTGCTCGTTTGCTAAGCCAGAGGTAGAGTTTCTCAGCCACAAAATCATAGATGGGAAGCTCATCATGGAAGAAGCCAAGGTGAAGGCTATTGCAGAGTAAGAAGCCCCAACAAAGGTTACCGAGTTGCGCTCTTTCTTGGGCCTCGTCAATTACTACCAGAGATTCATTAAAGGCTATTCCACCATTGCCGCACTACTCATGGATTTGCTCAAGAAGACCACAAAATAGGAGTGGACGGTTGACCGCCAACATGCCTTTGACTCTTTGAAGAAGACCATCATGGAGCCAGTGGTAGCATTACCCAACCATGCTCAACCCTTTGAGGTACATACTGATACATCTAACTTTGCTATTGGAGGTGTGTTAATGCAAGATGAACATCCCATAGCATTTGAAAGCTGAAAGCTTAATGATACGGAGCAGTGATACATGGTGCAAGAAAAAGAGATGACCGTCGTGGTGTATTGTCTATGCACTTGGCTTTGCTTGGGTCCAAGTTCTTGGTGAAGACAGACAATGTGACAACAAGTTACTTCTAAAGTTAGAAGAAACTCAGCCCTAAGCAAGCTAGATGACAAGACTTCTTAGCCGAGTTTGACTATGTGATAGAGTACAAGCCTGGGAAAGCCAACTTGGTGGCGGGTGCATTGAGTCAGAAGGCCGAGTTTGCAGCCATAAGCAACATACAAGGGGATCTCCTCAAGCTCATAAAAGAGGGTCACTAGCATGACACATTGGTCAAGCAACTCATCTCCTTAGCTCAAGATGGCAAGACCAAACACTTTTGGGTAGAAGATGGCCTTTTTTACACCAAAGGGAGAAAGGTGTATGTTCCAAAGTGCGGAAATTTGTGGGATTAAGGAGTCTTACGACACCAAATGGGCATGACATCCCAAATAAAGGTGCACCTGAGCACTATTGGAGACAACCTATTATTGGCCATAGATGCAGGACAATGTGGAGCAATTTGTGAGAACTTGTCTTGTGTGCCAATAAGATAAAGTGGAACACCAAAGCCTCGCAGGTTTGTTGGAGACTTTAGCCACACTGAGTAAATCGTGGGAAAGCATCACAATGGATTTCATAGTGTGTTTGCCAAAATCTGAGGGGTTTAGCACCATTATTGTTGTGGTGGACAGGTTGTCAAAGTATGTCACTTTCATCCCCGCACCAAAGGAGTGTACAACGAAAGACACGACCAAGCTATTTTTCAAGCATGTGGTGAAATATCGAGGCCTTCCGAAGTCTATCATCAGTGATCGAGATAATCGATTCACAGAGAGATTTTGGACCGAGTTGTTCAAGCTTATGGGGTCGGCATTGCACTTTTCCACAAGCTTTCACCCTCAAACTGACAAGCGGACCGAGAGAGTGAATGCTTTGCTAGAGATATATCCGTGGCACTTTGTGAGCACCAACCAACTTGATTGGGCAAAGTTGCTTGATGTAGCCTAATTCTCATATAATTTGCAGAGGAGTGAAGCCACCAACAAAAGCCTATTCGAGATGGTGATGGGTCAACAACCACTCACGCCGCACACCTTAGGTATAAGTTATAAGGGGACCAACCCTGCGGAATTCAAAGTTGCTAAGTCATGGCATGTGCAAGCCGATATCACACGGGTGTATCTTGACAAAGCAACCAAGAAGATGAAGAAGTGGGTGGACAAGAAGCGGAGGCATGTGGAGTACAACATGGGGGATCTACTACTTGTCAAAATCCTCCCATCACAACACAAGTCCACCCGGCCACTACAAAAAGTCCTTGTCCGAAGATATGAAAGGTCATTTCCCATAATCAAGAGGGTTGGTAATGTATCCTACAAGCTCGAATTGCCCTTTTGGTTGAGACTCCATCTGGTCTTTCATGTGAGTTGTTTGAAGCCATACCATGAAGATGCAGAAGATCCGGGATGGGGAGAATCAAAACGGGCACCATTTGACAACACCAAGTTCTACGACAAAGAGGTAGAGTGTGTGTTAGCCGATCACGTCATTCGACGAAAGGGACATCCTCCAAGTCGGGAATACTTTGTCAAATAGAAGGGGCTACCGAAGAGTGAAGCTAGTTAGGAACCCAAAGATGCATTGTGGCAATTCAAAGACAAGGTCCGAGGATTCTACAAAGAGTCGACGAGGACGTCTTTAGATTAGGTGGGGGAGAATGTGACGCCTCTCAAGCATTCTATCAAACACTTGAAGTGTGTCACCCCGATGCTCTAGAGTTCTCTTGAACCTTCTAGAATACTCTTGTATTTGCTAGACTCTTGTAATTAATACGGTAGATGGTAGTTGGTAAGTAGTAGTTTGGGCTGAGCTAATCTCCACTGTTGATTGTGGAAGATCTAGACCGTCCATTGTAAGCTTCATCTACTATAAAAGGGGGAGATCTTCATGTGGCCAAACCATCCAAGAATTGTAAAGCATTCTCTTATTAGTAAAGAGTTATCTCTTCTAGCATCTCTTGTGAGTGAGTTTGTGTGAGTGTTCTCTTATTCTCAAGGCTAGAAGCTTGAGCGAGCAAGGCTGACTTAAGGCAATTGTCGGGAGACTGGCGCCTAAGGTCGCACGAGTCTGAAAGGAAATAGTCAGGTCGTGACACAGGGTAATTAATTCATTAGTTTTAGAGAACGACTTGTTGGAAAAATTAGAACAAACCAAACATGTAAGCAGGAAAATGCTGCAAGTGAGTAGCTTGAGAACTCAAATAATTTACCATTTCATCAGGCAAACCATAAAAAAGTAGCTAACTTTCCCTACACAACTTGCTTTTCATGAGTTAGTCAAAGTTCCACCAACTTTTTGGTTTTTTTCATTGACTTGATAGTCAATAAATTTTTGTGTGTCAGATTATATTGGTGTCCCTTTCATCTTCATGAGTCATTTTCTTGGAATCTTCCTCACAAATTCATTTATAACACTTTGTCAGAAATTTCTACATCTATTGTCTAGGTTGGGTAATTTAGGGTTCGTTTGTTTTATTATTTTGGATAGGATTTTTGATATTTTTAGAGTTTAGTGAGAATAACGAGGTAGATTTAGAAATTAACAAAAACACCCCTCTAGGTTAGCTAATTTACTAAACACCCCAATATATAAAAATTTTGTAAAATGACAAAAACACCCCCACCCAAAGTTGCCAGATTCTAGCCACCATCACCGGAATCTGGCGTTACCGCACACGACCGGCTGGATCTGGCCGTTTATCTACCGATATGGCCTTTTTTGGCCAAATGGATCTGGCCGGAAAATCCATATCTATGGCCATTTCTGGCCGTCGATGACCAGATCTGGTTGTTAGCAACGGCCATATCTTGGCCGTCGTTGACGACCAGCTACAGTCAAAGATCTAGCCATGGATTTGGCCTTTTCCGTCCAGATCTACAGTAGATCTAGCCGAAAAATGATAGATCGACACACTACCAGCTAGATCCAGCTGGTAGTGTGCCATTGTACCAGATTCTGGCCACCTTCTGGCGGTAGTGATCAGAATCTGACAAATGTGGGTGGGTGGGGGTGTTTTTGTTAATTTTTAAACTTTTTTCTGAGGGTTTTTAGTTAAATTAATAAACTTAAGGGATTTAACATATAGTTGAAGAAAATATAATAGTATTTTGAGAATAATGAAACAAACAGTTATTTTGAGGATAGGATTGGGAATAGGATATAAAATATGGAAACAAATGGACCCTTAATATGCATGCACCAACATTTCCAAGGTGAAACATTCAACCTTTGAATTTTATAATTAAACATAATGAATAATTTTACATATAATTTCTTTCAAATATTAATGTTTTCCATTTACTTTAACGTAAGCTATCAATAATCAGGGAGAACTGTAACATCCACATCACTTGGGAAGGAAATGTGAAGGCGTGAGCTCCTCAATTGTCAAGACGTGCTTTGGGTTGCAAAATACAAAAGCAAAACCATGATAGACTATGTCCAAACAATATTTTTGGTAGTGGCTCGGGCTGTTACAGGAATTCAAGACTAGTGATGGTCGAGCTGTTACAGAATTCAAATGAGGGGTGCTATTGACACCCTACTAATGGACAAAGGAAGCTCCACTTTTTATTAAATTTTATAATGACAAATTTTCCTATATATGAGATTGTTTTTAGTCATATCTAAATTTATAAGAATGAATAATAAAGATAAGATTTGAAATATGAGATTGTTTGTATTCATATATAAATTTATCATTTTTTTTTTTCTCGAAATGGTGGTAGTTATGTTAATCTATATATTTTTTGTGTTGTTTAAATCTATTATATTCACGAGATTATTCGTAAGCATTTTTGTTAGCTCTATTTTTTCTGAACTTTCAATTTGATTATCTAAAATTTTGTTTGAGGAATAATGGTGGGAGGTATATAGCAGAAGCGAAGAAAATGTTAATTTTTAAACTTTAAAATAGGATATCTTAAGAAATGGGGCATTATTTAGTCCATTAGTGGGCATTAGCTCCACTCAACTCAAATTCTACCTTGAACTAGTGCTGGCCTTTTCATAATTGCTTATCACATAGATGGTTTTGTCTTTGAATTAGCAAACCCTTTTTAAATTCTTTGCATGTGGGTATGACTAAGAATTGTTGATCAAAAAGACATATTGACTTGAGCTTCTAGAATTTACATACCCCCTTGTTTTATTATGAATCTGGATACAGGTTTAATCATCTAATTGGATCTCAACTCAAGCATGCAAGACCAAGTTGGCAATTGACTAATCTTTCATATGTGCTATGGTCGTTACCTCACATTTACGCTGCCCATAAATTTTGATGTTGACAACTTTAAAAGTGGGTCAAAACAAGAATTAAATTTTAAATATACGTGGTTCTTTACATGATATGACACTATATTCATCTAAAAGAAGCTAAAGCAGCAATGGAGATTTTTAATAAAGATAGGATTTGAAAATTCATAAACCAACTATTACAAGTACTTCTAGAACTGGATGTTCGAAAATTCATAATGCAGTATTTATGTTCTTCGAACAACGCTTCACTTATCAATGAATAGAACATAAACTTGATTAAAGCTTTTTTATCATATTGTTTTCTTGAAAAAATCTTTCATAATTAATATGGATATAGGTTTAATCATCTATTTGCAGTGATGGATCCATAAATTTCACTTGATGGGGGCAAAAATTAAAATTAAAATTAAAATCAATCATATTCATACATTTTTTTTTATTACGATGAGTTTCAATAAAAAGTTACAAAATGCAAATAAATATGTTCAAAAAACACAATTTTTGTTAAAATAAAATAATTTTTCTACAATTGTCCTCGAAGAGTTTTCATATTCTAAAAACATTGGATAATCATCTCATCGTTAATTGTATCAAATACATCTTTCTCAATATAGGTGATCAAGCAATCATTCATCCATTGATCTCCCATTCGATTGCGTAATTGACTTTTCACAAGATTCATTGCAAAAAAAGCCCTTTTAACGGTTACACAATCACAACTAGTAAAACCAATGCAAGTTTTATAAGCTTATACACCAAAAAAAAAAAAAAAAAAAAATTAAACCGAACTAAATTCTTAGCCAAATTACCAATTCCTTGTAACTCAGCCAATTCATCACAAGAACACAAGTCAATAACATAAGTCTCAGCCTGGTTCTCAAGTATCATCAACTCAAATGCAGAAAAATCATATGGATAAAACTGGGCTAAACAGACCAACTTATGCTTGTCAAAAGCAAAGAATGAATTACTTGGATCTAAACATGTCATACAAAGAAGCAGCTCAGTACTAACCTCAGTGAAACGAGTGTTAAGTTCTTGAAGTTGCATATCTATCACTGTATAAAACAAGAGTAATACTACACCAACAACTTTTTCTCACAAACTTTATCTTACAATCCTGACGTAGCAGCTCACAATTAATTAGTAGGACCCATGTGAGACCCTTGTGAACTGACTAATTGTGAGTTGCCACGTCAGGATTGTGAGAGAAAGCTTGTGAGAGAGGGTTATTGGTGTAGTATTATTCATAAAACAATTCAACTCGATAGTGATGCAAATTTGTCATGTGCTCAACTCTCCGTCATGACCGCCTTCAAATTGCAAACATATTATCGATATTCAAAATGGCAATACCATGCTTTTGGCAAAATGAAAAAACTTCACTCAATAAAGATTCTCATCGGGACTTTGACTAGGGTCATAGCATTTACAGTGCCTTGATCTTTTCTCTACAATGCTTGTGACAACTCATTAGTAATTGTCAATATATTTTTCATCATATGCAAGCTAAATGCAAAATCAAAGGAATAGATTAAATCTAATAGATTACATGTTTCATCGCTTTGTTTAGGATTTAAATCATCTTCTTCAATAACTTCAAACACATCACCCACAGAGGAGAACAAAAGGATTAAGTTGATCAACTTTCTATTATAAAAATGCCAAGATTTCTCCTTTTAGTTACGTGCAAACCCAACAGCTTTTATTCATTTCATTTTCACTCCAATAAAACTTCTAAAAACTAATAGATCCCCTTGCATAAAAATAAAAATCAGAAACAATATGTAATAAATATATTAGGATTAAAAACAGGGTCTTACAAAAACAAAATTCAAACTTACCGTGGGGACCGAGCCTTTCCGTTCTCAAAATCTCAAACTTTTATAGGGGCAAAATTTAAATAAATTTAAATTTAAATTCTAAAATTTTAAAAAAATTGAGTGGGGGCCATGGTCCCCTTGTCATTCATTAAATCCGCCCCTGTCCGAGCCTCAAGTTTATAAGAATAGATAAGTGGTATCATCTAATAAATTAGTGTTTTCAAAAAGTTAACAAGCGCACGATCCCTATCTTAAGCATGCTAAAAGAATCGTAGATTTCCCAAACACTTTGATTACAAAAAAAAAAAAATAATAACAATATAAAAAAAAAATTCATAGATTCCCCCTCTAAGAAACATAAAATTCGTATATGAAATAATTTTTTTATGATCTCTAAATTTTTACTTTTTGTTTGTATTGTGTGGATAAGTTTCTTCTCCTTTGAGTACTAATTTGACATGTTTCATTAACCATCAAACAATTAACTACCGTTTTCTTTCTTCTGTTTTGATGATTTCATTTTTTTATTTTATTTTTTATTTTTATTTTTTTGAGATGATGTCAAAATCAGTAGCATGAATCTGATTATAGAATTCAACTTAATTATTTTGAAAAATGGTAGTAGATTATGACATGGTCCTAAGGGCGCCGTCGGGGGTAAGTTTTGAGACTGCTACTTTATTTATTTATTTTACAATTATAAGAATTTTTATGCATCATATAGTGTTTCATTTACATTAAAAGTTTTTGTAATTAAAAAAATACTCTGAATTACTTTCTATCAGGTGATGATATACAAGTGCTTTTCTATTATAAGTGCAAAATATGTCTTTAGACAATAGTATTTTTTTTTCTCGAGACGCTCCGACACCCAAAAGTATGAAACTAATTCCCAATCGAGACTTGGGTAAATGCCTCTAGCCACAAGCTATTTCCAGTGAGATTCGAACCTCTGATATTGCAAGTAAAGTTTGCCCATTAGAAGTTCAGTTACCAGCTAGACCACAGCTCGTGGTTGCAATAGTATTTTTTTTGTGAAAGTACTTTAAAAAGTGTTTTATATCCAAATATCTTTCTAATTTAAAAAACAATAAATACAAATATTTTGTGTATTTCAAACATAAAACAGATATCCCAAACATACTTGGAATTGGTTTAAAAACAATAATTTGAACACTTCCATCTACATTTCATTAAAGAGTCTAACTCTTTTTCTAGAGGGTTGGGCAGTCGACAGAGTAGTTTCAAAAAACTCTTTCTCTTAGTGACATTGATGCCAGTAAGATAGAGCCATTTTTTTAAGGGAAAAATCCAAAAGAATGGCAATGGCAAAAGTAGAAGTGTCCTAAATCCCACATCTATCCGATATAAATGACAAGTAGAAGCTTCACATGTACAAGTAAAGAGATTAGCTCACCACTGAAACATACTTACCTGGACGGGGTCAATGGGCGATCAGGAAGACTCATGGCCTAGGGTGGTGGCCTCCATTGCACTTGGGAGATGCACCAGCCTAAGGTCTGCCCAAAGCGGCAGAGCCTGCGTCATAATTTGTGGTAGCGGAGGCCTGCGTTCGCGCGGCCTCTACCAATTTTAAGTTAAGTTTCTTATGATGTTTATGTTTCATCTTGTTCCAATTGATAATGTTCAGAAAAGATGTTTCGTTCAATCATTAATTACTTCAATCTTTTAGTTCAGAGAAATTTATAGGATGCGTTTTGTAAATTAAAGTAATAACTCAATGAGTCTAATGGAGTCAAACAGCTCTGTAGACAGACAACGCTCTCCTGCACACCAACCCACCACCCAAACAATTTGAATGGTTGCAGGTTACTGCAGTATACCGCAGATTATGACCTGCTAAAAGGGTTTACCGTTTTAGTTCACCTGACACCATGCCTGTTTATGAGGCACGGTACGTATCAGCGATGCATAATTGACTAATCGTGTTAGGTTCAAATCCGAAAAATGGAAGAAGTAAAACCCAGTTTGACCGGAATTTTGGGCAGCCAATCTGGTCCTTAGTTCGTTCAAGTGCAGATGTATATTAATGTTTGATTAAATGTGCTTGTTATAAGCAAAATACTATTTTCTGAATACCAATAAACAGTAGATAAATACAAATACTTTCTGATTTCTATTTTCTGAATGTAAGTGAACCAAATCAAACTTACAACAAAAAGTTTCCTAGCATTTTCAGGCCTCTTTGCCAACTGTATTGCAGCAGCAGATGATGTTCCCACCTGCCAAAACAATTATCCCACAATTAGCATGAGAAAAATAAAGTACTCCTACAGAGATATGGAATCAGATACGATAACAAAAATGGGGTACTTGAAGCAATTTTGGAGCTGTGAACATACCAGCAAACCTTCTTTCAGAGCAAGCAACTTAGCGGTTTCTATAGCTTCGTCGCTTGATATCTGAAAAAAGTTACAGCAGCAATGCAGGTGAAGAAAAGAGAATCTAACTCTGCGGACATTTCTGTATTGGTCATTTATTATACTCAACACTATAGGCAATTTTACATTAAAAAAAGTCAGCCTTAAAGTATATATATAGTTTGATTTACTATACCATAAGCTCCATCATACCCAAAATAATCCTAACCCAAGAGAATCACAAGGTTAAGAGCCTTACGCTCTATCGACTGAGCTAGACGGGTTGGATAAAAAATGAGAGATTTGAGATTCATCATAGAACCTTTAATTTAGACAGTAGCCTCATTAGAATCGTTTTTGTGTAGCCTAGTTGTCCAACTTCATTACCATAACTTGCCTGTTTTTCTTGATCCTACCTTGTGTCCATGACAAGAATTCTAAGTAAATTACCGAGAACAGGGTTTTAAGACTTACTGGAATAACTTCATCAAGTATTTTAACACCCAAACTTTCAGCAATGAAACCAGGACAAATGCCTTGGATCAGATGCTTGCCTATAACATGTTGCACCACAAAATTTACACAAAATCAAACGCTCAAACAATACACAAAAGAACAAATTATTAGCACAAATAATCAGGACATCTTTTCCTCTATCTCAAAACTTATATAAATGCTCAAGCAATACAGTACTGGAGACAACCTTAATATTTGGGTTCTTCTCTTTGAGGAATCTCCCAGTGCTAGATATTGTACCACCAGTCCCTACCCCCGCGATAAGGGCATCAACTTTCCCTATAGAGTCTTTCCATATCTCTAGCCAGTGGTCTCATAATCAATCTACACATATGATCACAAACACATTCAAATATTTGTTGATATACCTCAGAATTGGCAGGATTTGCATATTGCCGAAGCATATAACCATTAGGTGTACTATTCACTATCCCCTCGTCTACCATATATATCTCTGCTCCAAAAGTTAATGTACATACATTGAAATGTATATTTAACATAAGAGACAATTTAAATTTTAAGAAGACGGAAAATAAAACAATTGACAAGTGCATAAGGCTTTATGATTAGCCTAACAAATCAACCTTAAAAACGGAAGATTTTCATTGCATACTTTTCCCGAGGTAATTAAGCCCCTATCCTCTGCATCTTTGATCGTATCATATGCAACCCTTTATGCCAAACATATACATATATAGGGAGAGAGAGTGCTGTCTTTGGCACAAGAGCGTTCCATCATTTCTAGCTTGGCGGCGATAGGGGCAACGCAACCATCCACAACATGGTTGAGATATTGTACCATTGGCGTATTGCCTATCAATTGAACAAATCCACATTGCAGATGAGATTACGGTAATTGAAGACAAATAGAAAGAAACCACAGAAGACGCAATAGTTTCACTTTCTGATCAGCCAAGCCAGAATGACAATGAAACCATAACTGCTGCAATTTTCTTTCTTCTGTTCTCATGAACACAGTTTTTATTTTATTGGGAGATGATAATATGTCAATAAATGTTCATGTTTTCTGCCCCATTCTAATACAATCAAACAGTGTTGTCGAAAGATAATGCTCTCATGAACAAACAAGCAAATTAAAACTAGCATGAACCGAAAATTCCATAGTTAATATCTTGAGTACGAGAGGACTTTTAAAAAATAAAAATAGCGAAAATAGGCCCCAGAGAGTGAGAGAACCTCGTTAAGAATATCCCACACTGAAGCAACACAAAGCGAGAGTTGGAGCCAAGCGGGTATAAATTGAAGAGCGAACACTCAGGCAAACATACTTACCTGGACGGGGTCAATGGGTGATCAAGAAAGCTCATGGCCTAGGTTGGTGGCCTCCATTGCACTTGGGAGGCGCACTCGCTTAAGGTCTACCCAAAGTGGTGGAGCCTACGTCATAATTTGTGACAGTGGGGGCCTGCGTTCGCGCGGCCCCTATCAATTCGAAACTCTAATTATTGTAGATAGTCTCTCTTAATGTTGATCATTGGAATTATGTTAAACCTTTTTACGGTGGTTGACCAGTAGTTGACAATTTACAAAATTGTCTTTGAGTGGCCATTTTTCTTTGATTCTAAATATTTTCATTTAAATCTATTAATCGAATAGTGTTATTGTTATCAATCTAAGAAAATCTTTGGTAAAATATTATTACATATTTGATTGAAGATTCTTTAATCCAATACTGCTCAAAGCCCAAAAAAAAATTGACACTCAAAATGATTCCGGCCTAAATTAGGGGACAGATATGATTGATTCAACAGTTTAGTTTAGGCACACCCCTCAAACTGTAGTCCCACATCGAGAAACTACAGTGGTAGATCTGCAGGGGAGGGGTTTAAAATAGAAGTGCAACGCACTGAGCAACATACTTACCTGGACGGGGTCAATGGGCGATCAGGAAGACCCATGGCCTAGGGTGGTGGCCTCCATTGCACATGGGAGGTGCACCACGCTAAGGTCTCCTCAAGTAGGAGAGCCTACGTCATAATTTGTGGTAGTGGGGGCCTGCGTTCGCGCGGCCCCTGCCTCAATCCAATTTTAAAATTCGCAATTCCTTTGTATTTAAAGTTCTGTTTATACATCACAGATGGATGAAGAGCGTTGAAACTGGGGCCTTCTAGGCTGTAGAAAAATCTAGGTCAGAGGTTGATTTTTGATTGATTGTAGCTTCATTAACATTGAATGACAAAATCGCAGAGTATTCTGATGTTAGATCTAATAAAGAAATAATATGCTCATTGAATTTTCAACAGTACACTCTGATGGCAGCTAGAATAGTTGTTGTACGAGGTCATCCAATGCTAGACTAGGCACACGATACGAGTATAAGAGCCTATCCCATCCCACAATGGAACCAATTGTTGCTCCTACCTTCTTCCATAACTCAGGCTCAGTTGCTGCTATCTTCTTCCTCTCAGCCCCATCCATCCATAACCCGAGATCCGAAAGAAAAGAGATAAGAAGCCGAATGTGATCTAAATTCATAATGGATGGTAACTCCTCAACTCCAATGGACTGCTGCAAAAATGAAAAGTGATTGATTTTTATTTTTCTTTCTAATTTCGAATTGTTTCTGTAGTGGGAAATGATCTATTTGTTCTTGTTAAAAGATTTTAGATATGATTGTTTAATATGGATTTTACCCATTCTAAAGTGTTAATTTCTAATGAAAGTAGAATATGAGTTCGGATTACTTATATCAGTTTATATTTTATAACATTGTCAACAAGCTAACTTTGACTTTATTCATAATCTAATGTTTTGGTCATTTGATGCCTCACGTTACTGAAACTAACTCTGGCTTGTCAAGCATTTGATAAGAATTTTTAGTCCCACATTGACAAGTTAAACTATTGGAGTCCATGGTGGCAACTTTAAAATATAAGCACAAAACTCTGGAAANAATAATAGATAAGTGGTATCATCTAATAAATTAGTGTTTTCAAAAAGTTAACGAGCGCACGATCCCTGTCTTAAGCATGCTAAAAGAATCGTAGATTTCCCGAACACCTTGATTACAAAAAAAAAAAATAATAAATAAATTCATAGATTCCGCCAGTAAGAAACATAAAATTCATATATGAAATAAATTTTGTTATGATCTCTAAATTTTTACTTTCTTTTTGTATTGTGTGGATAAGTTTCTTCTCCTTTGAGTACTAATTTGACATGTTTCATTAACCATCAAACTATTAACTGCAGTTTTCTTTCTTCTGTTTTGATGAATACATTTTTTTTTTTTTTTAATGATGTCAAAATCAGTAACATGAATCTGATTATAGAATTCAACTTAATTATTTTGAAAAATGGTAGTAGATTATGACATGGTCCTAAGGGCGCCGTGGGGGGTAAGTTTTGAGACTGCTAATTTATTTATTTATTTTACAATTATAAGAGTTTTTATGCATCATATAGTGTTTCATTTACATTAAAAGTCTTTGTAATTAAAAAAATTACTCTGAATTACTTTCTATCAGGTGATGATATACAAGTGCTTTTCCATTATAAGTGCAAAATATATTTTTAGGCAATAGTATTTATTCTTCTCGAGACATTCCCACACCCAAAAATATGAAACTAATTCCCGATCAAGACTCAGGTAAATGCCTCAAGTCACAAGTTATTTCTAGTGAGATTCGAACCTCTGATATTGCAAGTAAAGTTCGCCCATTGGAAGTTCATTTACTATTTGGACCATAGCTCGTGGTTGAAATAGTATTTTTTTGTGAAAGTACTTTAAAAGTGTTTTATATCCAAACATCTTTCTAATTTAAAAAATAATGAATACAAATATTTTGTGTATTTCAAACATAAAACAGATATCCCAAACATACTTGGAATTAGTTTAAAAACAATAATTTGAACACTTCCATCTACATTTCATTAAAGAGTCTAACTCTTTTTCTAGAGGGTTGGGCAGTCGACAGAGTAGTTTCAAAAAACTCTTTCTCTTAGTGACATTGATGCCAGTAAGATAGAGCCATTTTTTTAAGGGAAAAATCCAAAAGAATGGCAATGGCAAAAGTAGAAGTGTCCTAAATCCCACATCTATCCGATATAAATGACAAGTAGAAGCTTCACATGTACAAGTAAAGAGATTAGCTCACCACTGAAACATACTTACCTGGACGGGGTCAATGGGCGATCAGGAAGACTCATGGCCTAGGGTGGTGGCCTCCATTGCACTTGGGAGTTGCACCAGCCTAAGGTCTGCCCAAATCGGCAGAGCCTGCGTCATAATTTGTGGTAGCGGAGGCCTGCGTTCGCGCGGCCTCTACCAATTTTAAGTTAAGTTTCTTATGATGTTTATGTTTCATCTTGTTCCAATTGATAATGTTCAGAAAAGATGTTTTATTCAATCATTAATTACTTCAATCTTTTAGTTCAGAGAAATTTATAGGATGTGTTTTGTAAATTAGAGTAATAACTCAATGAGTCTAATGGAGTCAAACAGCTCTGTAGACAGACAACGCTCTCCTCCACAGGAAAAGTCTCCTGCACACNGGGTTCTTTTGTCATTAACTCATTTAATTGAGTAAAGAGAAATATTTTTATAGTGTGCTTAGCAACATTCTTATGTTACGGATCTGCAGTTTCGGCATATACAAAAAGGCTTGATAAAAGGGCCACACCTGCGCTTGAAAATACGAAGTCTGGGTCCTATGATTGGATGCAAGACATGGCCGTGGATCCAGTTTATTTATTTATATGTATTTTATAATTTTACTTTTTAAGAGTTTTAACATAATATTTATTGGATGTGGACCAAACTCACATTTTTTTGTGCATATATATGATAAGTAATCTTAATACAGTGAAACCACTCTATAGTCATAATGATAGGCCAACTAATTTTATTAATATGAGGAGGTTATAACTGAATGGAGGTGTAATTACAAAAATTATAATTTTGATTTCTTAGGCTTCGTTTGGCTCAAGTTTGGGAATACTACTTTTAGTATTCCCAATAAAGTTAAACAGTAAAATGCCCAAAAACTCACAATATTATCCAATATCATTCAACTTTTTTTAAACTTCATAAATTTGTTAATTTAATTAAATACCCCTAAATATTTTTTTTCAAAATTGCAAAAACACCCCTAAACCCACATTATATCAGATTTCGGCCACCACTGTCGGAAGTTGGCCAGAATCTGGTAAGATGGCACACTACCGGTTGGATCTTGCCGGTAGTGCGCCAATCTAGCCTTTTCCGACCAGATCCACGGTGGATCTGGCCGGAAAAGGCCAGATCTTTTGCCGTAACCAGTCGTCAACGACGGCCAACATATGGTCATCGTTGACCATCAACGACGGCTGTATCTTTGGCCATCATTGACGAAGATTTACGGCCAGATCTGGTCGTCAATGGCCAGATCTAGTCGTAGATGTGGCCTTTGTCAATGGATCTGGCAGGAAAAGGCCATATCGGCGCACGACCGGCAAGATCCAGTCGGTCATGCACCGATACGACAACTCCGGCCACCCTTCGACGGTGGTGGTCGGCTGTCCGTATTTGATGGGTGGGTTGGGAGTGTTTTTGTTAACTTTTAATGTTTTATTATAAGGGTGTTTTGTAAAAAAACAAACATAGGGGGTATTTTATTAATTTGTAAATCCTACATCGTAATACCCGTCCAATTCAACTTTTTTTTGACTTTTTTCAAAAAACTTTTCCCAAAAACGTAAAAATGTGAACCAAATGGAGCCTTATTTTTTAATTCATGTTTTAGTAGTACAGTATTAAGATTTCAATTCATATTTTAGTAGTATTAGGATTTCAATTCAACGTTTCAATTGCCTACTTTTGAAATGGATAGAAGATCGTGTCTTGAAACTAGCAAAGATAAGTGTCATTGATGGAATTATAAATGTGGTTGATGCATGGTCAATTGATGTGAAGCCACAAACAATTGTCAATGGTTTTAAGCATTGCAAAATTAGGACCCTCGATTTCGATGAATGCAAGTTACAAATGAAGTGGACAAGAAAAATAAAAGTCATTGTAAAATTGAGTGATTAGATTCGATAACTTCACTACACTAATCAAATGGATATTAATGTCTTCCTCGACCTTCCAAATGAGCAACAAATCATGTATGTTTTAACCGAAGAAGAAATCATTGCTATAATTAGACAAGAAGATAAAGGAAATAATCATAAAGATGATAGTACAGAAATACAAAAAGTTTCATGTTATGTAACTCTAAACATGCTTGGGAAACTAAAAATATTTTGGCTTTAACAAGAAGGTGTCCATGTTAGCAAGTTATTACATACTAGCAAGGTAAAAGATGTGGTAACAACTCTAAAATATAAATCATTGTCTCAAANGATTATCTTTATGGTTTGGAGTCTCGTGTCAATATTTGCCCTTATAAAGGATTCCAGCTTAGTAGTAGACGGATTCTATTAACGCCTAAATCCTAAATCATTCCCCCACCCAAAAAAAAAAGAAAAAACAAAAGAAACTGATAAATATCTAGAAGACAGATTTAGGAACTTTACCGGTATTTCTCAATCATACCCTCAAAAGAAAAAGAAAAAGAAAAAAATTCAAAAATTGTCCACAATCAGAACATCCCATCAGCCGAATCAATCACTAAAAAGAAAATTGAGAAAAATGAAACCCACTCAAAAGGGCAAAAAAGGCCCTCGTGTATCATAAAGATATAAGTGCACCCACTCGTGAACCTCGTGCCATCTTTAATGATAATTATAATCTAAAGAAACAACCACCCACAAAAGAATCCACCACCAAAATGTGTGTGCATGTGTGTATGTAACTTGGTGGATTTCTCATCTACCAAAAGCATTTATCTCGATCTCCCAGAAAACCAAAACCCAAAAAAAAGACATCTACCCACTAACTCCCTTTCATGGCAAAGAGTTGCAACTTTCTTATTTTGTGAACCCACAGATAGAAAAACTAGAAAAATGCTAAGTAAAACTGATAGTAGTGGGCATCCCATATATCAACATTTTAATTACAATTTCGCTAAGGCTGCAAACACTTAAAAAAAAAAAAAAAAAAACACTTGGATCACGAAGGGACAACAGGAATCCTTTCATCGAAAAGATTGCTTCTCATGAAGCTACTGAAAACTGAAGATGTGGGCAGTTCTTCCAGCTCGTCAAAGAAGTCATTTTCTTCTGATTTGGGTGTTGAAAATTTCATGAGATTTGGATAAGAGAGGGGCTCTTCATCCAAGAGAAGGCTCAGTGTGTCATGATCTTTTTCTAGATTCTCTGTGAAAGGGTCTTCTTGGTTAATCATAATGTCTTGGGGACAGCTTATTGGGGATTGCAAATAATGAAATTGATCTTCACTTACATCTTCATCAATGGTTGTCACAGTGACCGTGGGTTGATTCTGTGTCTCTTCCTTTTCCTCTTGTGGTTGTTCTTGTTTTGGGGTAGTTGGGTGATCCTCACTCTCTTGGATTTCGGGTTCCTTAAATTGCTGGGTCAAATTGATACTGTGAACATCAGGACATGGATGGTTATGGGAAGAGGTATAGGTGATAATAAGCATTGAAGCATCTGTTCTGCATCTCTCTACTTGTTTCTTGGCTGAGCATCCTTTTGATGTGCTGCACTTATAGTACCCCCTGCATGCCATGGATGTCCCTAAAAACTTCAAATTTCTTCTTATGGAGAGGGATAACTGAAGGACTAATTCTTTTGAACACTGGTTAAATTTAATTCAAGGCATATCTTTCCCGGTAGTCATTTTATTCAATTTCAAAGACATAATATGAGTTTAACACAAATGAAATTGGCTCTGTTGGAGAATTTTTAAAGATTAAAGACCTGAGATCATCAAGATCTAGTAAGCTTTTAAACCAGGAAATTGAAGAGAAAGAAAGTAAACCTTGGATAAGGAGAACCTTTAATTGGTTTCTGTCCATACTTCCTCCAAGACCAAAAATCTGAAGGTGGACCTTCATTCTTTAGCTTGCCAGCATTTTCTCCAGTTTTCACTCTAACAACAGTCTTCTCAACCACCTTCCTAAAACACTCCACAAAAAATTCAATGTTAAAGAAATATAATAACTTTTAACTGAATTAGCTCCTTAGAACACAAGAACTTGAAGGGAAAAGACAAAAAGTCAAAAATAAAAAGAGTTATAACAACCCACCTTCTTTTGGAAGCCTGAGTTTCAGTTTCTGATTTGAGTTCAGACTCAGTAACCTCTGTGTCCAATTTGGGAGGGAGAGAACCGTCCATAGTTAACTGCTAGCTTCTTTCTATGCTATGCCAGAAAGGAAAACTTTAGAGGAGATCAATTTGCAGATATTACTCCGCAAAGGGGAAAATAACCAAAAGAAATGATCAGGATGAAAGGTGAAGCTCTTAGTTAATCAAGAGAGAGAAGAAAGAAAAGAAATAAGATATACAAAAGATGACAAATCCAACAAGTGGCCTTTCTCTCTTTCTTTTCACACATTAAATATAAAGCAATGAACAAACAACTACAATATGTACATATCACCATCGAGCTCTCATCTCACCCCACCATGCAATAAAATAATCCACCCACACAGTTGCAAATATAAATGTGAAGATATTTGATTTAATGATAAAACATGTTATGGTTTCTTGCGCCAGTTGATTGGCTGGGAAAACTGTGGGACATGCTTTATGTCCACAACTCATTTTAATGTTGCCATGTGGACATTGTTATGGCGAATATGCCAACTCCACCATTCCAAACACTGAACCTACACTGCACTTGGCACGCGTGTCGCGTGTTAAAAAAAAAAAAAAATACAAAACTAACCCAACCTATAATCCAACCAAAAAATTGATTAATCCAAAAATGATTTGGTTGCGGTTTAAGAAATTCTAAAAACCAGATTTTTGATTCGAAGAAAAATTAAAATTAGTTAACTGAAACTAGTTTTTTATACTGGTGTATAAAAAATAATATATATATACTATATATTAAATAAAATAATAATAATTTAAACTAAATCTCTAAAAAAATTGTTAATAGTAGTCAATGAATATGCATGAATGTTTAATTTTTATTTGGATATGTATTGTTTATGTTTACAATTTAATTTAGAAAAAAAAATTTAAAAAAAAAAGTTTTATCCAATAAAAAAGGGGAAACCGGTTCAAAATCGATTAACCGTCTTAAAAAAAGCAGTTAACTGGTTTTTCGATTAACCAAAAAACCAGTTTTCTCCCCAAACTCTTTTGGTTTTGGTTTGAGAATTTTCCCAAACCGAAAAACCTGTTCGGTTCAGAAAAATTGATTAACCGATTCGGTTAAACGCTTTTGAACACCCCTAACACTTGGATTTACTCATCCAACCTCTATTAACTTCAACACTAAACTATTATAACTTAGGGTTAAGGGAAAGTCCAACCCAACAGACCGGTTTGATAGGTGAGAGAGTTCATAGGCTTAAGTATTACACTTAGTGGGTGTGAGATCCTGATGTGGAATCCTAACATTGCATCCCCCTCCAAGAGCCGAAGTTCACGAGAACTTTCACTCTATCAACACTGACCCGATGGTAGCCATTTTCCCCTTTAGGCGGCTTCATTCACCTATTAGTTATTTGATGCAGCACTCTCTCCTATGGAGAGCAAATTGCACCTTAATTTAGTCTATAGGTAGCCCTTTCCGTAACTCAACTCTCAACGAAAAGCACCAATGTTAGAACTTAAACCTAAGGGAGAACCCAACCCAAAAGACCGGTCTGATAGGCGAGAGAGTCCATAGGCTTAAGTACCACACTTGTGGGTGTGAGATTTGATGTGATCCAAACATAAACCTTTCATGTTTCTATTTCTTTTTACATGTGATGTTTGATTAAAATATTTATTAGTTTTTACCATTGAGGAAGATTTTTAAAATATATATACATAGAGAGAGAGGTTATTTTGAGGGCTACCATCATTCTCCTCCCTCAGGTTTCCAATTAACTCAATTACCTCCCCTGGACTGCGTTTTCAAACGGTCAATAATGTTGACCTAGGGTTACATGCATAATTTTATACCCATCATATAAACAAAGATACACAACTATTTTGAAGTAAAAACCTCTTCTTCTTTTTTTCTCCGTCCCTGTACACTATCTTTCCTTCTTTGTTCCTCTCGTTTTCTCGCTCTCTCTACATGCTTTCTTTCTTCTTTGTCACTCTTTGTTTATTCTCTATATCTACAGTTTCTTTCATATCTGTCTCTATGAAGAAAAAATAGGTTTTTTGCTTCAAATCTTGATACCTATTTCTTCTCTATCAAATGCACTTGTTTGTACTATTTTCTTCAATTGTTGGAATGGTGACAGGACTGGGTTTAAAATAGAGAAAGGTGGTGTCCAAGTTTCCGTGGTGGTTAGCGACGACGATAAGTAGCAATTGTAGTGATCCTGATTTATTTGGGTTATCTTGATTTGTATGTAGCTGTTAGTTATTACTTATTATTGGTGGTGGTGGACTAGGGATTTCGATTTCCTTTCGTTATTTTTGAATGTTGAGGATGCTGGCTGGATGTGTGGGTTTAATTGTATTTTACTTTTTTATATCTATGGTTATTTTATTCGAGAATTTTAATATGATTCGATCGTTTTAATTCTGAGAATAAGCCGATATTTTCTTATTTATTAGAGATAAAAAGAATATTTGGATATTTGGCTTGAAAAAGGCATTTATTATTTTTTCTTTGAAATGATATAGGCTGCGTTTGGTTCAGTATTATTATTCATATTCTGGACCGGATTTTTCAAATAATGTTTGTTTTATTATTTGCACAATCCAATCTGCAAAATATTTTTTCTGACAGTTTTCTGACTTTTTTTTTTTACCGTTGGCTTTTATTTTTCTCAGCTTTCTTCATTATTCTTCATTGACATTTCCCACTTTTTTTTTTACCATTGGCTTTTATTTTTCTCAGCTTTCTTCACTGACATTTCCCACTTTAACACTTCACCATTTAACTTTCTCAGTTCACCATTACCAGCGTGCTTCACCATCTTCACTAACATTTCCCACTTTCTCACTTTACCATTTCACTTTCTCAATGAACCCACCACCATCAACCCACCACCGTGAACCCACCACCTTAATCGAAGGGATCTGTCACAAACCCACCATCGTGAACCCAACGTCAACCCACCACTGTGAACCCACCACACATCTGTCACAAACCCAAACCCAAACCCACCTCAGATCTGTCACACACCCACCACCGTCAACGCACCTTAGATCTCTCACGTGAACCCACCACCGTCAACGCACCACCATGAACCCACCACCGTAACCGAAGGGATCTGTCACAAACCCACCTCAGATCTGTCGCAAATCTGTCTACAAGTGAAAGGTGTTTTGCTAAGTTTTTGTGTTGTTTGGCAGGTTTATAATATTGACTACACGCATGAATCCTTTTAATTGTATGATGTTTAATTGCGTTTTGCTAAGTTTTTGTTTTGTTTGGCAGGTATTTAATATCGTGTACACACATGATGACATGAATCCTTTTAATTGTGTTTGATGTGTTTGATGTTTATCTGTCTCAGGGAAGGGAAAGAGACCCGTTACCTATTTGTTTTCAAGACATTGAGACGCAATTTTTTTCATTTTTATTTTATTGGAAATAATTTGTGTTAATATTTTAATTTGGACTTTAATAATGCGTTTTGTAATTGGTTGACTCAAACTGATATATGCACATGAGCACATGCGTCAAAATATTGTGCAATTTCATATGTTCTGTATGTAACGTGATGTATGTAATGGATAAATTTTGGGAGTAAAAAATTATTGGATTATTAGAAATATTTTATTCAGATTTCACTAATTGATATATTTTTTTTGTAGATTCGACATCGTTCTTTAATCGTAACAACAAATTACGCTCATATGCACAGATGTCAGTATAATTTGTCTTGATGTCGTAGGATTGATTACTACTTGCAGCAGAGGCGAAAGTTTCGACGTTTTTCCAGACTTGGAGTTCGTCATACACCCTATTGGTCGACATTGTCTATATCTTCCCCTGCATTGACGTCTTCAAGTAGTCTCGGATTGAACGAGGTATAAGTTTATATGTGTTTACTTGGTTACGTTAATATGTGAGTATTATATTTTGTAATGTGATTGGTGATTCATATGGTCTCCCAATGTTGGTTATCACTCACCGTACTGTCCTTAGATGAGTGATTCTGTGGCCTGGTCCGTTGAGATGACCTACAAATTTCTAGTCCTGTTATCTGAGTGGGCCAAAACTTCGCACGGTACTACAATAAAAACACCAGATTATCAGGCAATGTTGGACGACATATCATCAGTGGCTGGCAGGAGACTCAAGGTCACACAATTAACCTCTAAGTTCTTTTGCCTGCGAAGAACTTATCAAGCATGGCGGAAATTGCTGCAAGACACGGGGTTCGGGTGGGATCACGAGTCACAAAGTCCAACGTGTCCCGTTGAGGTTTGGCAAGAATATATCAAGGTAAATTTTCATATTTTTTAACTAATATTATTCAACGACACCGTAATTGTAGGCATTTTTTTTTTTCGGACTGCTAAATATTAATATATTATTCTTTTAATTTACCAGTAAAACCCACTGGCACAACAATTTTACCACAAGGGACTTCCTCACAAGGAGCTTTATGAAATCATATTTGAGAAGCAAACTGCCACTGGGAGATATGAGTACACATCTACATCTCAACCCGTGGAGACCTCCAGTTATTCCAATCAAGGCACGGTTCCCATGGATGATAACGACTTTGAACCTGATCCAAATCGAACGACAGGGGAAAAACGGCTAAACAGATCTAGCCATGGAAGAGTGAGAAATAGAAGGAACATAAGCGGCCCAGGAATATCACTTGCAGATGTCATTGGTAGATTGACAGACGAGCTTGTGGAGAAGCGGACTATGGGATCGAGGGCTAGCAATCGCAGTGCAGATGAGAGGGACGAAGAGAACACCAGTGCTCCATCTGATCCTTTTTCCATGAGCCATTGTATTAACATCACGACGGTCATGCAAGTACCGACACAGTTTTACCTGCCGGTTGTCGAGTACTTATATGAAAATCCAGGGTGACAGGAGATATTCGTGAAACTCCCACTCGAGGAAAAGGCTAACTGGATTTATAACAAATTTCCCAATAAGTAGATGATGACACTATATTTCCTAAGTGTTTGGCAACAATTTTGTATGCATCAGTGGGTAGTTGTCTTTACAATTACAATTTATAACACTACTGTATGAACTTATTAATTGTGGTACTGTTTTATGTGATATTACATGTTTAAACACCGTTTTGGATTGTCATTGGAATTAAATATTTATTGTTATATTTTGCTAAGTAGTACAACAAATGTTAATTGTTGATAAATGTTTTGCAAATGTGTAGGTTTAAATGGCGTCGTCTAGCCGTACAGGAAGAAGATGACGTGCTACAGATGAGAGGGACGAAGAAGAAATACTGACAGATATAGCCATTGCACTCTGCGGTGTTTTCTATGATTTAATTAAGGAAAAAATAATAATATTTATTAAATAGTTGTTCTGGGTTTGCAAAAATTCACATATGGACAGCTAATAATTTCGTTCTTTCTTTCTTTCCTTTTCAAAGAATTATGGGTAGAACAATTTTAGTAGGGATATTAGTGACTTTTGAAAGTTTTAGTTGGAATATACCGTAAGAAAACGACATCCAAGAGAGTAGAGCTAGTCAAGGAGCGGTCCCAAGCGGGCTCGGGCTTGGGCCCATTTGGGACCAATATGAGCAATTTCAGTATCCGGACCGGTCCTTAGGATCGGTCCTGGGCCCATAGGTCAGATGGGTCTGCAAAATTTTATTTTCCCCTTATCTTTTTTTTTTATATTTTAGGGGCGAAATAAAATTCTGTAGGAGGGTTTACTAATTTTCAGGGGTAGATTAGTAAGTTTTTAAAAGTTTAATTAATTTTAAAAATAATTAATTAATTAATTAATTAATGGTTAATTTTAACATAAATGTAATATTCACACATTCATGCTTCACAAATAAACAATTAAATAAATTTTTTTATTAAATTATTCATCTTCATCGTCAATAATATTTAAATCATTAAAATCTGTGTTCCTAAAAAGTTTGAATAGTTCAGGATCGTTAGGGTGCTATTGTAATCTTCTCTCTGCATAAGTCTAATCTCGTAAATACGTTATCACTTTAATCATCTCATCGGCTAAAGAGCATCTTTTGTCTTCAACAATCTGGCCACTCGTTGAAAATACTGACTCGGATGCAATTGTAGAAATCGGCACAGATAAAATTTCACGTGCCATTTGGGCTACAATGGGGAATCGACTTTGTTTTTGGTTTCACCATTGAAGCAAATCCATCTCACGTTTCTCCTTCTTCGTCATGTAGGACAAGTCCATTTGTAAGTAGCGATTCAACTCATTTGGTATATGTATGTACGAGTTGGAGCTACTACTTCCGCCATGTTCCATATACGTCCACATGCTCGATCCTTGATGGAGGTCTTCATCAGGGTCCTGATCGTCTTTCCTGGACGTTCCACTTCCATTGTACCTGTTCTGATATAAAGAAAAAATGTTTGCTAATTTTTGCTTAAAGTCAGTCAAATAAGACGTATAATCATATCTTAAATGTTGGCCTATCTCAGTAATTATATAGTTAACTACGTGTAATTTAAACTTACGATCTACAACAAGGCCTAATTCATATAAGAATAGAACATCTAACCAATATTTCTCGTATTTTTCTTCCATCATTAAAACAATTTCCATTAAAACGTCATTATTTCTATATTTAGCAAAAGTTTTAGAAATTTGAAGTAAAATAACTAATGCTAAATTAGTAGCTGGATAATAAATACCACTTAATGTATTAGTGAAATCATAAAAAATTTTAAGAAATGAATAAAAAAGTTCACAAACCGCCCAATCATCATAGCTGACAACTTCCTCTGTATGGTTCTTTCAGTTGACAAAATCTGTAATTTGTTTTGCGGTTGGCAAAGCTTTTTCCAACATCAAGTAGGTGGAGTTCCAACGGATAGACATGTCCGTATATAACTTCAAAGGTCAAACCGGTGGGTCCTTTTGTCTACAATATTTGACGTACTCTTGTCATCTTTTATTGCTACCACCGATGATAATTCCGATAGCCACGCGCACCCTCTCTATCTTCGAATGTATAGCATCTAAATCTGCTTTAATAATCAAATTGATGATGTGGCAAACACATCTCTGGTGAAAAAAATTGCTTTCACCACGCGAATTCAATCTCTTTTCAAATAAAGATATTATCGCGATGTTAGTAGCTGCATTATCAAGCGTTAGCGCTACAACTCTATCAGTTAATATATATTCTTGCAAAACTTCAAGAATGGTAAAATAAATAGTGTCAGCACTATGTTTTTCATATAATGGTTTAAAACCCATCAATTTTTGTTGTAAACCCCAGCTATGATCTAAAAAATGTATTGTGACAATTTAAAAATTCTTTTTTGATCTACAAGCTCATATGTCTGATGTAAGTGCAATAGATATATTCATAAATTTTGAAATTCATTTTTAAGTTTATTATTTATTTTATTATAAAGTTTTAGTATATCTTTTGTACTTCTACTTCTACTAACAAGGGTATATACTGGATAAAATACAGTTTTAATCATGTGAATAAAATAAAGATTTTTAGATAAACAAATTGGAGAGTCCGTAGCAACTATGAATCTTGCTATTTCCTCTCGTGCAACATGTGCATTGTATTGCCATGTTAAGAGAGTTGAGGATTATTGATTAAAATTATGTTGAGTTTGAATTTGCCTACCTGATCTGGTTGAAACTGTGCCTGACAGCTGTATTGTTTAAGGGTGCTTCTTCTCCAAGTGTCGTTGTATCGTCGAAGTCCCCTTCTCAACGCCAATAATATACCGAACAGTTGTGTCGAACAGCTATGACTCAACGGGCACAAGTATGGCCCAACCCCCCCAATGACCGTTGGCTATTGCCAACGTTGGACGGTCATGTGACCGTTTGCTGGCAGCTAATGGTTATTAAATGCAAATTTTTAAATATATATTTTTTAAATTTTGTAAAAAAAATTTTAACCCCTATAATTTTTGTTTATTTCAAAATTTATAGGGGGTTTTAGTAATTGTCCAAGGGCTAAAAAAATAAACCAAAAGGGTTTGGGCCCGGGCCTTAGAGGAGGGCCCAGAGGAGGGACCGAGCCCTCCTCCTTAGGCCTGGTCCGGTTTTGGGACCAGACTTGCTAGGACCGGTCCTAGGACCGGGTTTTTGGATCAAATTTTTGGACCGGTCCCAAATGCCCAACTCTATAGGAGAGAGATAAGCTTGGGGGTTTCTCAAACAGTTGGTGGGACTTAGGTTTTTGTGTAAACCTCAGGGGAGGAAAATGATAATACCCCTAATATTAAAACTTCATACATTTCTGATTAAATGTAAATGTAAATTAACAAGTCAATAAAATTCACTTGAAATAAGGGAAATCTATTGGGCTGCTCAACTCCTTCAGCTGGAGTGGAAATTATGAAAGCAAGGAGATTAGGAGAAGGAAAATTCTGTCTGTTTTGCTTACATCAGGTTAAGTATGATCCAGGAATTAATTTTTAGCTCCCACTTAATTCATCTTCACTTCCAATTGATTTTTGTTTTGAACAAATTTAATCTTATTTTATTTTAAATTACTATAAATAACATTATAGTTTCTAAATACACTCGTACTCCATTTTATATTTTGTTTTAATTTTTATCATTAAATCTTACACTGTAATCCAAATTTCTCATAACTTAATCTTAAATTTTCATAATTATCGAAACATTTTTTTATTTTAAATATTTATCTGTTTGATGAGAATATAATACTAAAACTATAGAAAATATAATCGGATGAGTCTGAATATAAAGAAGAGAAAATAAATTGAAATTAAGAAATTTAGGGGAAAAAAATATATAAAATAAAAAAAATAATCAAGTTTGAAATTATAGATATTTTTTATATTAAATAAGGTTTAAAAAGTGTTTTTTAATTATTGAAAATGTGGACTACAGCATGGCCATGGGGATGAAGAAGATCAATTAGGGAGGCGCTAAAAGTCACTTCCCTATTTTCTATTCTTCCAAAATTTGGATATGGTATCTCTCTCTGGGCATTATCATATTCGGCCCAAAATAATTATAAGTGGGTTTGGACTGTATTTTGGTTTGTTGATACCTGGACCAGTCTAACCCAAATATATTTTTCCACAGCCCAATCATATATTTATAGAAAACATTTATATGAAATTCTTTAAAAGAATTAGTAAAACGTAAATTCAAATTCAAAACGACGTGTTACTTCATGAATTAAATAAAAACTCTCCGTATGGGTCATATTTTGTACTGAAAAACAAAACGTAACCAGAAAGATTAACCTGCAAGGCTTCAACCCTCCAATATATGGATGCAACAACTAACTACATTTGCTTTGATTCTCAGCAATTTTCAACTATGATGATCTTGCTGCCTAATCAACTTCACCTTATAATTAATTCCAGCCCCAATTCCATCACTGTAATGTATGCAGACAACAAGACCATACTGATATTGATATTTACTGGTAGACATAAAAGAGGTTGTGGTGTTTTCTCAGTTACCAGAAAAGAAAAAACAAACTATTTCAAGGTTCCCAGGAAGGCTATAATAGCTTGAACATTCTAAGTCAAGAAGCCAACAGTTAGCTCTTCTACAGTTCTATCTCAGGGCAAGCAAGGATGCATTTACTTTTTATTTTGAAAGGAGGTTGAGCTTTCTAAGATGATAAGGACAGTTTTTCCTACCAAATGAGTCTATATATAAATTATAACATTTGGCATGCAGGTAAGACTACCTAATCATACACCGTTCACGCATTCCACAATCCACATCAAGAGATTATTCCATGATCAGAGACCGTCCATCCGCTTACCAACCAATGATTGTCAACTACAAGGTGTTCTGAAATCTGAATCTATGCAGTCGTGACTCATGAACTAATATTTTAATTCAACAAAGAAACGCGAGAAGATTGTTTTGGACTTTGGTTACACGTCATGGAAAGCAAGTGAAGGGGTCAAAGGATTATTTCAATTTTTTATCACACGATGGATGAAAGAAAACAATATTTTCCTTGCCTATAGATTATATAATATGCTAGAGAATAATTATGGGATTAGGTGGTATTATTATGGCTAAAATGAAAAAATATATACAAGCATTATTACATGTTGGATTTATATTATTCCCCATAAATAAATAAAAATTCATGAACTAGGCATGGAATAAGACCATGTCTTTGTTTCAACTAATTTAAGCTATGGACGTGACAACCACTATATTAATCTTCTTTTGTTGAAGCTAATTATAATTCTAATTTATCACATATACAGACCTTATGATCCAAACAAGAAGTTGCTGTTGAAGACAAAAATGGTCTGCCTGCAGAATTTGCAACAGAAGGCTAAGGAGCTCTTGATCCAACCTTTCTACTTCCTCACAATCAACCTCTTAACCCTCTTGCTTCCCCTCTCATTTCTCCTGTTAGCCAGGCTCTCTTGTGCCCATTGTCTCTTAGCCTCTTATGCTACGCAACCACTCTCTTCTTTTCCCTTCTCTTTTTTTCTGTACACAAACCCAGCTATTCTCTATCTCCTTGTTTCAGCTATTAGCATAGCCACTCTTATTCATGGCTTGACAGGTAAACTTACAATTCTAAGCGAGTCACCCGGGGCAGTTTATCAATCTCGTTTGTACACAGCCTGGATTCTCCTTTGTACGTTACAAATTTCTGTTGGACTGGGGATTGAAGGCAGCATAGGGGTTGGAGTTGATGGGTCTAGTTTTGGTATTGAGAGAAGTTTGCTCAGTAGAGTAATATTTTTCTTGGGTTTGCATGAAACTATGCTTCTTTGGTTTAAAACGGTCGTGAAGCCAGTGGTTGATGACACAATTTTTGGGGTTTCAAAAGAGGAGAGGTGGGTGGAGAGAGTGGGGATGGCTTTGACTCTAGGTAGCTTGTGGTGGTGGAAATTGAGAGATGAGGTTGAGTCTCTGGTGGTTGTGCCTGAGGCTAAGAAAGAGTTGTTAATAAGTGTTGGGGTGGCTGACTTTGTTGGTTGGTGGTTGTATTACCTGACCGTCACTATTGGGATGGTTAGGCTTGTTAAGGGTCTACTTTGGCTTGGAATGGTTTTGTTCTGTAAGAGGGTGAGAAAAAATTCTATAACTCACCCTTGCGATGTTGAAGACAAGGTCTGAACACAACTTAACCCTTCTGTTAGTTTTGTAATTTTTTTTTTTTTCAATTATTGTTCTGGTCAACAATTATATTGTATTCTTTCCTACAAGTTGTAAACTTATACCAAACTTATATTATTATGGGAAAAAATATTCATCAATCTTTATAATAGTCTACATCACATATAGCTTTCTTGGGGAAATATAATAAAGGAAGAGAAAAGGAACTCTTTCATCTTTTTATACTTGATGTATCATAACTGAGTTGACAAACTACAAGAATGCCCATGAGCCTAAAAACAGATTGCAATCACTAGTTAAGAATTAGTAACACTGTATAAAATATAGCAGCAATTTATATGCTAGCTCTTTCAAGACCGTGCTTTATCATATTCTTACCTACAATTCTGAAACCATAATCTCTCACATACGTGAAAAAAAATCAGCGTGTTAGCCCAACAGCAGCCCATGTAAAAAGACTAATAATCAGTGGGCCGTGGCCTCTGTATCTGTAACAATCTTTGTGATCACAGCAAAACATTGCGGACTCACTCCTGTATTAAATTCAAATGGGCCTTAAGCCTCTGTTGCATAAGGAAATGATTTATTTCAATATTTCAATGCTCTGTAAACACCACAACATTTGTTATCTTTAAAGATAGACTAACACTTCTCATTAATTTTTTCTCACAAATGTGATATGGTGACTCACAATTGGTTAGCTCGTATTTGGTCATATGAGACTCATTGCGACTTGACATGTCACGTTTGTGAGAAAAAGTTAATGAAAAGTGTTTATTAGCATAATATTACTCTTTACTATAGATTGGAGCAACATATTTTGGAGAAGTCGAGTCCTTACTATCAAAAGCATAAATATAGCCAGCCTAAAATGATACTCTGGACTCTATAGAATCTTTCAATGTCCATGGTGTAATTCCTCTCTCCAAACTCAGCACTAGATGGCCCTCGTTGTCTTTTTTTTTTTTGGTATCCAAGGTTCCTTGAAGTTAACGGTTAGACAAACCTCTAATGGTTACTTCTTATTAATAGTTGTGAGGATTTAAACTCTAAACCTTTTGAGTAATACACCTAAGAATTTAAAGCTAACCACCACACTAATTAACGGTAGTTAATGACCCTCATCATCGCAATTCACAAATTGCATTCAAAAGTATTATTACGATGAGGCGGAGAATACCATCGTTAAACTACACCACCTTCACATTGGGCGAATATACTTAAACAACAGAAAGGGACAATTATATAGTAATAGTACACGCATCAGAGAAGACAAAGAGTGGGGCAATGAAAAAATTTAAAATAAATAATTCCCATTTATTTACGCTTATATGTAAAACAAAAAGTATTGACTAGTAAAGGTCAAACAACAAAGATAAAATGTTAGCATCATAAGATTTGAACCACAGTTTTTACCACACGATCTCAAATTCTCAATGTAAAAGTAATGTGAACAGACCTGAATATACAAAGGCAAAAATATGTAGTATTGAAGCAACCAATCAATAACCCGGAGGAAGGCCTGGGATTAGAGAATAAAATCTGTTAAAAAACAATAGTTTCATACAATTGCTTAATTTAATACCCATAAATATATAATGTGAAAATACCTGAACATACAAAGGCAAAAATAGTACTATATAGTGGAAGATAGATCATAGATGCAACAAATCAATAAACTAAGAAGGCAAGGGTTAGAGAAAGAATTCTGCACAATGCATTAGTTGTCATTCTATTGTAATTTGTAAACTTTAATGGCCATAAATGAAATGGGAACATACCTGTACAAAGACAGCGGCATGTAAATTGTAAAATATGGATGCTCAATAACCAACAATGTGTAAGACTTGCAACCAAAGGGTTTAGTTCTCTTGTGATCTTAGGCTCGAATCACAAGAACAATTATTAATATTATTGTTTACGGACTATAAGATTTGTCCTGTTTCGAAAGTCTTGTTCGGGTTAAAAAAATAGTTAAGATGCGTATAGGTTAACCTAGACACTCCTGATAACAAAAAAAAAAAAATGGATGCTCAATCCATAACCTTGATAGAGGAAGGCATGGGATTTGAGAATGTGTACAAAATATTAGCTGGCATTCAGCTGTATAATTTAATTTTAATACCCCCGTATTATAATGTGAACATACCTGAGCACGCAAAGGTTCCATGGAAACCTCCGAGATCCAAAGCAAAAGAAGGTATCAATAAATAAACAAAGCAGATATTCTCAAAACCACTGGAAATAGTGTTTAAAGTGTCAAAGATAAGGTTTAATATTACAAATTTATAAGACATTTCGTTATCACATAATTTTATTCATTGGGAAGTTACGGAACATTGGATCTAAAAATTTCTATCTGGAATTCTAAATTTCTAATATTTTTATAAATGTTTCATTCATCCTAAACCTGTTTTGCTTCCCGAAAATAGGTAAATAAATAAATAAAATAAAAAAGATGTCCTAGCAAAGCCTTTAATCTTTTCATTTGCAATAATTTAGTGCAATTATTCATTGGTAGGGAAATAAAATCATTGGAAGATTACTCTTGCCACTCCTCCAACTCTTGTAAGATCCTCTACTCCACTGGCTTCTTCAGATTGTGCCTCTCTTCCTCCAAGGTATGAGTTAGATACACCGGCGGAAGGAAAGACCACCGGTCCACAAGCAGCATAAAAAAATTCTACATTTGCATAACAGAGATTGTTGAATTCCGCCTGACCGCGTTTGAGGCGGGTCTTTTTTTTTTTATTCAGTGGAAATTGGCAAGGACAAATGAAAAGCTAAATTGAGGCTGTCATTTGACTGGCCAAAAAAAATGTAACATTCATAGAGACAATTTTTTGGAATTAATACCAGATAAATAATTATATCCCTTTTGTAATCGTTGTATATATAGATACAACTCCATTTAAAAAGGATGGAGCATTCCTATATTATAGAAGGAAATAAATTAGTGTAACTATGACTCAGTTCAATTCTAATAAACATAGGAAAGTTCAATTTTGATTGTTGATTAAAATGAAGTATATGAAAACAAAATACTTTTTTTATCTAATAAAATCTAAAAAAAGGTTTAATCCAACTAAAATTGGATTGAAAAAGATTTGATTAATTTGGACTGAATTTTAGTTTTCAAACAATGTTAACCCTTATATTTATTTATTTTTTCTATTGTCATTGTTTGATGGTTATTCCTGCAATGATTCTGAAACGAATATGCTTTGAAAAGGAAGTTTTGGCAAACGATGTAAAAGTAAAAACCACGAGAGAATAATGATTGAACAGTAAAGTTCAGAACTTGCGGAAAATCTCCGGCTTCGGAGCATCAAGTTATAATAATTTCACCAGGCAGCTTATATAATCAACTAGTAAAGAATCATGAGCAGTCAGTTGGACGCAGTAATCGGATAAAAGAAGATAAATATTCCGTGACGGAATTCAAGTTTGGCTCCCAGTCATAGAATAAAAAGCACTAGCATTTGTTGTTATGTTTTTATTTTATTTTATTTTTTTCAACTGAATTTCTTAAGCAATTAGATCAGGCAATGCCATGATCCTGTCCTGTCTGGAGCCTTACTCTTGTCGATAACAATGAAAAATATTACCAAATATTTTCTCCTGTACTCGTGGCAGAGTTTGTATCTCCAGATCTTTATATAAACGAATCCCACGCGTTGGTTTTGGCATTTCATATATTGATAATATCGATATTACAATCGCCGAGCCCAAAATGTTTATATGTCAATATCACTGTCACATTCCTAGATATATTCTTATATTTATTTGTTAAAACAAAATACACGCTAGTTATTCCGATTATTATTTGTGAAGAATCAAGAATAAAAAGGTAACCATATTGTCTGACTTGGGAGTACGGGAATTCGTCGATTATTTTCCCTAGATCATGGCAAATTCTTCGTTCTCTTTCACTTCATTTGATTTCAATGGAATCCAAGGCCGTTATGGTAGTCTTACAGAGGATAACGATAAAGAGGAAGAGGTGCTCAAAGGAAAGCAAGATCAAATGTTTATCATGGAAGAGTTTAAAGAGGTTAATCTACTTTTTCCTGAATTCGAGTACCACAACGACAATATGGCCAAGAATGGACTCCATTTGTTCAAAGATCATCAGCAATTATTGGAGCAACAACAGCAACAAGCCAAACCAATTGATTTGTTGTCAAATAATTTCCAACCCAATTTTGTTCCCCCGCCAGCACAATCACTTCAGGAAAATGAAATTCTGAAACTCAAAAGCGTCGAAACAAGCAGCAACCAACTTTATAAACCAGCGAAGGAAGCGCCACATCCATTTGCATTATCATCTCTTGAACTACTATGTAATTATGCAAGCGGGTTCAAGAAGATGAAGGGAAAACTATCCTGCACCGACACTGGAATCGAAATTAGTGAAGGGAGTCGCAAGAAATTATCAACCGAAGAAATCATGAGGGTCGCTGGAGCAAGGTATATACACTTTTCTGACCAAAGTTATGATGATTTTTCAATGGTCATGCACCCTTTTGGTCATGCTCTCTCAGGCCTGTCCGAAGAGGAAACTAGAGATGTTGAACTAGTCCATCTTCTTCTTGCAGCGGCCGAGAAAGTAGGCCACCAACAATACGAACGCGCAAGCAGATTGCTCTCACGTTGTGAATGGATTGCGGCTGAGAGAGGTAATCCTGCCCAAAGAATTGTTTTTGATTTTGCCGCGGCTCTTCGAGAGAGGATTGACAAAGAAACAGGTAATATCACGTCCAGGGAATTACAACTGGAGGGAAAAGGAATCAATATGGCTGATCACGGGTTGTGTACTAATTCTGTATTCCTTTCATGCTACCAGCGTATCCCAATTAATCAGGTTATGCAATTCGCAGCAATCCAATCCATACTTGAAAATGTTTCAAACGCAAGCAAGGTCCATTTGGTGGATTTTGAGATTAGGAGTGGAGTTCAATGGACAGCCTTTATGCAGGCTCTTGCAGAGCGTGAGCAACGCCCCATTCAACTTATCAAGATAACTGCTGTTGGGATTAGAAATAAAGAGGAGATGGAGGAGACTGGTAAGAGATTGTCAAGCTTTGCTGAGTCCTTCAACTTGCCTTTTGAATTCAAGGTTGTTTGTGTCTCATCCTTCTCAGAGATTAAGGACGGACATTTCCAGATTGAAAAAGATGAATCAGTCGTCATTTATTGTTCACTGATATTGAGAGTAATGATTGCATGGCCTAGTTGTTTGGAAAACCTAATGAGTGTGATCAGAAAGCTTAATCCATCTATCATGGTGGTCATTGAAGCTGAAGCTAACCATAATTCACCGTCTTTTGTGAATCGTTTCATTGAAGCCTTGTTCTATTACAGTGCACTTTTCGATAGCCTAGAAACATGCATGGACAATGTTGAGCACAAAATTATGCTGGAAACAATTTTTAACAATGGGATTAGAAACATTGTAGCGAATGAGGGCGGTGAGAGAACTGTTCGAAGTGTGAAGATAGAGGTGTGGAGAGCATTTTTCTCAAGATTTAGAATGGTAGAAATGGGATTCAGCGACTCGTGTTTGTACCTGGCTAATTTGGTTGTTAAACAATTTCCTTGTGCAAGTTGCTGCTCTCTTGATAAGGATGGGAAATGCCTAGTTATTGGGTGGAAAGGAACGCCGATTCTTTCTCTTTCAGCTTGGAAGTTCTCTAAAGAAAGAGGGAGATCATTTCTACATTATAGGTTCTAAATTGCTCTGAATTAGGTCATCATTATGAAAGGTTAAACCAGAGAAAAATAATAATAATAATAATAAGAGGGACTTAGCATGTTTCTGGTTTGTTTATTTCATATACCTGATTGAACTGAATAAAGTAGCTAGATTTCCTGGTTCTGCAAGTCTTTTTTATGTTTACCAAATTAATTCCAATGACCAAACAGATTATAATGTTTACATATTCACCTTCTACGGTTTATTACTGTTATTTTAAAAATATTTTCCTTCACTTATATTCATGAGATAACGGAACATTGTTTAATTTTAATTAGTGGATTAATTTTGTCAGCCACCAATGCATTAGACAAATGAAACATGATAGTAATTTATGAATAGATGACGATTAAGGTTACCTTTCCAATATTTTTTAGCCCGTAGAGATCTACCAATTCCTTATTTAACAACAATAATTCTACTCATGAATTGATCAAATAAAAAATAAAGCTCCTAAACTAGCTTCAGTTTACTTAATACAGGACGTAGGAGTGTATATTTGATTCTGTTATTAGTTGGGTTGAGGAGATTTCACCTGTATAAACTGGATTCGTGTACATATTTGAAACATACACACTGCTGCTGACAGCTTAAGTCGAACGTGAATTTGAAAAGAAGAAGAGCTAATTGAAGGACTCGACCCATATATGCATTCTCGAATAATAAATAATAAATAAAATTATGCTCTAATTTACATGAAATAAAAGGAGTATCAGGCTGAAAGCGTCTGTAAATGTTTGCTTTTTACTTTATTTTAAGGTATTGAAAGATTTTTATTTTAGAAGGGCTTATGTCAAACCCAACAAGGCCCATGAATTTCATGGTGTTTCAAGGTCTAATGTGTGATTGGTGAAGTGTCCAAGCCTGCCCAACAAACTTCAGTTTCTTTCTGGCCCACGCTCAGTGGCATTTGTGCACCCCACGTCACTGACACGTCACACATGTCGTCCTAATGTGGGGATATATTTTCTTCGTTTCTCACTCAATCTGTCAATCGAGTTGCAGAGCAGCACAATTATGGTGTCTAAAGCAAGCGATTCTTCTTCTAAACTCAGAGTTAGATTCTCTTTACAGTTTTAATCTTTGATATTAGTTCGTTATTTTGTTCTTTACTTTGTTATTGTTCTGAATAATGATCACCATAATTGAATATCCTATTAATTCTCAGTAACACGTTACAATTAGCTCTTACTTTAATCTATCAATTTTTTATTTGCTTATTGAGAGAATTGATATTAGAAATCTGGAAGTGTTGAAATTTATATGTTAGAGATGAATTTTTAAGGAGCTGGTCTTTCTCTCGAATTTTCCGTAATTGAATGGATGTCTGTTTGGCTGCTGAGAAATCATGGAAAAGAAGTTCATTAGAGCTTAGTTAATTTTATAAGATATCTAACCAACCAAATATACCATTAGGGCTAAACAAAATAATACTATGAATTTAATGGTGATGTACAAATTACAATTGCTCTGATTTTTGAGAGTTTCTTTTATAATTGACAGAAATCTCATGCTGAACAGTCTGGCGATGGTCTTGGAAACTTGTCATATAAGCTAAATCAGCTCAAAAGGCAAATCCAAGCTGAGAGAGTTGATTCTATAAAAGTAAGTTACCTGTCTTCCGTGTTAGTTCAGATGAATTTCACTTATTTATTTTATGCTTCTGCTTTGCTTTAATGATTTTCTCTGTCAGTATTGCAATTGGGCATTGTTTGTTCTATTCTCTATTATTCTAATACCATCACTGGTACTTTGCTATTTAGAGAAATATGATTTTTTTTTATTGATTTTCCTTTTAATTTTTAATTTTTTAAGTTTACGTTGGGTTCTAATGTAATTTTAGATTAAATTCATTGGTAAAGAGTACTGCTTCAGTTGGTATTACAATTCTGCAAAGAAGGTCCTATTTTCACCACTGCAGTGCATTTGTGGATTAAGGGTCTGTTATTATGATATTATCTAATGCCAAGACTTAGTTGCTGTTCCGTCTTATTCAAAGATATAGAACTACTAGTTTGGAATTGATTCTACATTTTAAATGAACACAAGTAATAAGCACGTTTCTGTCATGATGCTAATTTATATGCAGCTCACACATGTATTACATACAGGAAAAACTCGAGAAGAATAGAAGGAAAATAGAAAGTGATGTTTCGCATCTCTTTTCAGCAACGTCAAGAAATAATATTATATTTACCCAGGAGAATGGTTTTGGTAATATGCCGCTTTGCAAGTACAGTGGATTTACTCAAGGATTGGGAGATAAAGAATATGCCAATTGTCATGAAGTTGTGTTCTCAACAAGTACCAAGCTTCCCTATATGGAGAAAATCCCGCCATATACGACTTGGATCTTCTTGGACAAGTATGATCCATAAACACTGTGTTTTCTAAATCTCAAATGTAATTTATTGGATGATAGTCTAGCATCGACATCTTCCATGATGAAAAATAAAAGTTTTTATCAACTAACCACATGTTAACTTCAGTATTTAGGTGGTGCATGTAGATTAATTTGATGGGTAAAGCATTTTACATAGTCACATAGAAAGATTAAGTGGCCATGCTATCAGAATGTTGCATACAAATTTAGCCTGAAGATTATCTTATTTTGCCATTTCTTCTTAATATAATTGATGAAAGTAATACTTTTCACCTTGGCAAGTTGAATTTTAAATGATCTACAGAATTGGTAGGTGGAATATATATATTTTACCTGTGGGGACAGTATGGTCCCTGTATCTTATTACTCAAAGATACTGGTTTGCGTTCATTCTAATCCGACAATCTACTTTAATGATGCAACTTGGTTTCTTCCTGGAAACCACATTTCCATTTTTCCTTTTCAATTTTTTTTTCCCTTTCTCATTCTATATTATACAATTGCTCTTCTTATCTGAAATATGCCTTACACAGCACAGAAATCAGAGAATGGCTGAAGACCAGTCTGTGGTTGGAAGAAGACGTATTTATTATGACCAACATGGCAGTGAAGCGCTAATCTGTAGTGACAGTGAGGAAGATAATGTAGAACCTGAGGAGGAGAAACATGAATTTACTGACGCTGAAGATCGTATTATATGGTATGTTAAAGTCAGATGCAATATCAACAAATTCAGTCATTTGTTATGAAACTGGTTTTGCATTAAGGTGCTTAAAAGGTGTAAGCATGAGTAGTTCAAGCATTAGGCATTGTTCACAACTCAAAATTCTTTGGTGGAGAGAACATACTGATGATTAAAAGGATTCAAACTAATGAATGAAAGGCACTTTGAAAGATTGTCAGTTTGATGAATCTGCCGTCTTTTTCCATTCATTCTTATAGTTTTTGGACCTCTTGGTTGAGGTTTATATTTTTTCCTGCCCTTTTTACCCTTCAGGGCCACAACTTTTGGCAGAGTGAGATTTGACAAAGATCTCTTGTACAACAACAAAAGACCCTGCTTGCTAAACTAGCTAGCACCTACCTCTTGATTGTACCAACACTTATCACTTTTCTCAACTTATAGATAGCTTGCTTTTCCAAGTGTTCAGAGCAGAAGCAGCACTATGACCGTAGGTTATGTTTATCATTTGGTCTTAGTGACAGCCTGCTTGTTTATTCATCATAATCCAAATGAGTATAGCGAGTACCGTCAATTTGGCAGGATGGCCTTTCAGGAGCATGGGCTAGGTGAGGAAGTAGTTAATCTTGTCGGCCAGTTCACTGGGGTAGCCACTTCAGAAATACAGGTATTTTGAATTAATTGGAATAGGATCGTTATGTTTTGGAATTTGCTTGGTTTTAATCTCTTTCAGAATATCATCAGCATTTGCTACTTGTTTGCAAATTATGTATGTTGGAAACATCTTATGTATTACTGAGATAGATATTGTGTTTGGGCTTTGCAGGAGAGATACAACATTTTAAAGGAGAAATATAATGACAAAAACTTAAAAGATTCTGCAGATTCTGGATATGAAATGGGCATATCTCTGGACAAGACCCTTAGTGCCGCTTTGGATTCTTTTGATAACCTTTTTTGTCGTCGTTGCTTGGTATGACTGTATTTGATATAGCCCTTTGAATTGCTTCTACACAATACTTATCTGGTTGTATCTATCCAACAGTTATTTGACTGCCGTCTTCATGGATGTTCCCAAACTTTAATTGATCCTGTAAGTAGATGTGCTTTTCATTTTTCTACAACTACATTTGGTTACATAGATTAGCTTATCTCTGGACTACTTCTTTTGACAGTGTGAAAAACAGTCATATTGGTCTGAATATGAAGATGATAGGAAACCTTGCAGTGATCATTGTTACCTCCAGGTATATTTTTTTCTCTCTTTTAACACGGGGTTCTGCTCATGCATGCCTTAAGGACTTGTTAACAGTTTTATAATGTACTCTTCATATTTTATTTCCGGATTGGAGCCACCTTACAATTTGTGAAGTCTGATTCTGCATGAATACCTTGCAGTTAAGAACTGTTCAAGATGTGCTAGAAGGTTCAACTATTGATGTTTCAGATAGAATGAAAGACACCAAAGAAGGAACTGCAGTGCTCCCTGATGCTGAAGAGCCAGGTACTGATAACGATACAGACCTCATTCTAGATGGAAGAAGTAATTCTGAAAAAGTTTCATCTGTTACTTCAGAGGCTGTTCATAGCTCAGTAGTTGCTATTAGAGCTCTGACTACAGATACATATGCCATGCAAAGTCTGGGAAAGCGCAAGGCCTTACAACCAACAAATGTAGTGTTGAATGAATTGATACAAGTTTCTGATGATCTTCAGAATTCTTCAAGTAAAAAGCAAAAGAAACTATTGCCTCTGGATGTAATTACTGCATCCAGTGATGCTATAGCTAGTATGGATGCGGACAGTGGTTGTCATATCGGTGCTTCCAGTGAAGGCGATCTTCAAATGATCACCAAAGATTCACAAAGTGAATCAATTGAATGTGTGTCAGAGAAATTTGCTAGTTCCAGTAATGCTCTGCATGATAAGATCGAGCTGAATATTAGGGGTGAAGCCAAAGATGTCAAGAATGAGCCTGAATTGAAGCAGGCATCTTCGAAAGTAGAAGTATCTGAAGGAGTTTTCAGCAGCTCTGAGTGGAAACCTATCGAGAAGGAACTGTATTTGAAGGGAGTGGAGATATTTGGTAGAAACAGGTGCATCTAACATTCTGTTTGGCATAATGAAAATGCTATACTTGAGAAGTTTTATTATAGTTTTATTTGCACCTTTTAGATTTTTTTAATAGTTTCATGCTTATTGTATTTGCAGTTGCCTTATAGCCAGGAACTTGCTTTCTGGGTTGAAGACTTGCATAGAAGTATCAAGTTATATGCGTGAAGGTGGTTCATCAATGCCTCACAAATCAGTTGCAGCAAGCTCATTTTTGGAAGAAAACCGGAAAGCTGATTCAGATTGTACAGTATGTGCTATTATACCTTTTTTACTTAATCTCTCTATTTGCTTGCTAATGCATTTTAGAGCCTTCTTTTCTACTGTTGTTTTAGGAGCAAGAGATGCCAACAAGACCAAGATTACTTCGTAGAAGGGGCAGAACACGGAAGCTTAAATATTCTTGGAAATCTGCTGGTCATCCATCAATTTGGAAAAGAATTGCAGATGGTAAAAATCAGTCTTGTAAGCAATATACACCGTGTGGATGCCAATCTATGTGTGGAAAGCAATGCCCTTGCTTGCATAACGGAACTTGCTGTGAGAAATATTGCGGGTATGTTTAATTGTTGAATAAGGTATATGAAAAATGAAAAATGATGTTGGAAAGCCTGTGTGCATCCATAAGGTTTTGTGGCATCATGGTCAATAGAAATAGGCTGGGATGCATCATGCCTCTTATGATGAAAATTCATCCCAGGTAAATTGTAATAGGTCAAACCATATCCTTGTAACTGTGGAGCAGTATCCTATTGCTGATCAATTGGTTGTATGGAAGCTGGTTGAGTTTTATTTATCAATTGTGTTCTTGATTCTAGTTTGGTTGTCAGTAAAACTTTGTATTTTGCTTTTGATTCCAAATAGAACTTCATTAAGTGGATGTTTGCTCCATCTATTTATGTGTGTCTATATATATACTATATTGTCTTAACTTCAATTGACACAAGTGTTTATTACTTTTTCAGGTGCTCAAAGAGTTGCAAAAATCGGTTTAGGGGATGCCACTGTGCAAAGAGTCAATGCAGAAGCAGGCAATGCCCATGTTTTGCTGCTGGACGTGAATGTGACCCAGATGTTTGTCGGAATTGCTGGGTTAGGTAACGAGTTCTGTGTGCCTTTGTTGCTTTTAATTTCAGACACTATGTCATAACTCATTGATACTGTATAATGATATAAGTCTGTCTTCATTGTTAGATTTTCCTTGTTACAACGATGATTTCAATTTAGCGTTAGAACTTTGTTGTGATAAGTTGACAGTGCCTGCTTCTTATGGCACTAATCTAAGAGAACAAGACCCTTTAGAATTCATAGAAATGAAATAGCTTTCTAGGATGCACAGATTAAAGTTAATGTTGCTCATCTAGCTAGACCTGGATAAAGTGGAAATCTGCATACAGATTATCAGGCAATTAGAACATGCAACCTTGTACGATTGATCACCTTTAAGTAAGAACAAGGAACTATTAGAAACGAATGCAGCCAATGCTCTTTGTGAGATGCAGGGGCTGGGGTGCATCCTTTATAGACAACATGAAGAATTCTCATTAACACGGGATTATATTATTATGCTTAAGAGTTCTCTGAGGAAAAAATACTTGGATTTTTTATTTTTATTTGGATTATGGTTGGCACTCAGGTTATTCCAATTATTCAAGGCCTGAAGTGGCTGTCTTTTGTAATTGAGCTTTGATGGATGTTCTAAAATATTGCATGCCCGACTGGATAAGTGCTGTTATTACATTCCATCTTTAGCATTTCTGTAAAATTAACATGCTTTGTACAGTTGTGGAGATGGTTCATTGGGTGAGCCACTGAAACGAGGTGACGGTCAATGTGGAAACATGAGGCTCCTACTAAGGCAACAACAGAGGGTGAACAATGCAGAATGTTTTTACTCATCAAAGTGGTACTGTAGGAAGTTAAAACAATCTTGAATATACAAGTTGTCATACCTTTTTTTTGTTTCCTCTTTTTCAGATTCTCTTGGCAAAGTCTGATGTTGCTGGATGGGGAGCCTTTCTAAAGGTAAAATATACTTTATCGTATCATATTTTCCTATAGTTCTTTGCTAATCTGGTAAATGAACTAGATGATGTGATTTCAGAATTCGGTCAACAAAAATGATTATCTTGGAGAATATACTGGTGAATTGATCTCCCATCGAGAAGCAGACAAACGTGGGAAAATTTATGATCGTGCAAATTCATCATTCCTTTTTGACTTGAATGATCAGGCAAGTGACGATGCGGACAATGGTGTGACAAATATATAATCGAAAATGCAATTCTTCAATATTACTAATTTCCTCATCCAAAAGGCAGCGGTTTTGTAGCATTCAAATCATTATGGTGATGTTTATACGATGTTGGAGAATAGCAATTAACTTAATTCACGTGCCTTGTGTCTACATAGCCACCGCACCACCATCGTCTTTTATTGTTGGACTTTTGGAGTCTGAGATCTAAAGTCTTCCATTTGATTCTTTGCAGTTTGTCCTCGATGCTTATCGCAAAGGAGATAAGCTTAAATTTGCAAACCACTCATCAAATCCAAACTGCTATGCCAAGGTATAAAAGTTGCATTAATTACCTTTCAAGTTAATCGTAGGTTAAGCTAATATATTTACTGCACAGGTGATGCTGGTAGCTGGAGATCATCGCGTGGGCATATTTGCCAAGGAGCATATTGAAGCTAGTGAGGAACTTTTTTATGACTATCGTTATGGGCCAGACCAAGCCCCTGTGTGGGCTCGGAAACCTGAGGGTTCGAAGCGAGATGATTCATCTGTGTCCCAAGGCAGAGCCAAGAAACATCAGTCACATTGATGCACATGCACAATGTACATTTGGATCATTTTCCAATAATGCCATTTCACCTATTTGCAAGAACTGCGTCTTCATGAACAATAATATACATGTTAAAATATACATGTCGGCATTAATGTATGTAGATGCCCAATTTGCCTTATAGATTATGTGGGTCAAACAATAAAATAGATTGGGTAACAAGTCAAAACATATTTGTAGTCTGGAAAATTTTCTAGCCGTACTTTACAATACAATAGGCAATCATTATAGACATTGAACAATGTTGTTGGGAGAGGAGTCCATGATGTATCATTTTCATAATTTAAACTCTTTTTTTTTGATGATAGTAATTATATGTTTTTCCATGCCATTGCTATCATAAACCACTGGAATCAGTAAGTAAGCCTGAAACGTGTTGTCACCCTATAGGCTATAAGCGTCTTCAAGCTTATGCTTTTTGCCATTTGATTTATGATGTACACATGCATATGTGAGATATAAGACCAGCACATGGGTTATTTTCTCTTGGTCCAAAAAAATGGATACTCGTTGAAATATATGATTTACATTTTCCATAGAAAAAACCAGGACGATTAGATTTTACGTTCTGCCTACAATATCAATAGGAATAAAACATTGAAAGAATATATAGCTGAGAAGCACAAACCTGTTTCATAGAAGATTATACTCCTTCTTGGGCAGCAAATGAAAGTACAACAATTCATTCCATGTATCAGGAACACCTGGAAGACACCAATGGCTACAATCCTGAATGTTAGAAGAGTAGCGACTCCCTGGTTTTATTCCATACATTGATGGATGACCATCTATCCTGTAGTCAGACAATCTGGTTATATTCAAGAGAGTTACAGGTGTTTTCATCTGCTTTACGATCTCCTCTACCATTCCATTCTTGTCAGGGTAGATAAAGCTTGAGGTTCCATTAAGTGGTTGAGTAGCTTCCCTACAATGACCACCTGAATTCCATTGACCTCCCCTGTGTATTATGGAACAAATACTACTCAGCAAATGATATGATGATACTAAAGACAATATTTTGAATGGTAAAGGGAAACCTGAAATGTGAAGGTGCAGAATTTCGAAAGAAAACTCGGGTTTTCTTTGGATTGATGCGTTTATCAACCCATGATGCCCAAGTCATCAATGCTCTTCTAAAGGCTGCAGAAACGTCAAGCTGGGGATGGACTAGATTTCCTTCCTGGTAATAGTTAATCCTGTTACAGAGGCACCAAACTTATGAGAGGTAAGTTCATAGAGAGGCACATAATATTCAAACCGCCCATTGACTCCTAATGCATACAGAAATAATTTAAGAGGACAAGTATATGAGCTTTTTCAAGAACTAAGGTCTAAACTGAACTTCATAGCTTGTATCAAACACAGAAAGAATTGAATACATTTAACATTTGAGTCAAACAATGGTAGGATTTAAGGCTTGAATGGTTCTAACCCGGCTTTTGTTTTGTAATGGGTCCACCAATGTGCAGTGTTGAATATCAAAATATCAGCTCCTCTCCATCTTGATGAGCCACGATCAATAGAATCAATTCTCAAGGTTTGCACCCGCTTCTGCCCTACTCTTGCCTTGCTCTCGTGAACTAAAAAATGGCTCGCATAATATTCAACAGTGCATTTATAATCCTACATAAACAAGACCAAAAATTAAATACTTTGCACTATATATCTCACTTCAAAATTCAAACAAAAACATCATCTTTGTGTAATTACCACAAATTTGAAACTATAATCTCCCTTCTCTTTGGTGATTCTTCGTCCATGGGTCTCATAGACCTTCTTTGGGTCTCTAACAGCTCCCATTAACATACACAGCATAGATTCCCATTGATTCCTATTTAGTGAATCTCCAACAAAAATCAGCCTTTTCCCTCGGATCAAGTCCAGCATTTTGGTAGCATTGAACCTATACATTTCATGACATGATTACACCATGCGAAAATCATTCATCAACATATCATGCTTCATTTTCTAACCTAAGCTGAGTCTCAATCAACTAAAAAAGCCTGGTCTCATCATTGCATACTTAAGACAAAAAATTGCAATTCCAAAACAAATAACTTAAATTTGAAAAGAAATACCTTGGGATGTCACAATCTTGAGGCTGCCATTTCCACTTCATGTAATCTTTATCCAGTCTTCCATTGCTCATACAATTGAAACCTTCATCTATAAGAGGACATGAAGCATTTGTGTACAAAGGATAGCTCTCATCGTAAACCCACCTCCCTTTTGTAATATCACAATTTCTTAGCCTCTTCTCTTCAATCCTCTTATCCCTTGTAACTTCAATTTTTTTAGCTGAAGCTGCTCCACTCTTCTTCTTTTTTATCTGCTCATTACTGGTAACCTCAATTTTCTCAACTGAAGGAGCTTCAATCTTCTTCTTTGTAATCTGCTCATCGTTGGGACGCTCAATTTTCTGAGTTGAAGCCGCTTCAATCTTCTTCTCTTCAATTCTCTCATTGCTGTGAACTTCAACTTCCTCGAGCGAAGGTGCCGGTGCACTCTCTTGACCTGTAGTTGAATAACTGTTATCATCTAGATCATCAGCTTTGTAAGCTTCATCCGGGGGTGGTGAAAACAATGTAGAATTTTCAGGTTTATTTAGGGCATCGATGAGGAATAAGTCTTTCACATTTTTAGATGAGGAATTTTTACTGAAACCCGTCAATGTCTCTAAAGTTACAGGTTTGGGACTTAGATTAAGGGCGAGTTGGTTCAAGTGAAAATGGGTTTCTTGGTGAATGGAAGGGGTAGATTTGATGACCCAGATAGAGAAGAGTGTTAAAAAGATTAAAGAAGAAGAGATTGTTAAAGAAAAGACTAAGAATCTGGTGGATTTCAAAGAGAAACTTCTTTGCCTCTCCATTTGATGCTTACTACTCTTAACTTGGATGTGAAAGTGAAGGACAGTGGAATACTTGAATTAAAAGTCAAAGTCAGTTGGTTGAGATTTGGTAGACATACATGCATATGTATAGGAGATGTTAAATGGTGATGATAATTAATTCAAGACGTTGACAGCGCAGAGAAGACTTGGTGATTATGAAGAGTGGTTTCTGGTTTTTCAAGGGAGGGGAAAGTGGCCTGACATTGTGGACATTTTCAGTTACCAAATCCAATATTATCTGTCATTCAGGTGAAAGTGCGAAGTTACTACATATTTTCACCCACAATTTTTACTTTAGTCTCTTCTCTCTCTTTTTTTTTTTTATTGTTTCTCTGTTGAAAGAATAAAGCGCTTGGGAATTTAGCTTTAGTAAACTTTCACGGTACTAAGATATTATTGTGGATAATAAAACATATCATCATACTCTGGACCATTTCTTTTGCATAAAAACTGTTGGTTATTCCTTGATTTAAATTCACTTAATTACTCTATGTCTTGACTTGATTTAAAAATACCATTTATCAGAAAAATGCGCCATTATCTACCAAAACTATTTAGAGTTTTCCAGTGATACAAATACAACACAATAAAAACCCCAGAGTGCAACATAATTTAGCAGCACCGAAGTTCGATAATACATGGAGATTTTGAGGTTCTAGAAAACAGCCTGGACGAGGAGATGCTTCTTGGGATATCCCACGCCAATAATGTGGTTGAGATACACCTGTCCGTCTTTCACGGTTGCCGCTGAGGCCAAGCGATGAGCAGGCCCACTAAATTTTGCCACCACAGAAGCCGTCTCCCACCCATCAGAGCTCTCCACCAATCTTGCTGAAGGATGATTCCCTGCTACTACAAGCTTCGTTGGAGACAGTAGCTCCATACCATCTCCAAATGACAATGGCCCTCCCTCTACCTTAATTAACTTAATTTCCTCTCCCTTCCCAGTCTCAATCTTAAACAAATTCCCACTAAATGTATGAATTACTATCAAGAACCCATTTGGATGGTAAACTATTCCATTCAGCCCAACCAAGTTTTTGTACCATTCTTTTGCAATAAACAGTGGGCTTCTAATGATGGATACAAACTCCCCATTCACTCCTACCTTCCAAATTTTACTGGCTTTGGCATCAGTAACATATGCATTGCCTTCTTCATCAACTGCTGCATCGTCCGCCAATGATTTCTCATCACCTGCACCAACAAATAATAATAAATTACTTACGAGATAAAAATTAAAACATTAAAAAATAAAATATAGAATAATGCAACATCAATGAGAACAGAGCAACTTCCAAATCACGATTCATTTTAAGAGTTGAGTGAACAATTCATTTTTAGATAAGCATAGCATAACGCAAGGTCAACCATAACAACTTCCAAATCGCGATTCATTTTAAGAGTTGCCTACAATTAATCATACGGCTCAGATTAATGTATCAGTAGCAAGAAAAACATTCATCACCAAAGAAATAAAATATTCAGTAATGTCGATGTTGTAAACTTACTTGGCCCACTGAGTTGGGTGAGAAACAAACGTTTCCACGTGGACAGATCATAAGCTGCGAGTCCACTGTATTTATTCCAGAAAAGGTCTGAAACCACCACAAGTAGGCGATTCCTAGGGTGGTCAAGGACAATGCCAAGTGACGCATTGCCGGCTAAGTCAACATCTTTGACCACCGTGACTTCATTTAGAACAGTTTGGGGTAAGTAATCACGGGGTACTGATACCTGACCGACTCCTCCACCCAAAAAGGAAACGAGGAATCGGCGGTGGGATTGATCCCACTTGGCGCACTCACGCATGAAGCCAGAGCTGTGGTATTGGTACACATGAGTGGCAAATTTGGTTCGCTCCAGAGAGATGATGTAAGCGAAGGGAATGGCTGAGATGAGGAGAAGTAGCATGAGTGATTTGGTGGAGCAAAGTGAGAACGCCATACATGCACAGCACTCTCACTTGTCTATGCAGGCAAATGACAAATTTATTGTATTGACAGAGTGATATTATATAATTATTAATTTTCATTATTAACATATATGCGTTAGGAATTCAATGTGTCTGACACAATACTGTTTTGTTATAAATCAGAGAACATTTATAGTATATAGTTTTCAATTTTATTCAAATTAGATATCTAAAAATCTAATAAAGTCTTACCATATTTGTTATTGATATTAGCATCACCGATCAGAGTTCAACAAGCATTTAAATACATTAGTTGTCAGAACTTATCAAAATAAAGGATAAAGAGTTCTTCATATGTCAAGGCAACTTATAAAAACACTTATTATATTGAGTTCAAAGGTGTATAAATTAGCAACTCTCTTCATTAAATGAAAAGATTTGACATATGAGAGCTCAGCATACATTTGAGCTTCAACCATTATTTTTCTTTGTAAACAAAAGATTACTCCATTTTTATACGTCTTACAGGCAATATCAGGTATAAAATAACAACGGATGTATGAATCATTTTAAGCATCCGAACCACTATAAAAATCTCTCTTATCAGTTTTTTATTTATATTTCTTCAAACATATATTATCTTAGTTCCATAATTAACTCTCATAATCATTTCACATATAATTTGTAAGACTCTCTTAACACTTTTAATGTGCGACATCGTTGGTGTCAAAATCACGCATCAACAAGATTGATGCCTAATATGTTATCTAATATCAAAATTTGTTCCCCAATTTTAGTATTTACAGCAAAATATATGTTCATATTGACAACTAGTAACCAGTATATAGATTTATAAAATATCAAACATAGCATACAAATGTTGGTTCACTATCATATAATCTCAAATCTCTATATTCAATAACGCATACTATAAACTAGCAAAAATGAATGAGATGAAATTATGTTTCAAAATCTCACATAATCTTGTTAGAGAAAGTCATTAAATACTTTAAAAAACTTTTCCCATAATCCCCTTAATATAAAGCATTTATTTAATTCTAAGGTCAGCGAAATGCTCATCTGGAGTTCTCTTTTTTATTGGAGAATAAAAGTAATTTACTATATTAATGACTGCCTCGTGTAATCCGTTTGTTTCATTATTTTTTCTTATCCTATTAATACTATTTTCAAAATACAGGTTTGTTTCTTTATTTTGAAAATATTATTATATTTTATTCAATTTTTAAACCCCCTAAGTTTATTAATTTAACTAAACACTTCTAAAAAAAAGTTTAAAAATTAACAAAAACACCCTCATCCACCCACATTTATCAGATTTCGGCTACTACCATCGGAATCTGGTATAATGGTACACTACCACCTAGATCTGACCGATAGTGCGTCGATCTATCATTTACTAGTCAGATCCACTGTAGATCTAACCAGAAAATGCTAGATCTACGGCTAAATATCTAACCGTAGCTGGTCTTCAACGATGGCCAAGACATGGCCGTTGTTGACGACCAAACACAGCCAAATCTGGCATTTTTCGGCCATATCCACGATAGATCTGACTGGAAAAGGCCATCTCGATGCACGATCAGTCAGATCCAGTCGGTGGTGCGTCATAACGTCAAATTCCGATAGTAGTGGCCGAAATCTGACAACTGTGTGTGGTGGTGGTGTTTTTGTCATTTTATAAAAAATTTATATATTGGAGTGTTAAATTTAATTAACAAATCTAAGGGTTTAATAATAACCCAATTCTATCTACCAATAATATTTCAAAAATACTACTCAAAATAATAAAAGAAAGACATCCCACCAGACGAGAGCGACCGTTCTCCGTTAGATAGTTGGAAGGGGCAAAATAGAGACACGAAACATCTAAGCCAATAGAGAGCTTAATCCCAACCAAGAATACCATATATCAGGAAAACTATTTCAAAACTATTTATTGTTTTCCGTAGTACTGGTACAACACAAATTCAAAAGGAAGAAAGCAAACATAATTTAGCTACACACCAGTTTTGACGATACATGTGAAGGAGCTTTTATATATATATATATATATATATCCAGGTTTTAGAAAACAGCTTCGACTAGGACATGCTTCTTCTTGGGATATCCCAACCCAAACATGTGATTGAGGTACACCCTTCCGTCTTTAACAGTTGCAGCTGTGGCCAAACGATGAGCAGGCCCGCTAAATTTCGCCACCACAGATGCCGTCTCCCACCCATCAGAGCTCTCCACCAATCTTGCTGAAGGATTTCCTGCAACTACAAGCTTCGTTGGAGACAGTAGCTCTAAACCATCTCCAAATGACAAGGGTCCTCCATCTACTTTAATTAATTTAATTTCCTCTCCTTTGGCAATTTCAATCTTAAACAAATTCCCAGTAAATGTATGAATGACAATCAAAAACCCATCTGGATGGTAAACAATCCCATTTAGGCCAACCAAGTTTTTGTACCACTCTTTTGCAGTAAACAGAGGGCTTCTAATGATGGATAGCAGCTCACCCTCCACTCCTACCTTCCAAATTTTACTGGCTTTGGCATCCGTAACATATGCATTGCCTTCTATGTCAACTGCTACATCATCCGCGAAAGATTTCTCATCACCTGCATCAAAATCAGTCGCCGTCAAACTCAAAGATTAAAAAATAAAAATGAAAACAATTGCAATAGTATTTCATTGTACACATTTATAAAATTTTAAAAATTAAAAATAATAAAAAATCAATCCTTCTTTTCAACAGTTGTAAAAGTATTAAGAAATTAAAATTAATTTTACTCTTTTTCCATATTAAGAGTCAAAATATTATAAAATAACCAAATTAAATTATTAAAATGTACTTCTTTGATGCACCATAACAAAAATGTTTATTGTTCATAAAATTTAAAATCTTTTTTATATATTTACAAAGATTAAAATTTATTATTCTTTTTTTTTTTTAAATGCTAAAATTGTTAAAAATCACCATATGTTAAGATATTAAAAATGGAATTATTATAAAATTACCAAAATTAAAAATTACTTCATCTACAAGCGAAAAAAGAACAGCCGCCTGATAGGAGTACTGTGATAAGACGTTAATCACAAAGTGACTCAGTTATTTAAAAAATAAACGGCTTTGATGAATGCATCCAACACTATAGAAATAAAAAAGTAATAAATAAAATTATATATTTACCAATAAATAATCTTATCATCTTTTGTCTAACAGTATGACTGATGCACGTGGCAGAACAATTTTTATTTTGATGTGCCAATGTTGAATAAACTCGTTGAAAACTTACTTGGGCCAGTGAGTTGGGTGAGAAACAAACGTTTCCATGTGGACAAATCATAAGCAGCCAGCCCATTATACTTGTTCCTCAAAAGATCTGCAACCACCACAAGGAGGCGATTCCTAGGCTGGTCCACGGCGATCCCCAGTGATGCATTACCGGACAAGTCAGCTTCTTTGACAACCGTCAGTTCATCTAGAACAGTGTCGGGCAAGTAATCTTCGGGTACAGAGACCTGACCGATTCCTCCACCCATAAAGGAGACGAGAAATCGACGGTTGGATTGATCCCACTTGGCGCACTCGCGCATGTAGCCGGAGCTGTGGTAGTGGTACACATGAGTGGCAGGTTTGGTTCGCTCCAGAGAGATGATGTATGCCACGGGAATGGCTGAGATGAGTAGTAGGAGCAGGAGCGATTTGGCGGAGCAGACCGAGAGTGCCATTTTTGTTGTGAACGGGTTTGGTTTTAATTTTTTTGATGGGAAATTGGTATTTGTTGAGCAGGTAATGTATTGGGTGAGGGACTATATTCCCAATTCTTTAGTTTAAACTTGATTGAGCGTAATTATTTTCTGTTTTGCCTAACATTAACAACCTCTTTTCATTATTATATTAATCAGAAGGGAACTTTGTATACGGTCTTTTAAGAGCATCTATCGTTCTTTATTTTGGAAGTACTTTTATTAATTTTTAAATATAAAGAGGATGATTTTTATTCTATTATACTTATATATTTTTTAAATTTAATAAAAATACTCTTTATTTATAATAAAAAAATTAATAAATAAAAGATATAAAAATTTATAATTTATTAATTAAAATTAAGAGAGAGAGTAAAATTTGACTCTCTAAATGTAAAGAGTCAAACTCACTCTCTAATTTATATTTTAAATATAAAGAGTATGTTAGACTCTTGTTTTTATAAATAGATTATCATTCTCTAATTTATATTTTAAATATAAAAAGTATATTGGACTCTTATTTTTATGAATAGATTCTTTATAATAAAAAATTTGAGTCATATAAAGAGTCCTTTGAAAATGTTTTTATTATCTTAATTTATAATATACCGTATATAAGCAAATATGTGATTTATTCTTGTAAAATCGCACAAAATTTCCTTAGATTCTCCTCGTCTTTTTTGAATAAAAAATCGGACCATTAAAGAGTCGTTATGGTACCAAAATTCATCTTGTATTTTAAATTGGTTTAATATTATTTAATTAGTTTACTCAATTATTTTTATGAATTAATTTTTTGGAGTGTAAAGGTAAGAACAATTATAAGCATATTTACCATGCGTTACAGATTATACTCGTGTTTTGATCATTATAATTAGGGCGAACGACGTTCCCACCCAAGGTTTGGCCGAATGACAAGTTTCCACCAAAGTTTTAAAATGACTGTTTCCCACCCAACCAATCAACTTTTCCATTAACTTCAACTGTAGAAGGACTGACTAATAATTTCAAACAATAATTAAAGAATAATTACGTCATTTTATGGGAAAAACATAAACCTTAATTTTTTTTCTCCTTCTATTTCCTTCTTTCTTCTTTCTTCTTTCTTTTCTTCTTTTCTTCTCTTTCCTCTCTCAATCGCACCAGGCCACTTTCTCTCTTCCCCTTCTCTTTTCTTTTCTTCTTTCTTTTTCTCTCTTCTTATCTTTCCTGCCTTTTCTTATATTTGGACACAGTACTTGAAGGTGTTTCCCTTCCACCTGTACTGCCTCATTATATTGAACCAGGAAAGATTAAGGTTACAACTCTTACCAATGGAATCAGAATTTCCTCGGCAACATCAGCTGTATGTGTAGGTTACAGCAACGTTTTGATGCTTTGTTTTATTCAACTCCTAATTGCCATTTGGAAGTGATTTACTGTCTTGTTTTTATTTGGTTGTTTGCTATTTTAAAGAGTGTTATCCGTCTAATTAATTTGAACCCAGCAGCCTCCATAAGGATATATCTTGATTGTGGTTCTGTTTATGAGACACCAATATCGTGTTAGGCCTCCCACTTGTTGGAGAAGATGCATTCAAGGGCACTAAAAACCGGAGCCACTTGCGGATTGTGAGGGAAGTGGAGGCAATTGGAGGTAACATATCAGCGTCTGCGTCTCGGGAGCCGGTGGGGTACACTTTTGATGCTCTGAAAACCTATGTCCCTGAAATGGTAGAGTTGCTTGTGGTGGTTACGGAGGTTATGGAAGAGGATGGGATAGTGGCCAGCAGCAGGTGGTGGCCGACGGCAGGTTATCAAATTTTTTTTAAAGAAAAAACTTAAAATAAACTGAATTTACCATTATGTCCTTCTGCAGTTGCAAACTTGCAATTAACGAAAAAAATGGATGGATTGGTGGGAAACTGTCGTTTTGAAACTTTTCAGTTAGGCCAAACTTGGGTGGGAACTTGTCGTTCGCCCTTATAATTAACATCGGAAATATCGCCTCAAATAAGATTGTTTTGACAAGGAGGGCGCGTACATACAGCTGTCCACCTTAAATTCTTCTTTACATAATCTAAACGTTGATGCAATAATCAACAAAATTTAAATCATTTTAGCCTTCAAAATTCTTGCCAAATCAAATATTATGGTGCACGATAGATTCTCAACATAAGTCCTACCTTACAAGGACTTCTGCTATTCAACTAATTTAAATTATTCCATAGTTTATGACGAGATCTCAACTTGTTTGTAAGGAGAAAAATAAATTAAATAAAGGAGATGATTTTGTTATTTTATTGAAGGATAAAATATAAATTATTATGCCCAGAAAGCTCATTATATTTATATTTTTTATTACACTTTTAGGCTCGCTTGAGGATTTGAGATATTGAGTGCATGAGCCAATGCACGTTTGCACCATTCTATTACTTTATATTAATGGGATTTGTTCGACATCAAATAATAAAAATTATTACTATCATATATGTTATTGTTATAGATTTAAAAATGAAATTCAAATTATCTAAGCATATATTAGCTAGGACTCATTATCTAATCGTACTAATATGATTAATATATAATATTTTCTATTTATTTTTGTTGTAAACCTGTCATAGTTTATAGTAGAAAGTAGCATAGCAATGGATTATATTACACTGAATTCATTGTATTCAATATTATTATGTTATATAGCGATTTGATTTGCATTATTAACAACAATTTGATACCATTTTTATTTCAATTTATACTTTCGTTGTTCTAATCTCTACCAAGTTTTCACAAATATGAAATCCACTTACTTGATTCTTGTTTTAGATTGCGAAAGTATATGATGTTATTATTCATTATTATATTGACTTTATGAAAACTATTTGGTCCGAAAACATTATAATTCACAAACATTTACACAACATGAAGTCTATGTGTACTTTAAATCTTTATATCCACAAACAAGTGAAGAAAGATGGTAGATAAATTTAATAACAAAAAAATAAAAAAATAAAAAATTTGATTAGGGTTACATTTCGGGGATTTTAAAAGGTGTATAAAGTAACATTTAAATAGTTTAATTTTTGTAAAGGGTGCATTCAGTCATTTTGGGGAGCATGTATATACTCATAGTCCAACCCATATCTTAAGCCCAATCATACGTGTAAATTTTCCAACAAGGTAATTTGCTATATCAACCCGGTCCAAAACATTGTAAGCCCACCAAACAAACGCCACCATTGAACATTTCTAAGCCCAAACTGTAACGTAGGGGCAAAATAGAGATTTAATAAATGCCAAGTAAACGTAGCAATCTAAGCCAATAGGGAGCTTATTTCACACAATTTGATTTTGCGCATTCTCTTCTCAGACTCGCTCAGGTAAACCCTAGTTCTTTGTCTTCGATCCAGTTTTTCAAGCTTCATTTGATTATTCTCTCACCTTATATTATCGTTATGTAGTGTTAGTTTTCTGATGTATTTACTATATATTTGAGAATTATGGAAACAACTGTTGCTGTTGATTTTATGTGGAAGATCTTTTGGATCGGTGTCCTTTTTCTTTAGTGTACAGGCTATTATTCTCTTGTATGGATTTGAATGTCGATTACTTTATTTTGGTTACGATTATTTCGTTTTTAAGGACCACAGATAACCGCTGTTGCTTAGCCCTATAGCAATTTTTTCATATATTTACATTATGCATTTGTTATTTTTATTTTTTTTTAATTTTTAAAGTAGATGAAAGAATAGAAAAATTGTTTAGTTTGTGTTTCTTTTTCGATTGGTTTATTAACCACTTGGTAAGGGGTTATTATAGATAATTTTGTTGCATTTTTTTTAAAGAACTTTTTCCATCTGCTTCTAGGTGGATTTTGATATGGATTTACAATATTCTGATAACCAAAACTTTGTTCCAAAATTTGGTATTTGTCTTTCGACTGCTCATGTGTTAAGGGTGCAACAATTTCAGGCCACCAGTGACCGGGTGTGGTGATATTCTTTGAAAATACATTATACTTGTGTTGGATGAAACTTTAGAGAAATAAAAGTATCATAAGTGGGCGTCCAGCTACCAAAATGGGGACTACTATCTTTTCACATGAAAATGAAAATCAAGAAAGAATTAGATTTTTGTTCATATCTCATGGTGGATCACAGTCTGCCTGAACCTTGATACCCTATGAGCCATTTGTTTGTCCAGATAACACAAGTTTCTGTTAAATTAAAGTCCGTACTCTTGCATAGGTTTTTTGGTTCATTGTTTTGAGACATTTTGTTACACTTGCTTGGGTATCTGGGGATTTTTGTGATGAGAAATTAGGAATTTGATTTAGGGACATATTTCGCCTTGTCATGAAATTATGAATTTGATTTAGTGACATTTGATTGCATAAGTTTGGCTTTACTTGTTTTATAGATCTACAAGACTAAACATCATTACAATTGAAGCCATATTGTTTCCTAGGCATAGTAATTCTGCTGTGTCACTTAGACATATTATCAAATTATGAGTCGTACACCAGATTCCCATACAATCACTTGGATATAATATATTTGAAGTTTTCTAACTATTAAGAGTCTTGGGTTATATATATACATGTTTTCAACCCTGAAAGAAATACAATTGGTTTGTAATCTGATGACATAATTAGCTAGTACCTCCATGAGTTTGGTTATTTAGCATTTATTACAAGGTGGAGTAGACACAGTGGTTTATGGATTTACAATTTTTGCCCTTGTATAGTTAGTTGTTATTCTTGCAATGGTTCATATGTTTTCCTTGAATTCCTGCATACTGAAAAATGGAGGAAAATATGTTGCTTGCTTCTAGGTTTACTGCCTCTAACTATAAGTGAAATGGCTGCCCACAAGATTGCTCATGCCACCTTGAAAGGACCAAGTGTTGTCAAGGAGTTATGCATTGGAATTGCACTTGGCTTAGCTGCTGGCGGTCTTTGGAAGATGCATCACTGGAATGAGCAGAGGAAAGTGAGGGCATTTTATGACTTGCTTGAGAAAGGTGAAATTAGTGTTGTTGCTGAAGAATAAACTTTTCTTTTGGTTTCATTTTAATGTGGATGGCCTGAACAGTACAATGATATTTGTGATTTCATTCAGCTCATAAGCTAAGATGAGCATACTTATTTTTGGTCTTTAACGAATAAATTGATGTATTGAGATGTGGATGACGTTATTGCTTTTGAAATTGTCAAGATTCATGGTTTTCACTTCCCCACAAGTGTTTTGCCATGTGGATTGTAATTGTTGTGATACCTGAGATGTTATTTTTGTTTTCAATTCTGTATATGCATGGCTGGAACAAGAAATGCAACAAGCTTGGTAATTATATGTGTATGTTAATTTTAGGTCAGTTTAGAGGTTTCTGGGATTTTTTATGAGATATAATGACACCGAAGAGACTTGCTGCCGTGGATCTCAGAATATAATTTCCGGGAAACAGGCCCCCGTAAGGCCTTTTGATGTAAATTTGAATAAAATTCTGTTTCAAAATAAGAAATGGAAGAAATTATATGAAATTTGTTGTTTAAACTTATTTAAAATAATTTGTTGAATATAATTTTAAATTTGAAAATAAAAATTAATGAACTTTTTTTCTTATGAATATACTGAAAATTTTAAATTTTAATTTTAGTTTTTAAATAATACGTTATATTTGTTTCTAAATTTCAAATTCAAATTTTTAGATTGAATATTTACTTTTCAAAATTATTCTTTTAAGTATATTCACGAAAGGATTTTATAGTAATCATAGCATGGCATTACATAGCTTGGAATTGTGAGTAGCGCGGAAGCTATTGCTCATTATCCAGCAATGATCAAGGATTACAGGTGAAAAAGAGGCCTCACTAGTGTCAGTTTTCTGTTATTCTTGTTCACACATGTTGCCCGCCTGAATATTCAGAACGGCAAGTACCAATCACTTTTGTATACAAACGGATCTCCAGTACATTCGTGTGTCTGATACACGCATTTAATTCTGTTGTATTTTCACTTCACAGGGCTGCTCTGATGCTCCATTTTTACATCCGTAGCATTAGATCTGCTATTCCAATCCACACAATAAATTAACATCAATAGTTGAATAACCACAACAACTAGAATAACAAACTTTTATCTACCTATGACAAAACAAATTTTTGCCAGTTAGCTTAATATCTTTTGTGGTTCATTCATAGATCAACAAATTAAGTTAGGACATCTTGTGTATCATTCATAGAAAACTAACATGGAAATAGATCAACAAGGTGGAGACCCCTTTACCATTTGATTATGTAGAGAAACGTCTGAAAGTAAAGAAATTACCATAGCAATGACCTTGGCAATGAGTGAGATTCTTCACCCTCCAGATCTGCCAATTCTGGTTCACCGCCTGCACTAGCTGCAACTGCTTTGTTTTCAGAATCTGTAGCACCTTTGCTTGTACTGTCTTTACATGCGTGAAGATCTGCCTTCACATCAGAACCATTTGACACACAATATTTCTGCAGCCATCTGTCAGTTTCCCATAGAACATGCATGATGCTCTCTCGTGCAGCATAGCCATGGCTCTCGTAGGGGAGAAGGATTAGGCGACAGAGAGCACCATGACCTTTCAAAGCATTAAAGAAACGATCTGACTGCATCACATGCAAATGCAAATAAGTTACAATAGGTCACAAACAAAATGTCAAGCCAGCTACAAAAACATTAACTACCGTGCTCAAACTTTTAAAAATATAAAAATCAAACAGTGAGATAATACTATTACTTCTATTAAAGGATATGGTGATTATTAACTGCAACATAGTCCATGTAATTTCAGAAGTAGTAGTTTATTCTACCTGCATAGTTAGTGTTCCTGGATTATTGTCTTCTTCTCCATGGATAATTAAGATTGGCTTCTTAATTTTATTCGCAGACATGAAAGGGCTCATTTCTACGTAAGTAGAAGTGGCCTCCCAAAGAGTTCTATCCTCATTCTGCTCCAGTGAAAGAGAAGAAAGTCATATACCCAATGAAACAAACAAACAAACAAATAATGATAATTTGAGGAAATTTTGATATTTTGTTACCTGAAAACCAAAAGGTGTAAGTGTTCTGTTGTAAGCTCCAGAACGAGCAATTCCACAACAGAAAAGATGAGGGGCATGTGCTAGGAGGTTTGCAGTCATGAATGCACCATAGGAATGACCTCCAACAGCAATTTTGCTTGGATGAGCCACCTGAACAAGGGCAGCACCAGAAAAGTTCCAGTCAAAAATATATGTAAAGTATCATGACATTAGTAGCCATAAACAAAAAGAATCAACAATCTTACTCCACGTTGGACGACTTCCTCAACAGCAGCTTCTGCACTAGCAACCAGTTGCTCCACATACCTAATTGAAATAATTGGCCATAGTGCAGCTTAACATATCGTAGAAGAGATATTGACTGCTTGGAGAGAAATATAAAATTGAGGTATCTTTCTTGAACAAAGTGCAAATTCTATCCCCTTTTTGGTATTCGTACGACATTTCAAATGTCGTTGCCCATGTGTTTGTAAATGATAGGAAAAATGTGGATTACATTAATAATCATTACAGCCATTATCCCCCAAAAGTGCATTATGATTAATCATCCTGTCCGTATGAATGGTAACTAAAACATAAATAAAAAATACATATCATCATTACCTATCATTTGCTTCCTCAGCATCTTCACCAATAATAGGAATTGTTGGCCCAGATAAAATAGCAAACCTGCAGGATGTGGAATAATTGTAATTTGATGTAGCACTTTTAAACCAAACCAGCCACTAAAATGGAGCCATAGGAAGAACTTACAATAAACACACCAAAAAATCAAAAGATAGCAAAAGCAAAAGAAGAGAAGAAAGAATTCATGCCTTCTAGCCAGCCAAAGAAGGGGTGATGTCGGACCTATGCCTGGAAATTCATTAGGAGAACCACGAACTTGTCCAGCAGCATCTTTGCTTTTAAATTCTCCTGGGTAAGACCAGAACAAACAGGGAAGAGGACCATCCTTTGATGGATCATAATCTGGTGGCAAGTATAATGTTGCAGTAAGTTGAACCCCATCCTTTCTCTGATATTTGATCATCTCTTTGTTCAATGATGCCAACTGTGGATATGGGTGAGGAAAATTTGTAATTTGACAAGATTTCTTATCTGGCCAACTCTGGATATAATACTGGGTATTTTCAGTTTTTGACTCTTTGGATGTAAGTACTTTCAACTGATTAATGTGTATGTCCCCTTCTGTCTGGTCAGACATTAAAGCAACAGTGGTCTCATAAAATTTTTCCTTATCGCTCTCCCATATTCGTTCTTTGTTGCCTGTATTTCTGGTAGAATTTGGTTTAGATCACTAGCTATGGCAAGCAAGAACACACTAAAACATACAAAAAGATGAGTTTTAAAACACTTACATGTCAAACAAATCAAGAAAGGGAATGTTCCCTTCTGGTGTAGCACCACTTCCATTAAGTAAAAGATAAGTTCCTTCATCGTTTTCTTTCTTTATTTTTGCAATCACATAAGTTCCAGCAGGTGTTCTCCTCATCATTGGAGAGCCAGGATCAGAGTACACATCTTCTGATGACCGATCAAATAATATACGGGGAGTCACATCTTTAGATCCAGGAGATATTATCCAGGTTCTTGTTCGCCTTGTTTTGTACCAAGATTCATAGACTAGGGCCAGTGAATCATCACACCAAGAAATCCCTCTGTGAAGATGACAAAGAATACATCAAAACCAGATTCTGGGCCAAACCATTAAGCAGGATGGCCAAGCAAGCTAAAAGTTTGTCATCGGTTGATTTAAATTAAAATAACTATGAATTGTTTAAGTTCACAAGATTTGGAAAGTGGTCTAACTCTCAGGCAACAATTTCACCTATTCTGAGGATTATAAGCATTACAAGCAGAACTTTTGAGCTTTTGCAAGTTGTCAACATTTGTCACTTAAAAATCTATCTGGATATATTATGCAAAAACCTTATATATATCTTCATACCCATAGCGAAGATCAAGTTGGTGTAAGATTGCTGGCTGTTCACCTTCTAGAGGCTCAGCAGGCTGTGTATAAATTATATCACGTGGAGTAACTTCTACTTTTGCATCACCTCCATCTTGTGTCTCTGCCCTATAAACCCCAAAAGCAGGATAGTTAATTGGGTTTATATATACAATGCACCATGAGCAGTCATTGAAAGTCATATGCACACATGAGAATAATTTTTAAATTCATACCAGTAGAGGGTCGATGGCTTATCTGCTCTCCAATTGATTGATCGCATCCCTTTTCGGACACTACTGAATGCAATGGGGATGTCCTCCGCAAGTGGCAAGTCGCAAAGTTCCCTGACAAATTTCCCATCAGTTGTCCAAACTTCCACCTTTTTTGGAAATCTTCCACATGGTACAATAAAAGAATAAGGTCGGTGAATTGAACTAATCAAAAGGTACTTCTGATCTGGGGAAGGGTCCAATGATGTGTATACAGCTGGAGGCCCAATTTCTTTCACAGTCCCATCCAAAGAAACCAAAACAAGTTGTGTGGTGGCATAGTAGTCAAACAAATCTTCATCAGATTCATCCTTCAGCAAATCCTGGAAGGTTCTAACCTGAATAACATTTTCCTGTTCATTAGATTGGATCTTTGGGCCAGAGGGAACCAAAGGTTTCTTTGGTGGGTTTCCACGTGATAACGGGATGGTACAAACTAACAAAGTAGAGTCATCTACCCAAACAAAATTCTCAAACACTGCATTAAGATGTATATCAGGTGATTGAAACAATGGTCTAGCTTTTGCAGTTTCCACATCAGTAACCCAAACCCTAAGCTTACTGCTTCCACTGTCCTCCTCATCACTTCGGATGCTGAAGGCTAGATGCTGCCCATCACGTGACCAGGTCACAAAATTTATCTTGGAACCATCAGGGAAACCATGCACCTCTTTTTCTGGCCCCAACGTACCATCAGGCAATAATTGATGTATCCCAATACCAGTGTAAAATGACATCCTACTCCTAGTATTGCATTTGCCATCAATTCGAATACCAGCTAGCTTTTCCTCTGGTCTTGCTAGCTCTACCAATGGAGGCAAAGCTCTGCGCTTGAGAAATAGTATTTTATCCCTTTGCGGTGAAAAAGACAATGCAGGAAGTGGTGGAGCATCAACAATATCTCTAATCTCAGGTGGAGGAAGGCGATATCTACCTCCCAGATTGTCTGCATCATTATGAATTTTATTTTATCGACTTCAAGAAATAATTATTTAGAAACATATTAGGCTTTGCCCAGCCCAAAATCATGAATTAAACTTATAAATCAATACTGTGACATGAAAAATAACTTAAATTGCATCCAACCAATCAAATAAATCAAAAGAATCGAAGTGAATTAATTGACTTAAATTTGGAAATAAAATAGTATCCACAAAGCATACACGGAAATAGCAGAAAAAAATGGCTGTAGTACTCGTACAGTTGCTTTATACTAATCAACTTCTCTTATTCACTCAAAACTATTACTATTGTGTAGTGAACATATTGATGTCTAATATCAAATTAAAATTTAAGCTCGTAATTTACGGGAAATTGAATATCAAAACAAAAGAATAATATTGAAGAGTACCTTCACCTTCGGTGGCACTGGCATTAGAAGCAGAAGAGGATACAGAGCCATTAGAGCCACCGTTTTCGGAAGCAACTGAGTTGATTGGGACGAGATGGTGCAACCTGGCGGTGGTCATGGTGGTGGTGGTGGTGGTGGTTTTGAGGGACTTAGATGAATGAGTTCTCAGGTGGCCAGGTGTATGAAGGGATGAGAATCGACTGAGTTTTATAGAGGGAAAGAGAGGTGGATAGAGAGGAGATGGAGAGATGAGAGAGAGGCTATGGCAGACTTTGTTAAGACCGCGCATCATTTGATTGATTGATTGATTCGTCTATTTTCTCTTTTTGCGCTCATTTTTTTAGTATGGATCGTTGCGCTAACCAATCATGTAAATTGCCACAAAGGAAAAAAGAATCTTAGAGCTTTACTTTATGATTTGGTGCGTGGCAGTACGCATACAATTCTGTCCGTGCAATATAATCGGAAGGCTAAGACTTAACCGACCAGTTCATCACCACGTCCTCATAATGTTGTTTTCTCTTTTTTCGATGGACTATTAAGAATATCACTTTTTCGTTATTCGTTTGGTCTTTAGTCTCTTTACTAAATATCGGATTTTCTTTTAAGTGTGCTGCCTCTGATACCATTAGAGGTTTTATTACACCACTAAGTGGTTGAACTCATGTATATAAAATCCTCTTCATTTTTATCTATGTTTATTATTCTAATAAATACTTACTTATCTAGATCTTTTTCTAAAATAGATAATTTATATGTATATTCTAGAAAATAAAAAAAATCTAAGATACTATCCCTCCTATTATAAATCATTATATAACCTTTTTTAAGTTTTTTTCTTTTTTTATCTAAAACCTTTAAAACTCTTGTTAGACCCTTCAAAAAGCTAATCGAAGAGTATGTTCAGACTAGTACTTTTGATAAGTGTTAAATTCCAGCTACAACTCAAGAACAATATGTTACTTTAGAAATCCCTCAAGAATTCATTATCCAATAGATCCGTGAAATATATTCTCATGTACACTTTAATGCTATCAGACTTGCTCTATCTTACCATGGCAGAAAAAGACTCCTAATCTCTATCCGAATTGCTTTGTTAGACACTAGATTTGCCTAATATCAGCATGCTTGCATAGGAATGGCACATACAACTTTGAATGTTAGAACAATTATTATGACACCGTTTTCTAATTTCAATATGTCTCTCTTTGATGTTCATTGCTCCAAAGCTCTTAAAGTTCAATGAGAGATAGTTAGTACAGATTTAAATCCATGAAGTATTGCAACTATTTTGCATTACCAGATGGTTTGGCGGATCCAAGATCATGCTCTTGATCTCGCTATTCCTACAACTACCGATACGCTAGTCCTTACTATTGACTCTCAGTATACTCCTCAATGTATCAATATTTCTAGACAGATCTCTAGAGATAATTTGATTAAATTATTATCAGACTCTTGGGTGATGGGAAATTGCCACTATAGATAATTTTTTAAAGCATACATCATATCAATTTTATTTACAACAGGTTACATTACAAATATTTGTACCACCCAATTTGTATTCACAACTGTGTTAATTTTTCTCATTTCATAAACGGAACAGCGTAAATTAAATGCACTCTATTTTGGACATTAACAGAAGAACAAAAACTGTCTTCAACTTCTTGCTTTTAGTATAGCCCACATGGCCACATCGTACAGTAGGCCTATCTCTGATCAATTCCAACAAATTATATGTTAAATTATTAGTTAGATGTAATGGAAGATTCTTTATTATTAATTGTTGAATTAGAATTTAAATAGAGTAAACGACTTTTTCCCACCCAATGTTTGCCTTAATCACACTTTCTTACCCAAAAAGTTTTAATATACTACTTTTTCACCCAAAATTAATATTCTATTACTGCCCAAAATTGATTTTGGTGACAAAAATTCTCTCTGTCACCACCATTTTAACCTCCGTCTCCTCTCTACAAAATCTCTCTCACTACGACACCTAATTTCTCGTCGACTGTCAGTCATCTCAAAGCTAGGGTTTCTTATTATTAGTTGATTCTTAGTTTATTCCGATGGTAAATATTCATCGGGCACCACCATTCCATCCACCAACATCCACTCTACAAAATTCTTCTTACCTGACTCTTAATAACTTGATGAACGCTGGCTAAGAAAGTGAAGTATATTTTGGGTATTAACGAAATATAAACTTTGGTGCGAAAGTGGCATTTTAAAACTTTTTGGCAGTAAGGCAAACCAATGTTCTGAAAACCGGACCAGACAGCCCAGTCGGACCTCGACCGGCAACCGACGGCAAATATGGTCTGATATATATAAAAAAACTATCATTTTGATTTAAACCGGATTGGACCGTGGTTGGACCATCGGAATAGTGCCGAATCGCGGTCCAATAGTAGCAAAACCCCGTTGGATTCTGGCATCTTTTGACGGAGAAAACACCCCCATTCGACGGACAACATCTCTAGGACCAAAACCATTCATTTTCAGTTGCCGTTGTCCAGCCTATGTCGATCGCCATCCACCTAAAGTTCACGTGACGTCGGATTTCTTTTGTTGATTCCGGCGAGTTCCAACGACGATGGAACTCCCTAGCACCACCATCAAAGTCGCCGGCACCTACACATCAAAAGTCCCAAGATTCTAGCTTCGATTGACCGTCGATCGTCGCTGCCGCCACCACTCACCAGAATCTTCTCGTGACAGGGGTGTTTTAAATAGATTTCAAACCTTAAGGGAGTATTATAGGGGTGTTTTTGATGAATTTCAAACCTTCAAGGACTAAAAATTAATTACGGTCTAACCGATCAATCCAACTGGAAACCGAACCTTTGAACAGGTCATTATCTGATCCGGTTTTCAGAACATTGAGGCAAACCTTGGGTGGAAAAAGTTGTTTACTCATTTAAATATTATAATTTGTTTGCAATTTTAAATTTCAATTTTGACAATCATTATTAGTCGGACCAATGAGCTTGGATGCGACGTCCCACATATTTGATGATTATGCTGTTTTAACCATAAAGCAGTAGTCTCAAGCTTTTATTATATTATTCAAATTATGATAAACGAAATGGTTCAATATTTTGAACTATTATTTGAATAGGGAAGCACATTTGCTTTTTTTTTTTTTTTTTTTTTTTTTAAATAATAGTATATGTTGAGGCAGTCGGTATTACATTTGGTTGAGGAGCTTCTAAGCTTCATTAGCATTGCTTTTTTAATGAATTATCCAATTAGTTGGACATATGCCTATGTATTTATAGTCAATATAAGATGTCAAAACTTAAGAGGTAATACTGTACTTATAATTTTTTTTTCATTAATTTTTTCTTACATACATGATATGACAACTCATAATTGGCCAACTTATAATGAGTCTCATCTGACTAATTATAAGCTGATTAATTGTGAACTGTCACTTTGCGTTTGTGAAAAAAAGTTAGTAAAAAAAATTTGTCAACCTATCTTTATTAAAACTCGAAACGATAGATAAAATCCCGATATTTTACCGTTAAATATCATAATAATAGCCCTCATTCTCCTACCGTGAAAGTTGAAACAGAAATAGAAGGACCACGACTGTTATATACCCAGATTTTTTACAACTTTCATTACCTGATATTTTAGTGGGACCAAATAGCCCTTTTGTTCGTCCATAATTCATCATCTTTTGTCCTATAAGATATTTTACCACCACTAAATATTAGTGTTGCTTCATTTGAACAATTTTAAATTTTGATGGTCTCAAAAAATAGAGTAAACGACTTTTTTCCACCCAAGGTTTGGCCTAGTGACATTGTCCCACCTGTCAAGTTTCAAAATGACACTTTTCCCACCATCAGTGCCGTCAAGTTTTAAAATGACACTTTTCCCACCCATCAGTGCCGTCAAGTTTCAAAATGACACTTTTCCCACCCACCGTTATGTTCTGTTAGGAAAATTCATTCTCTGACATGGTATAAACATGTAAAGACAAAACTATCCTTTCCTCTTATTCTTCTCATTGTAGCCTCTGATTCTGGTTGCAATTCTAACAATTCGCTGGTTAGGGCTTTTCGTCAAGCACCTGGTGTGCGCCCGAGAGGAGAAGAAGTGGGAATGGCTGGAGAAGGTGGAAAAACCAGGAAAAACACCCAAATCAAGCCTACAAACGCAACTCAACACACCAACAACACCAAAACAACCAGGACAACAATCAAAATGCTTCAAAAAATTCCAAAACAATCAAATTGCAAAACCCAGCCGTGGTGGAAGGTGACGGTTCACGGCCGATGAATGACGAGTAATCAAATCCTGAGGTTTGAGAGGTTTTGTAGAGTGGAGGTCGGAGGTTGTAGTGTGGTGGAAGATTGGGTTTTGGCCGCTGGAATCAGGCGAAAATCGGCTTAGAAACAACGAAACCTAACTTGTGGTGGCCGATGAACGGTGGGTTGAAAGATGAGGGGATCAAGGGGGTTCTGGTCAGAAAAGATCGGGGAAGCTTGTGGTGGTGATTGGGAAAGCCAACAACAACGAATTCCGGCCAAATTGGCTGGAGACGGTGAGGTGGGGAAGAAAGTAAAACTTCGACGGTTGGCCAATTCTTTTTTTTTTTTTTTTTTATGGGTTTGTCTGAGCTTATGAAAATTAGCTTATAAGCAACAATTGCTTATAAGCTAAAATTAACTTATAAGCATTTGAAATTTTAAGCAATTACGTGTTTGATTAAAGTATTTATAAGTGACTGATAAATAATTGACATGTTTGGTAAAATGTGGCTTATTAGTACATTTTATTATAAAATTACTAAAAAAAAAATACTATATTAAACAAGGGCATACCATGGAATTTTAAAATTAAACAAAGATAATGTGGTAATATACTTAGTCAAACTAGCTTATAAGAAAAGTGCTTATAAGCCAAAAAAAAAAAAAAAAGTACCTCTCCCTAACTTATTTTTTTTAACTTATAAGCTCAAAAAAATTATAAACAAACAGATCGGTTTAATTTTAGAGCTTATAAGTAAGTTTGACCAGCTTATAAGCTTAGACAAACACCTCCTTAGTTAACATATAAGGGGATAAAATAACGTAATTATCCCTTGACTTCTTTTCAATTTACTATTATATCCTTCTTTAATTAAACTTGACGGATAGATTTTAATATAGGTGGTAAAATTATATTTTGAAACTTTTTTTGATGAGAAAGTGTCGTTAGGCCAAACCTTAGATGGGAAGAAGTCCTTTACTCAAAAATAAAATAAAATATTGAGCTTAATGTGTAGCATCACAAATGATATTTTGTTATCTAATGATTATACATTATTAACTTGACATTTTGTCATATGATTAATATTAAAATAATGTACACCATTCTTTTTTTTTTTAAGGCAGTACGACTTACACATACCTAAGGTTTGGCAAAACGAAAAGTTGGTACTCAAAAGGTTTTAAAATGACAAATAGGTACCTTCCGTCATGTTCTGTTAGTGATTTTCATTTGATAATAGTGAAAATACTAGAATACCCTTGAAAGTTTGATATTTTAATTTTTTATAAATTAAAATTTTTTTTTTAAAAACCCCCTAGGTTTGCTAATTTGACCAAATACCCCAATATATAAAAATTTTATAAAATAACAAAAACACCCCAATCACCTGCAGTGTCAGATTCCGGCCACCACCGTTGGAATCTGGCCGAAAAATTGCGTTACGACACAGATCCGACGGGATCTGTGTTGTAACGCAATTTTCCGGCCAGATCAGCCACGGATCTTGCCGAAAAAGGCCAGATCTACGCGTTACGACACAAATCCGACGGGTCTGTGTCGTAACGCAATTTTTCGGCCAGATCCCGACGATGGTCATCGGAATTTGGCACTGCGAGTGACGGGGGTGTTTTTGTTATTTTATAAAATTTTTATATATTGGGGTATTTAGTCAAATTAGCAAACTTAGGGGGTTTTTTAGAAATTTTTAAATTTACAAAAAACTAAAATATCAAACTTTCAAGGGCATTTTAGTCTTTCATTATTATCAAATGAAAATCACTAACAAAACATGGCAGAAGGTACCTATTTGTTATTTTAAAACCTTTTAGGTACCAATTATTATTTCGTAAAACCTTGGATATGCGTAAGTCGTTCGATCTTTTTTAATAATAAAAGATATTCGAGCCAGGTCTAGATATCTTAATTAATCATTACTTGTTCTAAACTTAATAATAAAGTAAATCTTAGTGACCACCTTATTAGTAATTAAGATAAATTGCATTCAAGACTTGTTGATAATACAACAAAAAATTTATAATTGACCGATCACTAATGGGTGGTTATGCAAACTGTTTTTCTTTTTCTCACGAAAGGAGTCGTTGCAATTAGAAGGCCCCTTTGAAGGTTGCAATGGTCAATAACAACACGAAAGTTTTTTTTTCTTTTAAAATATCTCCAACTATATCTCTAACGTGGAAGTCTACAATTGGTTATCATGTGATAAGAAATATGTGTTCCCAAAGCACCACAGCCTTCGATTATATACATTATCGTCATCACAATATCTTTTCTCAAAACGCAGCACTCTCCCTCGACTAGAGCTACAACAACAAGAAGAAGGAAAACAAGAAGCAATGGCAACAATAGCTGGTATTAACCTGTCAACTCCCAGAGTGATGGCAAAGACGACGGAATCACCAAAGGCTCTGCCTATCAGGTCACCAGGGTTGAACAACCCATGGAAAAGGGCCAGCCTATTTAGATCAGAGCGCATGTACATGCAGCCCCTGAGAGCTGCCCCAGATAGCATCTCAGAAAAGGTGGAAGAAAGCATCAAGAATGCAGAGGAGGCGTGCGAGGGTGACCCTGCAAGCGGTGAGTGTGTGGCTGCATGGGACGAGGTGGAAGAACTCAGTGCAGCAGCTAGCCATGCCAGAGACAAGAAGAAAGATTCGGACCCTTTGGAGACTTACTGTAAGGACAACCCAGAGACCGATGAGTGCCGCACTTACGAGGATTGAAATGCATATAGTGTTATGCTTTTTTAATTTATAAGTTATGTGATGGGAGTTGTGGTGTTCTGATATACGATACCATCTTGAAAGATAAAATTCCTTATTATTAGTGTTTGTAACTTTGTATTTTAAGTAGTCTTTCTTATTACTTTCTTGATATTGAAATTAATCTTTATTTAACAAATTATATGGTCTGCTGCTAAAATTCTGATAACTCTTCGAAGAAAGGCTTTAAATTCTAAAACCATGTATCATCTTATCCTTATCTTATGTGTATATAAAACCGTACATCGTCAATGACTTTGTTATGATGTTATTGGCCACCTAATATGGTTTACAATTATTGTGCAATTGTTGGCAGCACGCTGGGACGGTTTCAACCCCGTTATCCCAAACCCAAGCTTTCCAAACCTTTATAGTATTGTATATTCTTCACACACGTCAACAATATAGTTGCGGGCAAAATTCCAATAATAATTTTTATTTATTTAGTAGATGCATAATAATTGAATGTATGAGATAAATCATAGTTTTGTTTCTTAAAATCTCTATGGAACAATCTTTTTATTCAATTACTGTTAAATAATACTTCTTAAATGTATAAAAATTTGGTATAAATTAAACACTTTACAAGATTACATTCCATCACCACTCGATTTTCAATGTCACTGGGGCTCCTTTCTGTTTTGCGTAGGTCCATGGGCCATCACTACATCAGCCTGAAGGAGTTTTCAACATCCAACTCTGAACCGGTTTGGTTTGTTTGGAAAATACATGCGAAAATTGCATTTGACGACTTAAGAAATTGAAAAAGATCAGCGTTTTAATGAGTCCTCAATTAGTTGCTTTTATGCCAATAATACTTCTTTTAGTTAGGTTAAGTGGTTCATATGTCAAGTTCCTTGTTAGGACAATATTTTTTTGAATTTGATTAACGAACTGACCAACAAGTGTAAAGAAAACTAACATCCAACGAAAGGGTTTGACTTTGAACGATTGTAAACACGTGATCGTGTAGTGAAAGCTAGCTGGACGAAGAAAAAAGAGATCTCTTAATACATGTGATTGTGATATGCAGGTCCAGAAGATTTTTTTTGTTTCTTCACGACGACAAAAACAGAAATCCGGACTAAAAACAACTAATCAACATAAACCATTCATTGCGTCTGAATATATGTTAGCTGAGAGCAGAAAACCAAAAAGCAATTATTCAAGCTTCATGCTTCTTTCTTATTGACATGTAGGTATAGACGATGTAGATAGATATCTATATATAAACAAAGAGAGTTTTAACTGAAAAACTCTACGAATTAGAACATCGCACGTAATGGGAAGAAAAGTTCAATTTAACTAATCATACTAAGCTAAGAGAATGTTAATGAAATCTAGAAGACATCGAACCGAAAAGAAAATGAACAGAACAAGGCACATTACATTGCAGAATGGATAGAAACAGAAATACAACCTTACATTGAACTGAAAAGAAAATGAACAGAAGGCACATTACATTGCAGAATGGATAGAAACAGAAATACAACCTTACATCATTAACATAACAAGTTCCTGCAAACAGGCACTCCCATTAGAAAATAAAACCATACCGACATCAAGCTAAACTAACAACACGTAAAGACCTAAAACGGACACATGACGACCACTTTCATCCAGCAACGACAATACAAATCGATGTTACATCTCAAACATATCAGCAGACGCCGTGATTGGCTGCCCAGGACAAGGGAGCTGCCACGGTTTCATAAGAGGGTCGGGCATTTCAGGAATCTCCACATTGAGCCCACTAATCTCGCCCCAGATCTGCAGCACAGAGTTCAAAGACCTCAAATGATCAGTCAGCTCCATAGTTTGAGCCCTCACGACATTGTTGGCAGATTCCAACTCAACGTAACGTTGAGTACTAGCCACGATGTTTTGTCTAATCATGGCATTGGCGTTCTCCAATTGGCTTATTTCGTTAACCAAATCCTCCATCTGTTTCTGTTTCCTCATTCTTGATCGCCTGGCCGATTCCCGGTTTGATATCATTCTTTTCCTTTTCCTCTCGTCGATCTGTGCATAACGAGGGTCGCTGTCGGAGCCGGAACTTGTTTGCCTTTGAACTGACCCCATTGGGTTTTTTTTTTTTTTTTTCTCTAGAGTGTTTTTGGTTAAATTAAAGCGAAATCGTTGTTTATTAGAATTAACTGTTGATTACAATTAACAATTGAAGGGTTAGAGGAAAGAAAATGGGGCTGATTGAATTGGGGATCGGAAAGTTGAGTCACTAGAGATGCTCGACGATTACTTTATGAAAAAACATAAAACCAGTAAAGAAATACAACCGAGAAAGAATGAAAAAGTCGAATTCTCCGCATGAGGATCAAATAATAAAATAACTCATAGAAAATCTAGAATCATGGGTATTTTTTGAAAGAACCCTAATATCGCATCACCCAACTCGAATAGGAGACAAATATTTAGGAATAAAACCCTAATTTAAAACAGATCTGGAATTTAAGAATAAGATCTTAAAACGATATTTTTGATGAAATAAAATAAAGGAAGCGAAAGAAAGAAAGATGAAAGGAAAAGAAAACTTAGCTGATGCTTCGACGAAACGCAAAGATGATAAGAAACGCTACTAAATGAAATGTGAGACCAGAGAAGGCTTGAAACGCATTGAGATGGGGTTTATATAGCGAAATTTGGGTAGGTTAGTGGTGTCGGTGTTCTTTGCTGGCGTGCAGAGTGACGCCAGCTGTGCATTTTAAATATTAAGTACTAACGCACACCGGCACAACTTTCTTTCCTTTCTGGAATATTCTACAGCGCTTCTTTTGCTCAGTCCAAATTCAAATAAGGATAAATGCTTCAAACAAATATTTCGGCTTTAGCCAAAGGGGTTAGCCTACCTGCCAATGGGGTTACTTTCTTTTTTTGAGTTTTTCAGTTCCAGTCTTAGATTGTTTTGAGTCGTAGGGTCTTCAATAAACTATAAGATTAGTTAAACTATTGAAATATATGTGAGGAATGGGTGGATTTTACAAAAAAATCAATTTAATAAATGCTGAATTAGTATAATTAATGATATGGTGAGAAAATAATTATCCTATATCAGTTTGTATATTTAATTTGCACATATTACATTATTATGTCATTCAATATATAAGATAAGATAACCATTTTTAACTGAATCTATTAAATTCATACTAACATTTTTTTGGGATTATTTTGTTAATGAAACCTAGATGTGTCAATATACCAAAACTAGAGGGACTATAAACTATTTTTACCCCCAANCACTGCCGGAGTAGCCGTAACAAAAATATTAAAAATATTTAGGGGTATTTAATTGAATTAACAAATTTAAGGGGTTTAAAAAATGTTGAATAAAGTTGAATAATATTGTGAGTTTTTTGGTATTTTACTGTTTAACTTTTTTGGGAATACTAAAAGTAGTATTCCCAAAATCCAAACAAACGAAGCCTATGAGTTTTTGGGTATTTTACTGTTTAACTTTTTTGGGAATACTAAAAGTAGTATTCCCAAAATCCAACCAAACGAAGCCAGGATTTTCTTTGAAGTGTGCGGCCTCTGATACCATTAGGGGTTGTATTACACATCCGAGGTTGAACTCATGCATATAGAGTCCTCTTCACTTTTATTTACGTTTACTATTCTAATAAATCCTTGCTTATCTATATCTTCTTCTAAAATAGCTAATTTATATGAAATATCTTATATTTTAAAAAATAAAAAAATCCAGGATACTATCTCTCCTATTGTAAATCCTTATATAGTCTTTTCTAAGTTTTTTTTTTTTTTTTTTTTTTTTTCTAAAACCTTTAAAACTCTTATTAGACCCTCCGGAAAGCTAATCAAAGAGTATGTTTAGACTAGTATTTTTGATAAGTGTCAATTTCCAGTCACAACTCAAGAACAATATGTTACTTTGGAAATCCCTCAAGAATTCATTACCCAATGGATCCGTGACGGATACTCTCATATACACTTTGGTGCTATCAGGCTTGTTTTATCTTACTATGGCAGAAAAGGACTCCCAGTCTCTGTCCGAATCGCTTTGTTAGACACTAAATTTGTCCAATATCAGCATGCTTGCATAGAAATGACACAGACAACTTTGAATGCTGGAACAATTATTATGACACTATTTCCTAATTTCAATATGTCTCTCTCTGATGTTCATTACTCCAAAGCTCTTAAAATTCAATCACAAATAATTGGTGCAGATTTAAATCCATGAAGTATTGCAGCTATTTTGCATTACCAGTTAGTTTGGCGAATCCAAGACCATGCTCTTGATCTGGTTATTCCTACGACTATCGATGCGCTACTCCTTACTGTTGACTCTCAGAATACTCTTCACTGTATCAATATTCCCAGACAAATTTCTAGAGATGATTTGATTAAATTATTATCAGACTCTTTGGTGATGGGAAATTGCCACTATAAATAATTTTTTAAAGCATACATCGTATCAATTTTATTTACAACAGGTTACATTACAAATATTTGTACCACCCAATCTGTATTCACAACTGTAGTTAATTTTTCTCATTTCATAAACGGAACAGCGTAAATTAAATGCACTCTATTTTGGACATTAACAGAAGAACAAAATCTGTCTTCAACTTCTTGCTTTTAGTATAGCCCACATGGCCACATCGTACAGTAGGCCTATCTCTGATCAATTCCAACAAATTTTATGTTAAATTATTAGTTAGATGTAATGGAAGATTCTTTATTATTAATTGTTGAATTATAATTTAAATAGAGTAAACGACTTTTTCGCACCCAGTGTTTGCCTTAACGATTTCTTACCCAAAAAGTTTTAAAATATCACTTTTTCACCCAAAATTAATATTCTGTCCAAAACTGATTTTGGTGACAAAAATTCTCTCCGTCCCACCATTTTAACCTCCGGTCTCCTTCTACAAAATCTCTCTCACTCCGACAGCTAATCTCTCGTCGACTGTCGGCCATGCACAAGCTAGAGTTTCTATTTTTAGTTGATTCCTAGTTATTCCGACATGAATATTCATCGGGCACCACCATCCCATACCAATCTCTACTCTACAAAACTCTCTTACCTGACTCCTAATAACTTGATGAACGCTGGTAAGAAAGTGAAGTGTATTTTAGGTATTAAAGGAATATAAACTTTGGGTGCGAAAGTGGTATTTTAACTTTTGGGTGGCAAGGTCGGCAAGGCAAACTTGGGTGGAAAAAGTTGTTTACTCATTAAATATTATAATTTGTTTGCAATTTTAAATTCATTTGACAATCATTATTAGTCGGACCAATGAGCTAGGATGTGACGTCCCACATATTTGATGATTATGCTGTTTTAACCATAAAGCAGTAGTCCAAGCTTTATTATATTATCAAATTATGATAAACGAAATGGTTCAATATTTTGAACAATATTTGAATAATTTTAAAGGGAAGCACATTTGCTTTTTTTTTTTTTTTTTTTTTTTTTTTTTTTTTTTTTTTTCAAATAATAGTAAAATTGAGGCAGTCGGTATTACATTTGGCTGACGAGCTTCTCAGCTTCATTAGCATTACTTTTTAATGAATTACCAATTAGGTGGACATATGCCACGTATTTATAGTCAATTAAGATGTCAAAACTTAAGAGGTGATACTATATTTATAAATTATCTCAAATTTTTTTTATATACATGATATGACAATTTATAATTTGTCAACTTATAATAAGCCTTATTTGACTAATTGTGAATTGATTAATTGTGAAATGTCATTTCATCGTTTGTGAAAAAAAGTTAGTAAAAAAGATTTGTCAATCTATCTTTATTAAAACTCAAAACGATGGTAAAATCCCGATATTTTATCGCTAAATATCATAATAATAGCCCTCGTTCTCATACCGTGAAAGTTGAAACAGAAACAGAAGGTTTTACAACTTCATTACCTGATATTTTAATGGGACCAAATAGCCCTTTTGTTCGTCCAGAATTCCTCATCTTTTGTCCTATAAGATATTTTACCACCGCTAAATATTAGTGTTGCTTCATTTGAACAATTTTAAATTTTGATGGTCTCAAAAACATAGAGTAAACGATTTTCCCACCCAAGGTTTGGCCGAATGACACTGTCCTATCTGTCAAGTTTCAAAATGACACTTTTCACCCACGTTATATTCGTTAGGGAAATTCATTCTTTGACATGGTATAAAAATGTAAAGACAAAATAACCCTTTCCTCTTATTTTCTCTTTGTAGCCTCTGATTCTGGTTGCAATTCGACGATTCGGGGTTAGGGCTTTTCGGCGAGCACCTGGTATGCGCCGAGAGGAGAAGAAGTGGGAAAGGCTGGAGAAGGTGGAAAAACACCCAAATAAGCCAACAAACGCAACTCAACACACCAACAACACCAAAACAACCAGGACAACAATCAAAATGCTTCAAAAAAGTTCCAAAACAATCAAATTGCAAAACCCAACCGTGGTGGAAGGTGACGGTTCACGGCCGATGAATGGCGAGTAATCAAATCCCAATGTTTGAGAGGTTTTGTAGAGTGGAGGTCGGAGGTTGTAGGTGGTGGAAGATTGGGTTTTAGCCGCTGGAATCAGGCAGAAATCGGCTTCGAGACAACGAAACCTAACGCGGTGGCCGACAACGGTGGGTTGAAAGATGCGGGATCAAGGGGGTTCTGGTCTGAAAAGATTGGGGAAGCTTGTGGTGGTGACTGGGAAAGCCAACGACGACGAATTCCGGCCAAATTGGCTGAGACGGTGAGGTGGGGAAGAAAGTAAAACTTGGGGTTGGCCAATTTTTTTTTTTTTTTTAAGTTAACATATAAGGGGAAAAATAACGTAATTACCCATGACTTATTTTAGAATTTACTTATATCTTTCTTCGATTAAACTTGACGGATGGATTTTAATATGGGGTAAAATTGTGATACTGAAACTTTTTTGTGAGAAGAAGTATCGTGCCAAACTTTATATGGGAAAAAGTCCTTACTCAAAAAAAAAAAAAAAATAGTGTTTATGTGTAACACACAAATGAATTTTGTTATCTAATTATTACATTATTAATTTGACATTTTGTCGTATGATTAATATTAAAATAATGTAAAACTATTTTTTTTTTAATAATAAAAGGATTCGAGGTCAATCTACTATCTTAATTAATCATTAATTTCTAAAGTTAATATAAAGTAAATTTCAGTGATCACCTTATTAGTAATTAAGAAAAACTGCATTCAAGACTTGTTGACAATACAACAAAAAATTTATAATTGACCGATCACTAATGGTGGTTATGTAAACTGTTTTTCTTTTTCTCACGAAAGGAGTCGTTGCAATTAGAAGGCCCCTTGAAGGTTGCAATGGTCAATAACAACACGAAAGTTTTTTTTCTTTTAAAATATCTCAACTACTCCAACGTGGAAGTCTACAATTGGTTATCAAGTGATAAGAAATATGTGTTCCCAAAGCAACACAGCCTTCGATTATAACATTATCGTCATCACAATAATCTTTTCTCAAAAAACAGCACTTCCCTCGACTAGAGTACAACAAGAAGAAGGAAAAGGAAAACAGAAGCAATGGCAACAATAACTGGTATTAAACTCTCAAATCCCGAGTGATGGCAAAGACGACGGAATCACCAAAGGCTCTGCCTATCAGGTCCCCAGGGTTGAACAACCCATGGAAAAGGGCCAGCCTATTTAGATCAGGCGCATGTACATGCAGCCCGAGAGCTGCCCCAGATAGCATTCAGAAAAGGTGGAAGAAAGCATCAAGAATGCAGAGGAGGCGTGCGAGGGTGACCCTGCAAGCGGTGAGTGTGTGGCTGCATGGGACGAGGGTGAAGAAATCAGTGCAGCAGTAGCCATGCCAGAGACAAGAAGAAAGATTCGGACCCTTTGGAGACTTATGTAAGGACAACCCAGAGACCGATGAGTGCCGCACTTACGAGGATTGAAAGCATATAGTGTTATGCTTTTTAATTTATAAGTGATGTGATGGGAGTTGTGGTGTTCTGATATACGATACCATCTTGAAAGATAAAATTCCTTATTATTAGTGTTGTACTTTGTATTTTAAGTAGTCTTTCTTATTACTTCTTGATATTGAAATTAATCTTTATTAACAAATTAATGGTTGCTGCTAAAATTCTGATACTTCGAGAAGCTTAATCTAAACCATGTATCATCTTATCCTTATCTTATGTGTATATAAAACGTACATCGTCATGACTTTGTTAGATGTTATTGGCACCTAATATGGTTTACAATTATTGTGCAATTGTGGCAGCACGCTGGGACGGTTTCAACCCCGTTATCCCAAACCCAACTTTCCAAACCTTTATAGTATGTATATTCTTCACACACGTCAACATATAGTTGCGGGCAAAATCCAATAATAATTTTTATTTATTTAGTAGATGCATAATAATTGAATGATGGATAAATCATAGTTTTGTTTCTTAAAATCTTATGGACAATCTTTTATTCAATTACTGTTAAATATACTTCTTAAATGTTAAAAATTGGTATAAATTAAACCCTTTACAAGATTACATTCCATCACCACTCATTTCAATGTCACTGGGGCTCCTTTCTGTTTTGCGTAGGTCCTGGGCCATCAACATCAGCCTGAAGGAGTTTTCAACATCAACCCTGACCGGTTTGGTTTGTTTGGAAAATACATGCGAAAATTGCATTTGACGACTTAAGAAATTGAAAAAGATCAGCGTCAAATTAGTTGTTTATGCCAATAATAATTCTTTTAGTTAGGTTAAGTGGTTCATATGTCAAGTTCCTTGGTAGGACAATATTTTTTTGAATTTGATTAACGAACTGACCAACAAGTGTAAAAAAAACTAACATCCAACGAAAGGGTTTGACTTTGAACGATTGTAAACACGTGATCGTGTAAAGTGCTGAGAAAGCGGAAGAAACACGAAGAAAAAAGAATCTCTAATACATGGATTGTAATAGCAGGTCCAGAAGATTTTTTTGTTTCTTCACGACGACAAAAACAGAAATCGGATAAAAAAACTATCAACATAAACCATTATTGCGTCTGAATATATGTTAGTGAGAGCAGAAAACCAAAAACAATTATTCAAGCTTCATGCTTCTTTCTTATTGACATAGGTATAGACGATGTAGATAGATACATATATAACAAGAGAGTTTTAACTGAAACTCTACAATTGAACATCGCACGTAAGGGAAAAATCAATTTATATCATACTAAGCTAAGAGAATGTTAATGAAATCTAGAAGACATCGACGAAAAGAAAATGAACAGAACAAGGCACATTACATGCAGAATGGATAGAAACAGAAATACAACCTTACATTGAACATGAAAAGAAAATGAACAGAAGGCACACATTGCAGAATGGTAGAAACGAAATACAACCTTACATCATTAACTAACAAGTCCTGCAAACAGCACTCCATTAGAAAATAAAACCATACCGACATCAAGTAAACTAACAACACACTAAAGACCTAAAAGGACACATGACGACCACTTTCTCAGCAACGACAATAAAATCGATGTTACATCTCAAAAAACAGCAGACGCCGTGATTGGCTGCCCAGGACAAGGGAGCTGCCACGGTTTCATAGAGGGTCGGCATTTCAGGAATCTCCACATTGAGCCCACTAATCCGCCCAGATCTGCAGCACAGAGTTCAAAGACCTCAAATGATCAGTCAGCTCCATAGTTTGAGCCTCACGACATTGTGGCAGATTCCAACTCAACGTAACGTTGAGTACTAGCCGATGTTTTGTCTAATCATGGCATTGGGTTCTCCAATTGGCTTATTTTTAACCAAATCCTCCATCTTCTGTTTCTCATTCTTGATCGCCTGCCGATTCCCGGTTTGATATTCATCTCTTCTTTTCTTCGTCGATCTGTGCATAACGAGGGTCGCTGTCGGAGCCGGAACTTGTTTGCCTTTGAACTGACCCCATTGGGTTTTTTTTTTTTTTTTTTCTCTAAGTGTTTTTGGTTAAATTAAAGCGAAATCGTTGTTTATTAGAATTAACTGTGATTACAATAACAATGAAGGGGTAGAGGAAAGAAAATGGGGTGATTGAATTGGGATGAAAATTGAATCACGAGAGACTTGAGATTACTTTATGAAAAAAACATAAAACAGTAAAGAAATACAACCAGAAAGAATGAAAAAGTAGATTCTCGCATGAGGATCAAATAATAAAATAACTCATAGAAAATCTAGAATCATGGGTATTTTTTGAAAGAACCCTAATATCGCATCACCCAACTCGAATAGGAGACAAATATTAGGAATAAAACCCTAATTTAAAACAGATCTGGAATTTAAGAATAAGTTAAACGATATTTTTGATGAAATAAAATAAAGGAAGCGAAAGAAGAAGAGAAAGGAAAAGAAAACTTAGCTGATGCTTCGACGAAACGCAAAGATGATAAGAAACGCTTCCAAATGTGAGACCGAAGAAGGTTGAAAGGTATGAGATGGGGTTTATATAGCGAAATTTGGGAGGTTAGTGGTGTCGGTGTTCTTGCTGGCGTGCAGAGTGACGCCAGCTGTGCATTTTAAATATTAAGTACTAACGCACACCGCACAACTTTCTTTCCTTTCTGGAAATTTCTACAGCGGTCTTTTCTCTGTCCAAATTCAAATAAGGATAATGCTTAAACAAATATTCGGTTTAGCCAAAGGGGTTAGCTACCTGCCAATGGGGTTTCTTTCTTTTTTGAGTTTTTCAGTTCCAATCTTAGATGTAGGCGTGGTTCAATAAACTATAAGATTAATTAAAATATTGAAATATATGTGAGGAATGGGTGGATTTTACAAAAAAATCAATTAATAAATCGTAATTAGTAAAATTAATGATATGGTGAGAAAATAATTATCCTCTATCAGTTTGTATATTAATTTGCATATATACTTATTATGTTATTCAATATATAAGTAAGATAACCATTTTTAACTGAATCATTAAATTCATACTAACATTTTTTGGGATTATTTTGTTAAAAACCTAGATGTGTCAATATACCAAAACTAGAGGGACTATAAACTATTTTTACCCCCAAAAATATACAATACTAGATTATACTTAGTATTATACTTAATCAAATTTTATAGACGAAATTATCGCCGATAAATAAGAATAGATTAAGCACAGACGAGTAGGTGTACTGGTGTACAACCGGTTTAGAGTGGTCCCGCTGAGTTTAAATTGGTATAAAAAATAAATGTTTTCTTTTAATGACAAAATTAAAATAACTTTCAACATAGAATAATAATAAAAAAAATAGTTTTCCCGTAAACTTTTTTTTTTTTTTAACTTATTTAGAATTTGTTCTATATCCTCCATTCAATTTTTTTTTCTATTAATTTAAGAATTAAAAATCTGTTATATATATTAATCCAATAATCCAATTTTTATTTAATATATAAAAATCTCTACTTGTAAGTAATCCGTAATTGATGTCACATAATCCATCATCCAATTTTATAGTTTCAATCACTTTTTTTCAAAAAATAATATACTCCAGGATGGTTTGACACGTTTATCACATTGGAATTAATTAATAATTGAGAAAACTTATTGATAAATTAATTCATCAATATATATAAAAATGATAAACATGTTAATTTAAATTAACCAAGGGAATTCAAAATTAAATAGAATGCAGTCAGTTATAGAAAAAAGATTAAAGTGACTGATAATGGGAATTGGATGATAAAGAAGTACTTTTCGGTGCGTTTGGTTTAATATTTCTATCCATATTTTCAATCTTATTCCCAAAATATTTATTTGTTTAATTATTTAGGAAATACTATTATATATTTTTAATTACTTTTAGACCCCTTAAGTTTATTGATTTAATTAAATATCCCTAGAAAAAAAGTTTAAAAATCAATAAAAACACCCCCACTCACCCATAGTTGCCAGATTCCAGCAACCACCGTTGGTGGTAGCCGGAATCTGTCACAATAGCCTAAAAACAACTGAAAATGGTCAATAATTCGTCGATCTGGTCTTTTTCGGACAGATCCACAACTGACAGCCAGACCTGGTACTGTGGGTGGATGGGGGTGTTTTTATCATTTTACAAAATTTTTATATATTAGGGTGTTTAGTTAAATTAGTAAACCTAGGGGTTTTTTTTGTAAATTTTTAAATTTTACCTCGTAATAATCATTCTATTCAATTATCAAATACTATCTTCAAAATTCTATCCAAAATAATAAATCAAACGCACCCTGAGATCTTATTATCCAACCAAATGTTGATATCATAACACACTGAATTGTATGACACGCCTTGTACATTTTTAACAGCTCGTAACGACGTAATCCAAGTTGAAGCTGATCGATAAAAACATTTGGATCCAAAACGTTTGGCAAGACAAAATACGATATAACATTATATGGGCACTCCGAGGTTTGAAATAATTTGAGTATTTAGGTAGCAGTTATTAATCATAAATACTCTTTATAAAAAGACCAAATTTAGCTAAATATCATAAGAGTGCTAAAATACAAGGCAGTGTTAGTTTGGAATCTATATATTGATTAATTATGGAGAAATGCTTTCATGAAACAATTTCATGTTGCCCTAGTGTGCATTGAGTATTTGATTTCCTAGGTTAATGACTTTTTCTCACCTTAATAATGGTTTATTTACACTTTCTAACAACTGATTTTTAAAATATTACATTTTCATCAAAAAAATACATTTTCCGATTTGATGATGAACATAAAGCAAAATCAGTTCATGATATTGGGGCTTTTGAATAGGGGAGGCCAATAAGGTTTTTGGTGGTTGAAATTTAGATTTTGGTAGTCATGATTAGTTGGAATTTGACTTTGGAAGAGTGGCTCTGCAAACCCTAATTGCTCGATTATCGACAATTGATGGAGTTAATGGGAGTAAAGTTTGAAGGTTTTGGTGAGTGATGATCATGAAAGAGAATAGTGGAGTGTGAGGTCGTAACAATGTCAAAATCAACCGACGATTGATGGGCTCAACCAGAAAGTGTCTTTAAAAGTATTTTTTTGATCGAGAAAGTAGTATTTTAAAAATTTATGAGTAAAAAAGTGCCACTAAACTATTACTTAGGTGGGAAAAAGCCGTTTACTCTTGTTTTCCCCAGAGAATTACAAAAGAAATTTGACGTTTTAGGGAGACGCTGGGGTAAAAAAATGCCATTAAACTTAGAGCAATGCTAGTTTTACAAAGACAATCCCCACCCTTGATTTTCATGATTTCTCTCTCTCTTTGTTTTTTCTTTATTTTTTTCTTTTTGTTGATGTTACTTTGTAACAGGGCCGGCTTAAGGGGTAGGCAGGTGAGGCACCTGCCTAGCGCCCCAAAAAAATGGGGGCCAAATTTTTTATAATTTTTTTTTTTTTTTTGAATATCTTACAAAAATGAAAATAGTTTATAATTTCTTATCTAAGCCAAGGGGCCCCCCAAAAAAAAGCCAAAAAAGCTCAAATTTATTATAAACTTTTTACATATATTCCCACCCAAAGTTTAACAAAATAGCAAGTTTGTATCTTTAGTTTTATATATTATAGTTTATACCCCTAAATTAACACATTGAATCTCTTTTAACAATGGAAGATTAAAATAGTCATTTATATATCTCAAATTACTCACCCTCAATTCAATCCCAAAATTTGACATTCACATAAATCATCTCCAGCCCTCTTTTGCCGCCAGTGGTTTGAAGTTGATTTCGGTCAATTTTGGTTTCGGTCGATTTTCTCATCAAAATCGACCGAAATCATCATTTTATCATTTCCCAACCTTGGTAGCCCTCGATTTGACTATTTTTGATGAATCTCGCAACCCAACTCCACCACACGACAACCATTTCCAGCCTTTTTGGCATGTACTCGACATTGTTGGCCTTCCCCGACGCCACCATATTCCTCCCCTCAGCCCTCTCACCAAAACCCCTATATACCTTATCCGTTTACTCTGCCAATCGCCGGCCATCGATACCTTTTGGGCCGTGACTTCTCAAGCATTTTCTTATCAATCTTGGCATTGGAAATCACGGGTGGGAAATGTATATGAAACTTTTTTTGTGAGAAAGTATCGTGCCAAACTTTATATGGAAAAGTCCTTACTCAAAAAAAAAAAAAAAATATTGTGTTTATGTGTACCATCACAATGATATTTGTTACTTAATTTTATACATTATTAATTTGACATTTTGTCGTATGATTAATATAAAATAATGTAAACTATTTTTTTTTTAATAATAAAGTATTCGAGTCATTCAATATCTTAATTAATCATAATTTCTAAAGTTAATAATAAAGTAAATTTCAGTGATCACCTTATTAGTAATTAAGAAAACTGCATTCAAGACTTGTTGACAATACAACAAAAAATTTATAATTGACCGATCACTAATGGTGGTTATGAAACTGTTTTTCTTTTTCTCACGAAAGGAGTCGTTGCAATTAGAAGGCCCTTTGAGGTTGCAATGGTCAATAGAAACACGAAAGTTTTTTTTTCTTTAAAATATCTCCAACTATATCCAACGTGGAAGTCTACAATTGGTTATCAGTGATAAGAAAATGTGTTTCCCAAAGCACCACAGCCTTCATTATATACATTATCGTCATCACTATCTTTTCTCAAAACACAGCACCTCCCTCGACTAAGCTACAAACAAGAAAGGAAAGGAAACAAGAAGCAATGGCAACAATACTGGTATTAACCTTCAACTCCCAGAGTGATGGCAAAGACGACGGAATCACCAAAGGCTCTGCCTATCAGGTCCACCAGGGTTGAACAACCCATGGAAAAGGGCCAGCCTATTTAGATCAGGGCGCATGTACATCAGCCCCTGAGAGCTGCCCCAATAGCATCTCAGAAAAGGTGGAAGAAGCATCAGAATGCAGAGGAGGCGTGCGAGGGTGACCCTGCAAGCGGTAGTGTGTGGCTGCATGGGACGAGGTGAAGAACTCAGTGCAGCGCTAGCCATGCCAGAGACGAAGAAAGATTCGGACCCTTTGGAGACTACTGTAAGGACAACCCAGAGACCGATGAGTGCCGCACTTACGAGGATTGAATGCATAGTGTTATGCTTTTTTAATTTATAAGTTATGTGATGGGAGTTTGGGTGTTCTGATATACGATACCATCTTGAAAGTAAATTCCTTATTATTGTGTTTGTATTTGTATTTAAGTAGTCTTTCTTATTACTTTCTTGATATTGAAATTAATCTTTATTTAACAAATTATATGGTCTGCTGCTAAATTCTGAACTCTCGAAGACTTATCAAACATGTATCATCTTATCCATCTTATGTGTATATAAAACCGTACATCGTCAATGACTTTGTTATGATGTTATTGGCCCCCTAATATGGTTTACAATTATTGTGCAATTGTTGGCAGCACGCTGGGACGGTTTCAACCCCGTTATCCCAACCCAACCTTTCCAAACCTTTATAGTATTGTATATTCTTCACACACGTCACAATATGTTGCGGGCAAATTCCAATAATAATTTTTATTTATTTAGTAGATGCATAATAATTGAATGTATGAGATAATCATAGTTTTGTTTCTTAAAATCTCTATGGACAATCTTTTTATTCAATACTGTTAAATAATACTTCTTAAATGTATAAAATTGGTATAATTAAACCCTTTACAAGATTACATTCCATCACCACTCGATTTTCAATGTCACTGGGGCTCCTTTCTGTTTTGCGTAGGTCCATGGGCCATCAACATCACCTGAAGGAGTTTTCAACATCAACCTGACCGTTTGGTTTGTTTGGAAAATACATGCGAAAATTGCATTTACGACTTTAAGAAATTGAAAAGATCAGCGTCAATTAGTTGCTTTTATGCCAAATAATTCTTTTAGTTAGGTTAAGTGGTTCATATGTCAGTTCCTTGTTAGGACAATATTTTTTTGAATTTGATTAACGAACTGACCAACAAGTGTAAAAAAACTAACATCCAACGAAGGTTTGACTTTGAACGATTGTAAACACGTGATCGTGTAGTAAAAGCTGGCTGGACGAAAGAAGAAAAAAGAGATCTCTTAATACATGTGATTGTATATGCAGGTCCAGAGATTTTTTTTGTTTCTTCACGACAAAAACAATAATCGGACTAAAACAACTAATCAACATAAACCATTCATTGCGTCTGAATATATGTTAGTGAGAGCAGAAACCAAAACAATTATTCAAGCTTCATGCTTCTTTCTTATGACATTAGGTATAGACGATGTAGATAGATATCTATTATAACAAAGAGAGTTTTAACTAACACTCCTACAATTAGAACATCGCACGTAAAGGAAAATCAATTTGCTTATCATACTAACTAAGAGAATGTTAATGAACTAGAAGACATCGAACGAAAAGAAAATGACAGAACAAGGCACATTACATGCAGAATGGATAGAAACAGAAAACAACCTTACATTGAACTAAAAAAATAACAGAAGGCACATTCATTGCAGAATGATGAAACAGAAATACAACCTTACATCATTAACATAACAAGTTCTGCAAACGGCACTCCCATTGAAAATAAAACCATACCGACATCAAGCTAACTAACAACACATAAAGACCTAAAAGGACACAACGACCACTTTCTCCAGCAACGACAATAAAATCGATGTTACATCTCAAACAATCAGCAGACGCCGTGATATGCTGCCCAGGACAGGACTGCCACGGTTTCATAGAGGGTCGGCATTTCAGGAATCTCCACTTGAGCCCACTAATCTCGCCCCAGATCTGCAGCACAGAGTCAAAGACCTCAAATGATCAGTCAGCTCCATAGTTTGAGCCCTCACGACATTGTTGGCAGATTCCACTCAACGTAACGTTGAGTACTAGCCCCGATGTTTTGTCTAATCATGGCATTGGCGTTCTCCAATTGGCTTATTTCGTTAACCAATCCTCCATCTGTTTCTGTTTCCTCATTCTTGATCCCTGGCCGTTCCGGTTTGATATCACTCTTCCTTTTCCTCTCGTCGATCTGTGCATAACGAGGGTCGCTGTCGGGCCGGAACTTGTTTGCCTTTGAACTGACCCCATTGGGTTTTTTTTTTTTTTTTCTCTAAGTGTTTTTGGTTAAATAAAGCGAAATCGTGTTTTATTAGAATTAACTGTTGATTACATAACAATGGAGGGTAGAGGAAAGAAATGGGTTGATTGAATTGGGATCGAAAGTTGATCACGAGAGACTTGAGGATCTTTTATGAAAAAACATAAAACCAGTAAAGAAATCAACCGAGAAAGAATGAAAAAGTCGATTCTCCGCATGAGAATCAATATAAATAACTCATAGAAAATCTAGAATCAGGTATTTTTTGAAAGAACCCAATATCGCTCACCCAACTCGAATAGGAGACAAATTTTAGGAATAAAACCCTAATTTAAAACAGATCTGGAATTTAAGAATAATTTAAACGATATTTTTGATGAAATAAAATAAAGGAAGCGAAGAAAGAAGATGAAAGGAAAAGAAAACTTAGCTGATGCTTCGACGAAACGCAAATGATAAGAAACGCTTCCAAATGTGAGACCGAAGAAGGCTTGAAAGCGTTGAGATGGGGTTTATATAGCGAAATTTGGGAGGTTATGGTGTCGGTGTTCTTTGCTGGCGTGCAGAGTGACGCCAGCTGTGCTTTTAAATATTAGTACTAACGCACACCAGCACACTTTCTTTCCTTTCTGGAATATTCTACAGCGCTTCTTTTCCTCGTCCAAATTCAAATAAGGATAAATGCTTCAAACAAATATTCGGTTTAGCCAAAGGGTTAGCTACCTGCCAATGGGTTTCTTTCTTTTTTTGAGTTTTTGTCATCCAATCTTAGATGTAGGGTGTTCAATAACTATAAGATTATTAAAATATTGAAATATATGTGAGGAATGGGTGATTTTACAAAAAAATCAATTTAATAAATGCTAATTAGTTAAATTAATGATATGGTGGAAAAATAATTATCCTTATCAGTTTGTATATTTAATTTGCACATATTACTTTATGTTATTATTCAATATATAAGATAAAGTAACCATTTTTAACTGAATCTATTAAATTCATACTAACATTTTTTTGGGATTATTTTGTTAATAAACCTAGATGTGTCAATATACCAAAACTAGAGGGCTATAAACTATTTTTACCCCCAAAAAATATACAATCTAGATTTACTTAGTATTACTTAATCTAAATTTTATAGACGAATTATCGCCGATAAATAAGAATAGCATTAAGCACAGACGAGTTAGGTGTACTGGTGTACAACCGGTTTAGAGTGGTCCCGCTGAGTTTAAATTGGTAAAAAAATAAATGTTTTCTTATTAATTGACAAAATTAAAATAACTTTCAAACATAGAATATAAATAAAAAAAAGTAGTTTTCCCGTAAACTTTTTTTTTTTTTTTTAACTTATTTAGAATTTGTTCTATATCCTCCATCAATTTTTTTTTTTCTATTAATTTAAGATATAAAAAATCGTGTATATATATTAATCCAATAATCAATTTTTATTTAATATATAAAAATCTCTACTTGTATTTTAATCCGTAAGTATGTACATAATCCATCATCCATTTTATAGTTTCAATCACTTGTTTTAAAAATAATATCCAGGATGGCTTGACACCGTTTATATAGGATAAAATCCCGATATTTTATCGCTAAATATCATAATAATAGCCCTCGTTCTCATACCGTGAAAGTTGAAACAGAAACAGAAGGTTTTACAACTTTCATTACCTGATATTTTAATGGGACCAAATAGCCCTTTTGTTCGTCCAGAATTCCTCATCTTTTGTCCTATAAGATATTTTACCACCGCTAAATATTAGTGTTGCTTCATTTGAACAATTTTAAATTTTGATGGTCTCAAAAACATAGAGTAAACGACTTTTTCCCACCCAAGGTTTGGCCGAATGACACTGTCCTATCTGTCAAGTTTCAAAATGACACTTTTCTCACCCACTGTTATATTCCGTTAGGGAAATTCATTCTTTTGACATGGTATAAACATGTAAAGACAAAACTACCCTTTCCTCTTATTCTTCTCTTTGTAGCCTCTGATTCTGGTTGCAATTCCGACGATTCGCTGGTTAGGGCTTTTCGTCGAGCACCTGGTATGCGCCCGAGAGGAGAAGAAGTGGGAATGGCTGGAGAAGGTGGAAAAACACCCAAATCAAGCCAACAAACGCAACTCAACACACCAACAACACCAAAACAACCAGGACAACAATCAAAATGCTTCAAAAAAGTTCCAAAACAATCAAATTGCAAAACCCAACCGTGGTGGAAGGTGACGGTTCACGGCCGATGAATGGCGAGTAATCAAATCCCAATGTTTGAGAGGTTTTGTAGAGTGGAGGTCGGAGGTTGTAGTGGTGGTGGAAGATTGGGTTTTAGCCGCTGGAATCAGGCAGAAATCGGCTTCGAGACAACGAAACCTAACTTGCGGTGGCCGACGAACGGTGGGTTGAAAGATGCGGGGATCAAGGGGGTTCTGGTCTGAAAAGATTGGGGAAGCTTGTGGTGGTGACTGGGAAAGCCAACGACGACGAATTCCGGCCAAATTGGCTGGAGACGGTGAGGTGGGGAAGAAAGTAAAACTTGGCGGTTGGCCAATTTTTTTTTTTTTTTTAAGTTAACATATAAGGGGATAAAATAACGTAATTACCCATTGACTTATTTTAGAATTTACTATTATATCTTTCTTCGATTAAACTTGACGGATGGATTTTAATATGGNCTTGCTCGTGGCAGATTGTAACGGTAAAATTTCAGTTCGTTCTCTCCAAAGCACCGTATTCAGAATCAATTCATTTTCCGAGAAGCAATCAGCGAAGAATCATTGAGAAGATGGGAGTGGACGAAGTACCAATGGATGATAAAGCCAAGAGAATGAGAGATCTGCTATCGAGCTTTTACGCTCCAGATCCATCTGTGTCCGCCGACGCTCCCTCTAAATCTGCACCCTTAGATGCAATCAATACTGGCTCATTCGATGCCGATCAGTACATGAATTTCCTGGTACGCCGTCATCTTCTCAGTTAAATCTGTAATATCTAATGGATCTGTTAATGCTCGTGTACATTTTTGTCGAGTTGATTGGAAGTTCTTCTAGGTTTTTTTTTTTAAGCACAGGGTTTGTTTTGTTTTTTCGTTTATGGCTTTAGAATTTTCAATATATCACCAACCGGACTGTGGAGAGGCTAATTTTGATAACATGAACATTAAATTAGTTTGGTTTGAATGATAATAAACAGTGCGTCGGTGATAATGAGTTTTGATAAAGTTATGTATTTTGCGCAGCATCCAAATGGAACTTTTTAGGGTGGTTGAAAGGGTTTTGGGAAGCGTATGATAGTGAAGCACATTGACTGGGAATACATTCTGGAAAAATGTTGGTTTCAGTGTTGGGTTATGTACATAATAAACTTCAGATAGAATTGTTAGATTAGATTGCAACATTGTTGCTGTGTCGTTGAAGAATGGGTTGGGTATCAGAAGTTTTGATACTTTATACATGCCTTCAATTGAGTAGGTACAAAAGTCAAGTCTGGAAGGCCTTCTGCAGAGGCATGTTGAAATGGCAGCTGAGATTAAAAATCTTGACACTGACTTGCAAATGTTGGTTTATGAAAATTACAACAAGTTTATCAGTGCCACTGACACAATTAAAAGGTAGGTTTCACTATTCTGTAGTACTTGATTATGTCTTGCTGCTACATACAACAAGTTTATCAGCTTTGAATTTTCTGCGGGAGCTTTATTGTTTCCTTTCATTTTTTATTTGAATTACCTCAGTATTGATAATAGTCTTATTTGAGTGATTTGCATACAGTTTAGATTTTTTGAATTCATGTGGCAACTTTTTGGTAGACATCAGTCGTGAATGGTTTAATTTTATACTTCGACGTATATTCTTAAATATAATATTTAAAGTTTGACTGTGTAACAGGATGAATAATAATATAGTGGGCATGGAAACAAATATGGAACAGCTCCTTGATAAGGTGTGTAAAAGATTTTATGTTAGTGATTTTAAATCTTTGCTTTGAGTTTTGGATTAGGGGAAGAAAAAAAAGGATAATCAAGAACTCACACCTTCATTAATCTTACAGATAAAGTCAGTGCAATCTAGAAGTGATGGGGTCAACAGTTCTCTTTTTGAAAAGAGAGAACACATAGAGAAATTACATCGTACGCGCAACCTTCTGCGGAAAGTTCAGGTATAAAAGATCCATAAAACCTTCTTATGGCGTTATCTAAGTGTCAATCTGTATTTTTTTTTTTAATGTAATGAAATTGATCTCCATTTCATGCGGGGTCATTTAGCTCTTGTAGCCAGATGGTGAGGATTGACCTATAAGAAGGACAAGTATAAATTACAATCATACATCATACTACAGTGCTAATGATTTATTTTAATTGTCTGACATAGCTTTCAGAGTGATGCACGGTTCTGGCTGCTTGAACTGAACTGAGAGCAGCTAGTCCTTTACGTATGCATTGGTTTTGGCCATGAATTAATTAACTGATTTATTTTTCTGTGGTAAAGAGCAGTTCATTTATGATCTACCTGCTAGACTTGGAAAATGTATCAAATCAGAAGTCTATGCTGATGCAGTCAGGTTCTACACTGGAGCGATGCCAATTTTTAAGGTTAGTTAATTCATATGTGTCCTTTGATGGTTTGGTCAAGCTCTGTTTTAGTTTTGATTCCATTTTATTCTTGGGGCATGATTTTATATATTAATATTGTAATCTCTTTCAGAAGTTTTAACATTTTGGTATATTCTCCTTATTAGGCGTATGGGGATTCATCTTTCCAGGACTGTAAGCGAGCGTCTGAAGAAGCAGTGGCCATAATTATAAAAAACTTGCAGGTATTTTCCATATAATGCTGAGTCAGGCTGGCCAATATTCTTTTGATATTTAAGACTGAACCTTAGAGATGAAACGTGTCATAATTCGGAGTCACTACCCAATCCTAACTCAAATAAGCCTCAATCACAACTAAATGGATTTGCTACATAAATCCTTGGTGTAACTTTGGGCTACTTAGAGCTATATAGTGCATTAAGTATCTGTCATAATCCAATAACATTTTTTCCCCTAGTATCCAATGGCTGAGTTAGACAAAGAGAGGTAACTCTTTTGTTTCATAAAACCAACTTCTCATCATTGGTGAAGGCAGGGCTCACCCTGTTTTGCTGTTATGTCAAGCGACTTCTAAGTTAATTGACTGGCACATTACTAACTTTGCCATGTAGGTTAATTAAATCCGACATATTTTTCATGATTTAAGAGGGTATTGCATTTTTCAGTGAAAATATTGGCAATAATGTTTAAACTTCATATTTTTGGATAGTACTTTTTACCTATTTGTGAGTATTAATGTTATGTGCACATGACGTAGACATGCATGTATTCATTTGTGCCCATGGGTGCAATATATCTTGTAATGTAGAAAATTCTATTGTGAAGAAAGGAGAACTTACCATCATTATAAAAAAAGTCTGTGCAACTCAAGCATGCATATATTTCCTATATAAGACAAACAGTTAAAAACCGCAAGTTAATGTGGAAGAATTCAATTATAGTCTTTTGCCATTTAGCTGATACACAATTTTTTATGTCTTGTGAACTTCTCCGTTTCAGGGGAAGCTGTTCTCAGATTCTGAATCTATACAGGCACGAGCCGAAGCTGCAGTGCTTCTTAAGAAGTTGGATTTTCCGGTTTGTACTTAGATTTTCAGATGCTTTTTGGCTTGTTAGTTGCTTTGATATTTTAATTGTTAACTACAGACATAGAGAATTGACCGATTTTATTTTGGTAGAAAGATTAAATCTATATTATAATACTAATTTTTGGAATCTAAGATTTCCTGGAGTCTGTATCTGTTTGCAGCATGTTTGAAAAAAAATATGTTTTTACCATTTCATTCTTTGTCCAAATATTTTCAATTTTCAGTTATGCCATGGATTCATTTGAAACATATAAGATTCTTTTTCTTGATCATTGCCCCTTTTTGGGCAGGTGGACACGTTAAAGGTAAAACTACTTGAGAAGTTGGAGCAATCTCTTGGCGATCTTCAGCTTAAGGATGAAGATATAAGCTATTACTTGTTAAAGTCTAATGATCCTTCTAAACTAGAAAAGAATCCTGAGTCAGTTCTTGCCACTGCTCATGAGGTAACTGGTAGCACTTTTATGATACACATACTTGAATATTTGTGATATTAAGAACTGGACTGGGGTAAAATTGATAAAGATACCCCTGCGGTCATTTAATCTAACTCTCTCATTTGATGCTTACATCACTGTGGTTGTCAACGTTGTAAGAATATAATTATTTATCTGCTTCTGTAGTCCTAAAGTTCAAAGTCTGATTAAACATTAACTTAATTGGAAAAAGTTCTAGCCTAGCATTGAGGAAAATTAGAATTATGTTTTAGTTTTCATACATATATAGTATTTACTTTCTTCATCATAGAAGTATAAGGGGTGGTGTGGAAGGAGGTCTGAGTTTCAAAAATCATGAATAATAAAATTATAGCATGCATATCTGAATGAGCTTGTTTTTTGGGAATAAATATGTTATATCGGGTAACTGACTCTAACTTTAGACCACTGTTGGGGAATCTGTTGCTAAGAAATTTAGTATTTTAATGGATAATGTAATTTTCAATTATATAAATGCACCCAGCCCCTTTTCCCTTGGCAAAGGATAATTGCTAGTTGACTCATTACTTGCACAGTTATATATCCTTTTTCTTTCTTTGCTATTTAGATAAATCTCAGGCTAATGAACTTATTTTTGCCTTCAATTTTTTTTAACTCAGGCTTCTGTTCGAGAGTTTGTGGAGGCTGTCCGAGCTTATCGAGTAATATTTCCTGACTCAGAAAAGCAACTAATTAAACTTGCACAAGCTTTAGTTACCATGTAAGATATGCTGATTTTCTTTCTTGGACCGATTGTAGACTCTTTCACAATGTTTTGCTTATGAAAGGTAGTTGCTGATTGTTGTTTTAGGAACTTTGGAACTGCTGAGCAATATGGAAAGAAACGAATACGTTCAGCAGATTTATTGTGTGTTCTCCGTAAGTAGCTTTATTTCTTTCCATCATATCTTATGCCTGATGGTTGTTTTAAATTTCTTCTCTTTTTCTGTCTTGAATTTGATATTTTGAAATGCTTCACCAAATGCCTACCTCATTCAGGAATTATATGGAGAGATGTGCTCCTGATGGATGAAGCGTTACCTGAAGCTGTTCTCTCTGAGTTTTCGCTGCAGGTTTTATTTGGAAGTAGCCTAGAATTGCTTTTCTTGTTGAATGATGGAGTTTGATATACTGATTATTTCTACATGCTTTCAGGCTGCCCAGATCACTGTCAAACATTATGTTGCCAGCAGATATTCTCATCTTCTACAGGATATATCAGGTTAATTTTGCTGATACAGTTCCAAAAATATTTTCTTCTGAGTTTCAAATCACCAGAAATAATTTTAGATTTATGATTTTACTGCTGGTATAGTTGAGAATTGATGATGGGAAGGAATATTAATGGTAAATGAGAATACACAATGGGATATTACAAATTTGAATGATTTGATGGTTTGAAACAACTTTAATTCATCTTATTGAAAGTGGAAAGTGTTCTGAATTAATTCTGTTCAAATTGGCAGATGCCCTGACAAAAGTTTATGTTGGACAAAAGGAGGGAGTGGAGGAACATCCTTTGCAGGTTGCTCTCGAGGGTAGCAAAAAAGCAGTGCTTCAAGGCAGCATGGACGTCTTACTGGTAATATATGGGGTGTCATGGAGACTGCTTGTTTATGCATTCAAGAATCATGGAAAGCTTCATGTCAACACATGCTGCATAAAAATGAAAATGACCTTAGTTCACCTTATTCCTCCCTCTTTCCCCCTTGTATTTTATATTTTAACAATTTAATCATTACTTTTCATTTTCCTCCCTTTCTTTTTCACGTTGATTTGTAGGTTTTTCAATAATTTTAAACCTTCCTATTTCCATCACTTTCAGCACACTAATGTATGATATAAATACGTATGTGCATATTCATTTAGCTTTTCTGTTTCTCATTCTACTTTCTTTGTTCCAGGACTTCCGCCAGCTTCTTGATGAAGACTTAGGACTACTAGTTAAATTAAAGGACTTGATTATTGATTGGGTTCAAGAAGGATTTCAAGACTTCTTCAGGGCACTTGATGATCAATTCCTCTTGCTTTCAGGAAGAAATAATTCTTCTGGTCAAATTCATGGTTTGATGGAGGGAGCACAAGGTGACAAAGTTCGTGCTGGGCTTGTCTTGGTTCTGGCTCAACTTTCTGTCTTCATTGAGCAAACTGCCATCCCAAGAATCACTGAGGCAAGGAATTACCTGATAGTTTTATGCTAATCTTTTTCCATAAGTGTAAACTAACACAATTACTCTCTCTGTACACACCATGTCTTGTTCTCATGTTCTGATTTTCAGGAGATAGCTGCTTCATTCTCTGGTGGTGGTGCTAGAGGCTATGAAAATGGTCCTGCCTTTGTCCCTGGGGAAATTTGTCGTATTTTTCGCTCTGCTGGTGAAAAGCTTCTGCATCATGTATGAGTCTGAGTTTATGAGTTTATATATGTGGATTTGAAAATTTGTCACTGTGAATAATATATGCTGTCTTTTAAAAGAAAGTAAACTTCAGTTATTAAATTAGATGTGAGGTTTTTCATTTTATTATCAGTTTCGAATCCTTCTAAAGCATAGTCAAACTCCTGATTGTTTCAGTATATAAATATGAGAAATCAGAAGATATCAGTTCTCCTCAGGAAAAGATTTACCACACCGAATTGGGTGAAGGTCAGTGCTGCATATAACTACATTCCAAGCATTTAGAAGGTTCCTAGTAAGAAAATAGTTTGATTTTGAGCTTCCTAATTTTTATGAATTTTCTGTTTCTGCAGCACAAGGAGCCCAGAGAAGTTCATATGTTTGTTGATTTATTTCTTCAAGAGGTTGGTGCTTTATCCATGTTTTGATATATTCTAGGTTATTGCTTTTGATTTCAAAAAAGAAATTTGAGAGAATCAAAAAAGAAAATAGTTAATGTAAATTTTAGTTGTGCTTTGAATGGACATGTAACTATTTATTAATTGCATAGAATAGGAAATGAAACTAATGCTCCGTCAAAATTTTCCTGCTTTAGTTGGAAGCAATAGAAAATGAGGTAAAGCAGATTCTACCACAAGGGTTAATTCGTAGGCATCATCGCACTGACAGTAATGGAAGCACCACTTCTTCCCGCAGCAATCCATTAAGAGAGGATAAGTTGAGTCGATCAAATACCCAAAGGGCCAGGAGCCAGCTTTTGGAAACCCATCTAGCAAAATTGTTCAAGCAAAAAGTTGAAATTTTCACCAAAGTTGAGTATACTCAGGTATGAGACTATGAATATTCAAATTGATGGTGAAAAACTGATATATTGAAGCTAGATAACTGGAGCTTGGCATAAATTACAGGAGTCAGTTATAACAACTACAGTGAAACTGAGCCTAAAAAGTTTCCAAGAATTTGTCCGACTCCAGACTTTTAACCGAAGTGGATTTCAACAAATACAATTGGATATTCATTACCTAAGGACTCCTGTCAGGGATGCTGTTGAGGATGAAGCTGCCATTGACTTTTTGCTCGATGAGGTAATACGAAAAGTTTGCCGCTGGATTTTGAACTTCTATTTCCTGTAACTTCTCTGTTGGAGTCTTTTTCGATTTTTCTCTTCAGGTGGAGAATGTTTATGTAGGGAAAAATCATGTTTGGATTGTGATGAAAGCTTAGTACTACTGTTAGGCCAGGAAGGTAAGAGGAGGCAGAAAAAAACTGACATGGGGTTTTATTGTTATTGTGCAGGTGATTGTTGCTGCTTCAGAACGTTGTCTTGACCCAATTCCTTTGGAGCCTCCCATCTTGGATAAACTTATACAAGCAAAATTGGCAAAAACAAAGGAGAAGAATCCAATTTCTCAATAAATATTAGAAATAAATTGGTGAAGATGGCAATATCGTCTGTAACTACCTATGGTTCGTCTTTTTAAGGAATTAAATGTCTTTCTTGAGGAATGATTGGGACGAGAAATGCCCTTTGCATCCTTGGACATCGTTGAGTGGCCAGATGATCGGAAGAGTCTGAAAAATAGGCTAAAATGTTTCCCAAGTGTATGTTTTTGTAACCTTTGGAAGAGTATAGTTGCAGCTTGAAGTCAAATTATTTTACCTTGGAATTGTTTCCCAAGGATAACACTTTTGTTTTCATGCTTCTTGTGTGTTTATGATGTAGAATTGCTGCATGATGAGAATTACATCTGTTCGCTAATGTACTTGTCTAAGAAATTACATGAATAGTATAACGTTTATGCTTCTGTGGTCTCTTGTTTCGCGTTTTTTTGAAATACTGGAGATGTGTTTGTTTTCTTATACTATTCTTAATTTTTTATTCCAAATCAAAATGCATATTTGTTTTCTATTCTTAAAATTCTATCATAAATTATTCTATTATTTTTAATTTTCAAATCCTATTTCGTAATAAATACTCAATTCTACGTAACAATAATATTTTAAAAATACTACTCTAAATAACTAAAAAATTGAATCAGATATTAACCACTAGTAACATTTATTTTACAACCATCTTACTAATTTTACACAAGGATCGACGCCTTTACCTGAGGCCTCCAAGTTTGTAGATAAAGCCTCCAGTTTTTCAAGAGGACGATACTAAAGTCACGCATTACTCTGAAGATAATTTGTAGGTTTGACTAACACATTATACTGATACAAACATGGGTAGATTGCACAATCTGAATTTGGGCAGTCATGCTTGCTGTGGAGAACAGAAAAATAGCTTTTTGACGTGAATTATAGCAGCAAATGTAGCTGTGGTTTGGTGGTAAGAATTGTACGTTGTGGCCGTGGAGACCCGGGCAAGAATCTCACAGCCACAATTTCTTTTAATTTACGTTTTGGCTTTTTAATCTTTAATTTTCTTCTTAATTTTACGTTTTGGCTTCTAATTTTCGTTTTCTTCTGAAATTTACCTTTTCGCTGCTAGTTTTTCATTTCCATGCATTAATACCTTTTTTTTTAACTTATTGACTTTAGTTTTTGTTAATTTTGTTGCACCGCTTATAAATGTGTGATATACCATGGAATCATCATCTTCATTGATTATTATTTCTAGTGTTGGTATTTATACGGTATTATTATAATCCAAAGAATAATGTTTTGCTCACAACTAAATCATAGAATCAAACAAAAATTATACAAAATTCATATAAAATGATTACTCTGTCATTTGTTTTTTAAATGGTTGTATGATTCAGTTGTAAGTATAATATTACTTTAATTCAAATTATAATAAAAGAATTACATTGTTTCTATATTTATTTTCCTATCTTTATTACATTCTCACATATGAAGTTTGACACTAAAAATCCTTCTCCTTGATTTTTGGAAACAAAACATTGTCACTTATAAATGTGTTTCGATTTGTCAAATACTGTATAACTATTTAAAAGAATTTTTTTTTTTTTTTTGAATAAATGGTTAATATTTTTTTGTTTTAGCTAGATAAATAACATCTTTGAACAAACATTTGCACGTTATCATCAAATGATTAATAGTTTTTTACTATTAAGATTCTTGAATGAAAAAATAGTTTTCAAAATATCTTTCCTACCTCTTAAATCGGTACATTTAGTTTCAGCATTATTCATTTTATTCTCTCAAATTGAAGGGAAAAAGGGTCTTCAATGAAACCTCCGGGGTAAAAGTGTCATTAGCTCTTATTTTCCCGCCAATCCTTTGTTCCCTCATTTATTTGGCGCCCATTCCTCCTCGCTCCTTCAATCTCTTCGTTTCCTCTCTTTTTTTCTGTTTCATTCTGCTCTCTTTCTTTCTGTTTCATTCTGCTAGGGTTCACCATGAATAACCTTGACCTCGATGCAGATAAAGGTATTCTCCTCCTTCCTCTCTCTATCTCTTTGATTATTTGATTTAATTCTTCTTTTTTCTTTTATTTTTTCTACAGTTCTGGCGAAGGACTTCCTTTCCAATTTCGCTGACGCAAATGGCGAAGCCAAATACATTAACATTCTTGTCAGTAACTTTTATTCTTGCAACTCTCTCTCTCTTTTTCTTGCTATGCAGTAGTACGAAATCAAAAACCTTGGATCTGAGAAAATGTAAATAAGTTTTCAAATCTCATTTTGTTTTTGGGTCACGCGTTCGCTTTTGAGCCTGTAGATCTGCAATAGTAAGCGTACAGTTTTTAATATGGTAAACTGAAGAATTATACACTTTCTTGTTTCAATTTTGTCTCTCATTCAGCAAGAAGTTGCAAATCGTAGAATCCGATCGGTCCAGATCGATCTTGAAGACCTATTTAATGTAATTTTCTCTCTCTCTTTTTGTTTATGTTATTAATGTGACTTAAAAATTATTTTCTTCAGTTGGCTGTAAAACCCTAATTCTTGTTCCGGTTGAATTTCTTGGTGTTTCAGTATAAGGATCTGGATGAAGAGTTTTTTAGGAGAGTTACTGAGAACACCCGCCGTTATATTGGAATTTTTGCTGCTGCAATTGATGAGTTGATGCCAGAGCCTACTGAGGCATTTCCAGATGATGATCATGATATACTGATGACACAGAGGTCTGAGGAGGGAACCGATAATACGTACGGTTCTGATCCACTACAGAAGATGCCTCCAGATATTAAACGATATTAGTAAGACGCCTCCCTAAACATCTTCTGTTATAATATTATCTTTCTAATCATGTGTTACTAGTATGTCCTGAGGCCCACTATTTTTAAACCCTTAATTTGGTTGTTACGCTGTTACAACTTTATCAATTACTTCTAGCCAGGTGTCAGTTTATTATAATTTGAGTATAATTTTGCCTCTATTTAGTTTATTTTTACATGAACAATGGTATAATAGCAAACATTTTGTTATAACTTTGGCATACGGTTGTTGAACGTTTTATGTTAATCAGTTGTGATGCAATGTGATATATAGGTGTTTATCCATGAAGAACTTATATACTTATATCAGAATATATTAGGTGGCTCATTATCAAATCTTTGACTATTTGGTTGCCTTATGCATTCCCATTCTTGCTACAGTGAGGTTTATATTAGAGCATCTTCGAAGGGGCGTCCATTCACTATTAGGGAGGTCAAGGCCTCATACATTGGCCACCTTGTAAGGACATCAGGCATTATAACTCGTTGTTCTGATGTTAAGCCGCTCATGCAGGTAGCAGTATATACATGTGAAGAGTGTGGTTTTGAAATCTACCAGGTAACTGAATATGGGACCTCTAATCTACCAAACTGAATCTGACTAGACTTGTATATGATTTGTCTTTTCTTCCGCACTAACTTGTTTTTCATTCAATATCTGTCAAATAGGAAGTAACAGCCCGCATTTTCATGCCGTTGTTTGAGTGCCCATCCAAACGTTGTCAAACAAATAAAACAAAGGGGAACCTCATCCTTCAACTCAGAGCATCAAAGTTTCAAAAGTTTCAAGAGGTTTTCACTTTGACATAGTTTCAATTTTAGAATGGAATAACAAGCCAGAACACTTGGAGCATGATTATATAATATTATATGATAATTTGCAGGCTAAGATTCAAGAGTTGGCTGAACATGTTCCAAAAGGTCATATTCCTCGGACTATGAGTGTTCATTTAAGAGGAGAACTCACAAGAAAGGTTAGTGGTTGTGTTCGATTTCCAGAAGAAGCTATATCTTGTATTTCATTTTTATGTGAGAAGAGCACTTAACTCTCGGTGGCAATGTTAATATGCATAATTTTTTTTTTAATTAATCCAACCACAGTCTAGTGCTTATTTAAAACTTTGGATAAAGCCATAAAATCTAGTTTGGTAAATGCTGGGCGTAACAGAACTAAATGACTCCCTCCCCTTATAAATCTGTCTCAGCTAAAAGAGAAATGGAAAAAGAATGCTGTTGCATGGGTTTAAACTGAATAATTTCAACTTGCAACTGGTTCTTACAGTGTATATTCTTTGTTTCAAAAATTGCATTCTTGCAGTTCATCATGTTGTCCCCACCAGATTTGTAAATCTTCATCTGAGCTTCTACCTTTTTGTTTTTGTGTGTTAATAGGTAGCTCCAGGTGATGTTGTTGAATTATCCGGAATCTTTCTTCCTATCCCTTACACTGGTTTTAGAGCACTTCGCGCCGGCTTAGTTGCAGATACATACTTGGAGGTCATGTCTGTCACTCATTTCAAGAAAAGATATGAGGAGTAAGCCATTTCCAGTACTTTAATTACCACTAGTGAGCAATTTCATGCATCATAATATAGTTTCATTGTTTTTAGATATGATGAACAGTTTGAGAAAAAATGCTTATTACCTAAATTAAGTTTGAAACATGCAAAATATCATTGTGGCAAAGTATCTAACAAGGAGGTGATTTTGATTTGTCAGTTGGAATTATTAAAGGAAGTAAAGAATAGTTCAGTTGATATGCTCAATTGCACTGCAGGTATGAACTCAGAGGAGACGAGGAAGAACAGATTGCTCGTTTAGCAGAGGATGGTGACATCTACAATAAGTTGTCACGGTCGTTGGCTCCAGAAATTTATGGACATGAAGATATTAAAAAAGCTCTACTTCTTCTCCTTGTGGGTGCTCCTCACCGGAAGTTGAAGGATGGGATGAAGGTAGATGTAATCTAGTGATCTGAGTATTCCTCAAGAATTTGTAGTTTTTAGCTAAATGCTAGAGTATATGTGTATTTTTTATCTTCCTCTCTGACAATAGGTGCTAGTTGTGGTTACTAGAGATATAAAGTAGGTTTTATTCATATATATATGTATGTGTGTGTGTGCGTGGCTTTTTTTTTCTGGTGAGATACTAATGAAACCTTATGATATCATGACCAATTTCAGATTAGGGGAGACTTACATATATGTTTGATGGGGGATCCTGGGGTTGCGAAAAGTCAGCTTCTCAAGCACATAATAAATGTAGCACCCAGGGGAGTTTANATATTCTTTGTTTCAAAAATTGCATTCTTGCAGTTCATCATGTTGTCCCCACCAGATTTGTAAATCTTCATCTGAGCTTCTACCTTTTTGTTTTTGTGTGTTAATAGGTAGCTCCAGGTGATGTTGTTGAATTATCCGGTATCTTTCTTCCTATCCCTTACACTGGTTTTAGAGCACTTCGCGCCGGCTTAGTTGCAGATACATACTTGGAGGTCATGTCTGTCACTCATTTCAAGAAAAGATATGAGGAGTAAGCCATTTCCAGTACTTTAATTACCACTAGTGAGCAATTTCATGCATCATAATATAGTTTCATTGTTTTTAGATATGATGAACAGTTTGAGAAAAAATGCTTATTACCTAAATTAAGTTTGAAACATGCAAAATATCATTGTGGCAAAGTATCTAACAAGGAGGTGATTTTGATTTGTCAGTTGGAATTATTAAAGGAAGTAAAGAATAGTTCAGTTGATATGCTCAATTGCACTGCAGGTATGAACTCAGAGGAGACGAGGAAGAACAGATTGCTCGTTTAGCAGAGGATGGTGACATCTACAATAAGTTGTCACGGTCGTTGGCTCCAGAAATTTATGGACATGAAGATATTAAAAAAGCTCTACTTCTTCTCCTTGTGGGTGCTCCTCACCGGAAGTTGAAGGATGGGATGAAGGTAGATGTAATCTAGTGATCTGAGTATTCCTCAAGAATTTGTAGTTTTTAGCTAAATGCTAGAGTATATGTGTATTTTTTATCTTCCTCTCTGACAATAGGTGCTAGTTGTGGTTACTAGAGATATAAAGTAGGTTTTATTCATATATATATGTATGTGTGTGTGTGCGTGGCTTTTTTTTTCTGGTGAGATACTAATGAAACCTTATGATATCATGACCAATTTCAGATTAGGGGAGACTTACATATATGTTTGATGGGGGATCCTGGGGTTGCGAAAAGTCAGCTTCTCAAGCACATAATAAATGTAGCACCCAGGGGAGTTTATACAACTGGTCGTGGAAGCAGTGGGGTTGGTCTAACTGCTGCTGTTCAGAAAGACCCTGTCACAAATGAAATGGTCCTGGAAGGAGGAGCATTGGTGAGTCTTATGTTCTTCTTGATGTGCTATTGTGAGTGGCATGACATGGAAAAATATGGATACTGTATGGTTACATGCATGAAGTTACAGGCAACCTAAGTGGTTTGCCTCATTTTCTATATTCAGAAGGTTTCTAGTTTTGTTAATCTTTCTAATTCTGAATCAGTTCTAGTGGTTTTAATCCAGAAATCAATTGAATAAATAAAAAATATAAAACATCTGTGATCCCTATTATTCACCTCTTTATCTATGGTTTCATTCACCGGTTTTCTATTGGTTTTTGGATTATAGTTTAGCCATCATTATTGTCATCACAAATTTTTGAGCTCTTTAATTTAGTTGTGTTGAGGAATTTTTGGGCTTAACAGAAACCTATTACTCTGTTGCAGGTGCTAGCGGATATGGGTATTTGTGCTATTGATGAGTTTGACAAGATGGATGAATCTGATCGTACAGCAATACATGAAGTTATGGAGCAGCAGACTGTTAGCATTGCAAAGGCTGGAATCACCACATCTTTAAATGCAAGAACTGCTGTTCTTGCTGCTGCTAATCCAGCATGGTACATATCTTACTTGCAATAGTTATTGTCAATTTCATGTGCCCAACTTCGTATTATTTCTATGGTTTAAATAGATAGGTTTTTTTTTTTTTTTTTTGGTGCCACAAACAGAGGTGTCTTTAAATAAACTAGTCTATATACAAGTTTAAAGTATTGATTTTGGGTTTCATAATTTTGTTGCAGGGGAAGATATGATCTACGGAGAACTCCAGCTGAAAATATCAATCTCCCTCCGGCCCTTCTATCAAGGTTTGATCTTCTCTGGTTGATTCTAGATCGAGCAGATATGGATAATGATCTTGAAATGGCGAGGCATGTGGTCTATGTGCATCAGAATAAAGAATCACCAGCTCTTGGGTTTACTCCACTTGAACCATCTATCCTCCGGTAAATACCATAATTGCTTTTTAGATGGAAGTGTTGAGTATTGATTTGATTCTGCATTATCCACCTGATGTATACTGTTATTAGTTTCAAGAAGACTTTTGGAGTAGGCACTTTTCAACTCATTAACTTGTCTGAATCAGTTGTTGAAAGATACTTTAGCATCAAAGAAATAATTTCTCTGAATTTGGCTGGGTTCAACAGCAACCAAATTCTAATATCAGTTATTTCTCATTATTGGTTTTCCATAATATGGATTCTGTTGCAATCTTTCATGGTTTTATTTTTTGGTCTGTAGTGCATATATTTCTGCCGCAAGAAGATTGTCCCCTTGTGTTCCAAGGGAACTGGAGGAGTATATTGCTGCCGCGTACTCCAGCATTCGGCAAGAAGAAGCTAAGTCAAATAGCCCTCATTCATATACAACCGTGAGAACTCTACTGAGCATTCTCCGGATATCAGCTGTAAGTCCCAATATAATTTGTTTCAATTGTTAGTAGGTTTTATTTTTTTGGTTAATATTAATATGTCTATATGGAGTAGTTGGTTCCTTAAATCTGGGCCAGGGAGGGGCACCATATGTTCGTGATGTATAGATGTGATTTTTAGGCACCCTCAAGTCCTTTTTCTAGATGGGGACGGGATTGGACATTCGGTCTGAAAGTTGTGTAGAAACTGATTTCGGTTGTATATTTGAAACAGAGTTTATTCTCCTAGTGAGATATGGATACCAATGTTTTAAAANTGAAGGGGAAGATATGATCTACGGAGAACTCCAGCTGAAAATATCAATCTCCCTCCGGCCCTTCTATCAAGGTTTGATCTTCTCTGGTTGATTCTAGATCGAGCAGATATGGATAATGATCTTGAAATGGCGAGGCATGTGGTCTATGTGCATCAGAATAAAGAATCACCAGCTCTTGGGTTTACTCCACTTGAACCATCTATCCTCCGGTAAATACCATAATTGCTTTTTAGATGGAAGTGTTGAGTATTGATTTGATTCTGCATTATCCACCTGATGTATACTGTTATTAGTTTCAAGAAGACTTTTGGAGTAGGCACTTTTCAACTCATTAACTTGTCTGAATCAGTTGTTGAAAGATACTTTAGCATCAAAGAAATAATTTCTCTGAATTTGGCTGGGTTCAACAGCAACCAAATTCTAATATCAGTTATTTCTCATTATTGGTTTTCCATAATATGGATTCTGTTGCAATCTTTCATGGTTTTATTTTTTGGTCTGTAGTGCATATATTTCTGCCGCAAGAAGATTGTCCCCTTGTGTTCCAAGGGAACTGGAGGAGTATATTGCTGCCGCGTACTCCAGCATTCGGCAAGAAGAAGCTAAGTCAAATAGCCCTCATTCATATACAACCGTGAGAACTCTACTGAGCATTCTCCGGATATCAGCTGTAAGTCCCAATATAATTTGTTTCAATTGTTAGTAGGTTTTATTTTTTTGGTTAATATTAATATGTCTATATGGAGTAGTTGGTTCCTTAAATCTGGGCCAGGGAGGGGCACCATATGTTCGTGATGTATAGATGTGATTTTTAGGCACCCTCAAGTCCTTTTTCTAGATGGGGACGGGATTGGACATTCGGTCTGAAAGTTGTGTAGAAACTGATTTCGGTTGTATATTTGAAACAGAGTTTATTCTCCTAGTGAGATATGGATACCAATGTTTTAAAATCCAAGCCGGGGTGAAACCCGGCAAAGTTTTCGGGTCCCGAGTTGACCTATTCAACTGACAAAAAATTTTAAAACTCAACAAATATACCCCTGAAAATTACCTGCAAGTCCCTATATGTTTGAACTTTATCAAACACAACCCAACTAAAAATCGACCGGCGACTGATCGGTAGCGGTGACACCCCAAATGCAACCCCAATCTTGTCCTGAGCCCATTTCCATTAAAATCTACCCATGATTTGGTCGAAATAGGTTCGATTTCAGCCAGATCCCACCGACACTGGCATGGGTATTCCAGGCCAGATCTCATCCACGTCGACGCAGACAGATCTCCCCATCACCCAGGAATTACTCCCTGTTCCTCTCGACCAAAACCCACCTCACCCCACCCCATTTAGCCTCGCCAATTGTCGGAGAAATCCCTTTGTTGCCGCTACCAGGTTTCTTCGATTTCTGGTCGATTTACTTACCGGAAATCAACGACGCTACCACCCTTGCATTCACCGGACCTTAGTCTTTAAAAGCCCTAACCTTCCGGCCGTTGATTGTTCGCCGATCATCCTCTCAAATCTTAGAGTTTGGGGGTGAATCGGAAAAGTTAAACCCGGCCTGTTGAAGCTGTCGAGTCCCGGTTCAATCGGCCGGGCCGGGCCGGGTTTTAAAACAATGATGGATACAGATTTGCATTCATAGTTGGATATCAGTATACGGCATTTGATTATTGACTTGCATCAAAGCTCTTGAAATTTATTACTTTTGTTACAGGCATTAGCAAGACTCCGATTCTCTGAAACTGTTGCTCAAAGTGATGTGGATGAGGCACTTAGGTTAATGCAGATGTCAAAGTTCTCTTTGTATTCTGATGATCGTCAGAGATCTGGTCTGGATGCTATCTCTGATATCTATTCAATTTTGCGAGATGAGGCTGCAAGGATAAACAAGTTAGATGTGAGCTATGCCCATGCACTCAACTGGATTTCAAGAAAGGTATTTACTCAAATTGAGAATGGAATTAATTTATTGTTTATCTAATTTTGATTCCCCCTTGTAAATGCCTATCTGAAATTTGAAGATCAATGCAACATATGGAGTTTCTTTTGTTTAGATTGGTGTCCCAATTTGGCCTTGCAGTTAATAGAAATAGAGATTATCATTGCCATTCTTAGGTTATATGAGAAGTGCTTCATTTGCCAAGGGATGATGGGCTTCATCTGAAACTGCTAGCCCCTATAAGAGAAAAATTATCCCCTGCTTAGGAGATGGCTTGATCTGCATTTCAGGGCCTTTAGCACGTGCATTTTTTATAATCTAGTCTTCTGTGGCACAGTTGTGAGTCTATATGGCCGCAGCAAGGAGATTGTTATGGCCAACACATAATGATATTCAGTTTATTTGACATCTGATTTAATTTAGGAAAAAAAACTCAAATAGTCTGAAACCAAATGATGCAGTATTTACTGCTGTCTTCACATTGTGAAGCATGTGTTACTAGACAGATATATCTTTTAACATTTAAGCTGTGTACATTCTTCTTTTTTCCAAGTGGTTTTAGGGGGACTTTACCTTAATGGGTTTAATATTTTTTGTTGTGTCCTAGATCAATTCTGACTGCTTGAGATGTTTGCTTATTCTCAGGGATACAGTGAAGCACAGTTGAAAGAATGTCTGGAGGAATATGCAGCACTAAACGTTTGGCAGATACATCCCCATACATTTGATATCCGCTTCATTGATGCTTGATATGCCCTTCTTGTTAATCATTTGATATCCGCTTCATTGATGCTTGATATGCCCTTCTTGTTAATCATTTGGAGGCGGCTATGCATTTCCAAAAATTGAAGGGTTTAGTCAACTGGGTTTTAAAATATTATTCAATGGGGAGTATTACTTCATATCTTTTGCTTGACTTGTAACCGAACTTAACATTGCTTCAAAGGTTTCAAAAATTATTAGTGCTAGTTAGATTTCTAGACTTCAGTTGCTAGAGCTGTTTGTATTGTATTGAGATCTGAAATCGGGAAGTACATTCAAGAATTATTTAGTGCTAGTTAGGATTGTAGACTTTAGTTGCTAGAGTTTGTTTGTATTGTAGTGAGATCTGAAATTGGGAAGTAAATGCTATATGGAATTGTATTAACATTATAAAAAAAAAACATTGAAGCCTGGTACAGTGGTGCTTAAACATCATATTTTGTCTGTTGCAATCTGTATGTATATGTTACACAAAATAAGTTTGTGATATTAGTAAATGGATAGAGAAAGAGTGAAAGCCTTAGGAGCATCAATTTCTGTGGGAGTCTTGTGTAGAAGGTAATATTTCTGACTCCTGTAGTATTGTTTGTATTTTGTAAAAGGGTGGCTAAGTTCTCGTTGATGATGCGATGTTCTGATGGCCAATAAGGCATTGATGTCATTATATTCCAGGCAAGACCTTAGTATGCCGTTCAATTAATATGTACTATCCTTTTTCATGATAGACGAAGAAAACAAATGATTGGTGACTTTGCTATCCTTGGCATGTTGGTGCTTTGACAATAAAATATTTCTTGGTTTGTTTTAATGATTCAAATCTTTTTCTATACGCCTTATATGGTAGCTAATTTTGACCACCTTATGTAGGCATGGAGAAGAATTAAGATCTATGTAATGTTTTGCAATCTTCGTAACTATCAATTTGTTATTGGTTTCCTTTGATCCTTTACATAAAGAATTTTATCTAGATTTTAATGTGAACTAAAATATAATATAACATTAAATTTTTTATTTGAATGAAAAAATCATTTTGATTTCAAAATATGTTGAATAATTGAATTTGAAATTTATGTATTAATAGAGATGGACAAGTGATTTGTAAAGTGGACTTGAAGATCTCAATAAGAAGCAAAGTGAAATGTTTTTAGACTACAATAATACTATACTTATAAAAAAATCTTATAAAGATTTTCATACAGTGAGGTGGTAAAAAATGAATGGAACAATGAAACAAAATGTCAAACTCATTAAATTCACTTTTTTATTCATTTTTTATCATATTTTTTATAAATGTAGTATTACTTTTTAGACTATAGACAAATAATTTTAAATTTGCCGCATTTGAGAACGTAAGCAATCAGATTTGCTTTCAATAGGTGAGTTTATGTTAGGTTGCTCTTTTGATATTTCAAATATGAAATAGAAAATAGGTGAAGATGATAATTTAATTAAAGAATATGTATTTAAAATCGTGTGTAATATGTGGATGTTTCATTATCTGATTGTAATTAATTTTACTTCACCTTTATCTCTATTTGACTTTTTATTAGTTGATGTAATCATGTAAATGTGATATTCGAGTCGCCAAGCCAAAACCCAAAATCAAGAAATGATGTTTACGCCTATCACCAAAAGACTATAATACCCTAATCTGTGTAATTTAATTACACTTCGACAAAAGAACTTTGGTGATTCCGAATGTGGACATGCATGTCTTTTCACATTTCGGGCGCCCATTCATCAAAACCTAACTCAAAATATCCTAACAGCATCTCTTATGTTTATTTTCCCCTAAAATATTTATTCTAAGAGAGTTTTATTAAATCCCTCCAATTCGTACGTTTCAATCTTTCTCCTTTCTGCCCTTTACAGAAGAACCGACCTGAAATCTCCTACGAATACTAACAAATTCAAGAATCAAAATGGGACGAAGCCACGTCTATAATCTTCACCTCCCAAAATTCACTTTTATTTTCTTTTCATATTCCTTAAATTTGTATGTCCGCAACTGATTAACCTCTCAATCATAGCTAAGAAGTGGCGCTGCTTTAAGAGTTATATTCTTCATATATAAACCGGCTGTATCTGAGGTACTAAGATCTTTTTTTCTTTTTTAAAATAATAAATAAATTCCTGTCAATACTTTTGCATTTCTCTAGTTTAGATCTTGATTTGTTTAATTTGATTGTTTACGTGTTTTGAGTGTGAAGATTGCTTTGAATTTGCTGTTTATGTGTGGGCAATAATGGACTTCTCGATGCTTTTGAAGTGGTGATAATTTTTTTCTTTTAAATTTAAATTTAAAATTATTTTAGTTTCATTCAGTGGTTTCAATTAATTTGTTACCATTTTTGAGTGCTTCTTTGAGAAATTAGTGGCTTATATCTGGTATTACTTCAAAAATTTACAACGAAACCCTTTTAAGTCCGGATTAAAGACAGCAGTCAGTACTTATTTAATAATAACTATTTAATTGTTCGAATACTAAATATTTTGATGCAGCTAACTGGATTCCTCTAGTAACTTTTAAGGCATGTGTGGGAGTGCTTTTTGTATGAAGAGCATCAGGAGTATTGTTTTTTGAAGGAACACTTTGATTGATATATTTGCAGAAACTTGTTTCAAATGCTTTTGACCAAAAGTATTTTCTACACGAACGCGCTTAAACATACCCCTAATAAGATTTATATTGAAGACTTATATAGTATTTTGACTTTTATAGCCAATTTTGACGGATGGGATCCATCAAAAAGAAGTTAAAGACCGGTAAAAAAAATGATGTAGTACACACAGATTTAAGTTTTTTTCTGGATATATGGTTTATGTCCACATTTGAAAAAGAAAATTACGGGATGATTGCCCCTGAAGTCTTCAACCCTAACCCTTGGCGATTAATGACTCCTCCCTCTTTTCCTATCACTCTACCCAACAGTTGTAAGATCCATTATCGATAACCTGAAGTCACCCTGTAAGTCTGTGGAACGTTGAGATACCAAGAATACATCACAAAAAACCATGAATATGTTGGACGTATAGAATGTATGTGCCTTTTTTTTTTTTTTTTTAAAATTTGAAATATTTTGGAATTTTCTATTTATTCTTTCTATGATTGTCTAAAACTTTTGGCATGACTTTTTGTCATCTTGATTTCAGTTATTGTAAGAACAGTGTTGGTTGTTTTAAACGTTCATTTGACTGTAGGATGCATATTTGCTACACTTCCCTTGTTGCAAGCTTCTTAAATGCATTTAAGAATATGCATATAGTGATCTTATCGTTGATACCCATAAATTTAAGGCTGTTTTTTTATGGACTTTAGATAGTTTTAGTGCTTTGACAAATGGTTTTTTTTGTTGTTGCAGTGTGTCTGTCCACAAACCTAAGAACCAGAGTCATTTGACATTGCCGTATATGTTTATTTAATTATTTTCAGTTGAAGAAAAAATGGAATTCTAGTGTTTCCTATTTTATATATGAGTTTTATGTATCTGTAAAGGAAATAAAATTGAACTGATTTTTGGGGTAACTAGATGTCTGTTTTTGTACACAGTGTTTCATATGGTTTTAGGCCTTGTTCTATACAATAGATTCACATCTATCATGAAACGTTTGTAAGAGGAGCTGCTTCTATTGTCTCAGGCTGTGCTAAAGGTATGGACTATTGGAAGCATGCATCTTCTGCTGGAGTTTCCCCTCTTAGTAAAGCACCTTTGAATTTTTTGAACACAGCGCAGGAGATGGCTCAGTTAGAGCAACAAGATAGAGTCACCAGTCAGGCTGTTGAGACTGAAGTAGCTATAGACTTTAGAGAAGTTTACTTTCTGATCATGCATTTTCTATCGTCTGGGCCATGCCAGAAGACTTTTGGACAATTCTGGAATGAGCTTCTGGAGCATCAGCTTCTACCTAGAAGATATCATGCTTGGTTTTCTAGGAGTGGAGGACATAGTGGGAATGATAATGATGATGGCATCTCTTTTCCTTTAAGTTATAGTAAATTAGTGGAGAGGTACAAATGATTCTTCTTCTTTTCTTGTTAATACATATATCAAGTTTGGCAAGTTATGGTAATGTTTGCTTTTCCATTTTCATTTTTTGGATTCCTCATTCACACTGAATTGCTCTACTACTTTGTAAATGAATTACAAATGGAAAGTGGAACAATGGATGTTAGCTTTTCAAAGTTTTGAATATCCTTTTTCTAAAATGAATCCATACTCCTAAAGCACTGAAATTTCCTCATAAAGAATTATACTGATTAATTACTTACTCGCAACTGGTCTTAATATTCAGGCTTGATGAGTAACTTGTCAAGTCTTGCTGTTGCCATATATACTAATGAGCTTGAAGTGATATCCATGTTATTTTCCAATCTGACCCAGGCTCAAAAATAATTTTTTTTCTTTTCTTCTTCATTGGGTCTTTGTCCTGTTCTTTCAAATTGAATGCAATATCTAATTTATTGATTTTCCATTTGTATAATCTTCAGGTATTCTCACGTAGAAAAGGATCACTTGGTAAAGCTTTTAAGGCAGCTGATGTTGCATAAAGCCTCTCCTTTGCATGGCAGGATTGGAGGAAATGCGCCAAATGCTGCTGATGTTCCTACATTACTGGGATCTGGTTCTTTTTCCCTTCTAGAACGTATGTTTTATGTCATAGTAATTTGCTTCAGTCTATTGAGACTTCTTTTTTCCAAAAAAAAAAAAAAAGAATTTTTTTTTTTTTTATCTAAAATGATAGCTGTTGTGCCTGCCTCCAAAGTTTTGGTTTAGTGTATTCCATTTTTTGTGCTTTCAGGTTTAGCAATTTCTGTATGCAACAGTTGAAGTATTAATTCCTCTTCCATGTCTCTTATGTGGGATTTTTCCTCTCTTTGTGCTTTTTTACTGTTTGTTTGAGCTGTTTAATAGTTAGAAAATGATGTAAAAGTATTAAATTTCTTTACTGTTTGTTAGGAAAATGTCCTGCTTTTTGTGCTTATCTGGGTGTTTGCCTAATCTATTTTGTGGTTTGCATACATGTTCCTTGCTGTTGCAGGTGATAAAAGTGTGGAATATAATCAAGTTAAGCCTCTGCCAGCTTACCTACGTTGGCCCCACATGCAGGCTGACCAGGTTCGTGGGTTAAGTTTAAGGGAAATTGGTGGCGGTTTCCCAAAGCACCATCGTGCTCCATCAAGTCGCTCTGCATGTTATGCTATTGCTAAACCATCAACCATGGTGCAAAAGATGCAAAATACAAAGAAGCTAAGGGGTCACAGGGATGCTGTCTATTGTGGTGTGCTTTTTTATCTCAGAACTCATAATTATGAGATTTCTGTATTTATTGTATCAGTTGACACTCATTTAGCATATTGTATTTCGAGGAACATAATTTGAGAAATGGCTAGGCAGCTGTGACATTGATGTGGCTTTTCTTACATTATACTTTCTGCTTGGTCAAAATATATATATATATATATATATATATATAAAAGAAAAGAAAAGAAGTGGCAAGAACAAAAAATTTTGTTTAGTAGGGTCTTTTTAGGAGTTTAACAATTTGGGGTCCAAAAGCAATGTGTATCTCGAACCTTTCTCCATCTTCATTTTCTGTAACAGAGAGAGTCTGTCTTGAAACTTTTTAAACTCTGAATGAAGTGGGCCTCCTTGTGTGTTATCTTCTACCTGTCGGTTAATAAACTCAATTACTGGTGATGAGAGGAGAAGGAAGTTGGAGAGGAAGTGAAATATGATAGTATTTTTGTTGGTATTCTCCAGTGTGGTAGCAATAATCACTGACTTCAAATTAGTTATTAAATTTATGTTTTTGTTTACTTAGAACTTTTGTCCTTTCTTCAGAATAAATTAGGTGATTTCTTTTGTGTGCCAATGTAATTAATGACTTGGTCGCAGTAATGCTAAATGAATTTAGTAGTTGCAATTCTCTGAACTTTTCATGACCCTCTCACTTTGTTATTTATTTTCACAAAAAAATATCATATTGTTTCTGCTTACCCTTTTTTTATATCACTGTTTATAACAAAGATGGTTAAACATTTTTTAAATATTGTTGCTTGTATCTTGTAGCCATATTTGATCGCTCTGGAAGATATGTTATTACTGGCTCGGATGACCGTCTTGTAAAAATTTGGTCAATGGAAACTGCATTCTGCTTGGCCAGCTGTCGTGGACATGAAGTGAGTTTAGATTTCTTGTTTTATACATGAATGTTCTATATATCAATGTAGCCTTTAAAGTTTGTTTACTTAAACAAACTTTCTAATTCATGGACTGAAGGGTGACATAACGGATTTGGCTGTGAGTTCGAATAATGCTTTGGTGGCATCAGCTTCAAATGATTTTGTTATTCGAGTTGTAAGAATATGCTACCCAACCCTTAAGTATGTTCCGTTTGTGTTCTTTGAAAACTTTGTAGTTACTTTTGGACTATTGCAGTGGCGGTTGCCGGATGGGTTACCAATTTCAGTTTTGCGGGGACATACAGGAGCTGTTACTGCCATTGCATTTAGTCCAAGGCCTAGTGCTATATATCAGCTTTTATCGTGAGTTCTTTTCCATAGTATTGTATCCTGTTTTTGCTCCAATTCAGTTTCTGAGTTGGTCTTTTTTGAGAACCATTAATAAAACTGTGATTTCATATTTTGGTTGTGTCTAGAAACCATTCGCATGCTCCTTTTGACCATTGTGAAGCATTCTCTACAAATGTGGCTATGCACCACAATTATTGTAACCTCGCATTCCTGGGATTTGGCAGCCATGATTTATTAACATTCTTTTGGCATTGATGGTGCCACTGTTAATATCTGTAGGTCATCAGATGATGGAACTTGTCGAATCTGGGATGCTCGATATTCCCATTGTAGTCCACGAATATACCTGCCCAAGCCTTCAGATGCTGTTGCTGGTTAGATATTACTTTTTTGTTTTGTTTTTTTTTTTTTTTAGATTGTTGATTTTAGTGTGATTGAGATGAAAATACTCTGAACTGAGAAGGTTTTTTTAGGTAAAATCAATGTTCCATCTAGTAATGGACCCTCCTCAAGTATTAGTCCACAAAGCCACCAGATACTATGTTGTGCTTATAATGCCAATGGAACTGTTTTTGTGACGGGTAGTTCTGACACTTTTGCTAGGGTGTGTTAACCTGTCAACTCTCTTGTAACTTATTATTACTTTTTGTCTGTATTTTGTTTTCACTTTGTTGGTCACCATTTCTTTAAATTTAGTTGGATACTTTTATTGAGAAATAGATATTTGCAGGTCTGGAGTGCCTGTAAATCAAACATGGATGAATTGGAACAACCAATCCATGAGCTGGATTTATTGTCTGGGCATGAAAATGATGTCAACTATGTTCAATTCAGGTTATTGAGTCCTTATTTGTGTCTGATTTTCTTAACATAGAAATCTCATTCCTTCTTGGCTGTTTCCATTTGTAGTGGCTGTGCTGTGGCTTCAAGATCTTCAATTTCTGATGCTTTGAAGGAGGAGAATGTTCCAAAATTTAAAAACTCCTGGTCTGTCATTATCTTCTTCCCTTACTATTTCTGGGGTATTTTAACTTGTTTCTGGGTTTAATCAATAAGCTTATTTTGCTCCTGTAAATCTTTGTTCCTTAAAATCTCAATGTTCTTAGGTTCTGTCATGACAACATTGTTACCTGTTCTCGTGATGGTAGTGCAATTATATGGATACCAAGATCACGTAGATCCTATGTAAGTTCTTTTCAACAAGTTTAACATTTGTCTGAGGTTTATATGCAAACCTACTTTCTTTTCCATGCTAAAAATCTTTTCAGTTATTTAAAATCCCAATTTTATGGAAATTTGTGGCAATGGCAATTGAATTTTGTTCATGAAACAAAACAAATTAGATTTTCTTTCAATTATAATCCTTCAAATTTTTAGGGAAAAGTTGGACGTTGGACACGCGCATATCATTTGAAAGTTCCACCCCCTCCACTGCCTCCTCAACCTCCTCGAGGAGGCCCACGTCAAAGACTTCTTCCAACTCCTCGTGGTGTTAACATGATTGTGTGGAGCTTGGATAATCGCTTTGTTCTTGCAGCTATCATGGGTAAAATTATTGTCATTAGTTTGAACATTGAAGAATAAATTTTTTGAACATCCTATTTACTTGTTTTTCAATAAAGTACAGGTCTCTACTACTTAAGCCGATCATGAATTATTCCTGACATTATGCTTTATCTAGTGGCACATCTTCAAATTATCATATTCCACCCAACATGCTCTTTCATCAAGCAACAAGAGTTTTTGCCTCAAGCATATATTTGCTCTCCAATTGAACCAGTCACTTTAGTTGATTTGTTTCGAGTGGGAACCACCTAATTTTTACTTATGGCTTTTACGTTATATTTAGTAAATCAGTCTTAATACTGGTAAATGGAAAGAACTTTTTTCTGTTCTCAGTATTCAATTCATGTTAATTGTTGCTTGATAGTAAGTCTGAGCCTCATTGCATTTTAAAGAATAGTGAAATATTTGAAACATAAAATTAGTAATTCTGTGTAAAGAAAAACTCAAATCTCTCTTTTCAGTCTGTAAATGTGGTTTCTGCTAGCTTATTGCTTCATGACTTTTTAAAAGCTTTGGGATAATGTTTTAAAGGATTTATTCGTTCATGTTTTCCTTGCTTGGCCTTAAGATCTTTGCTTAGGAGTTAGAACTGGTCTTTGTTTATTTATCTTGGTCGGTGCGAATGTTTCTTGTTATGCAGATTGCCGAATATGCGTTTGGAACGCCGTTGATGGTAGCTTGGTACATTCTTTGACTGGTCATACTGCATCTGTAAGTAGTTTATAATTTATTACCAGTCCTGGGAATATTTTGTCAATTTCTTCCTTTACATTTTTATTTTGGCTTGATAAAACCAATCTTAAAGAGGATATTTTTCTTTATAAGGCTAGGATTTCATCCTCATTAAAGTTTGCTGTTTTTCTTTCAAAGTTCAGTTACTTCTTTGCCTATTTTATTGATCTGCAGAAGTCCTCAGGAAATTCTGTCAAATGGGTTTTTTATTTGGTACCCTTGATATGGAGTCCAGATTGTACTTGAACTGTTAGTTTGTTTTGGTGGTGTGGCAAATTATTTGCTCAATCCAATTAGTTGTGTTCGAATTTTAATTTTTTAAATTATTTTGCTTTGGTGGCTCACTCCTTTATTCTTGAACTCTTGGCAGTCTTATGTCTTGGATGTTCATCCTTTCAACCCTAGGATTGCTATGAGTGCTGGGTATGATGGCAGAACAATAGTTTGGGATGTAAGTTTCTAATTCTTAAAGCTCCCCTTGTTGTTGTGCTTAACTTTTTTTTCTTTGTATTGAATTTCTTGGCATATCCCTTTCTAGATATGGGAGGGCACACCTATAAGGACATATGAAATAGGACGTTTCAAGTTGGTTGACGGGAAGTTTTCACCGTAAGTGAACCATGGAAATGATTCTTTTTCCCCTTCTCTTGCTTTATTGAATATACAGTCTACTCTTGTTTGGTTATTTTGGTGGAGATTAACTTCAGCAGTGATGCAAGATTAACCATTGTCGCCTTCCTGTGGTGCCACTTATACAGTGGAGGAATCGCTCATCAAGATTGTATTGTGATTGATATGTGTAATTGCTGGAATCAAAGATATTTTGTGTGATTTTTGAACATCTAGAACAAATCAAAATGGCCACTTTTATCCTTCTGTTTCTCCAGTCCAATTCATTTATCCTAATAGCAGCTACCATCTTATGAACTTATGATGTCATTGTCATTGTCTCAATAGATAAATTTTTGAGGCCAATGTGACATGCATATTAGCTATATAGCCATTTTTTTTGTAGTGAATGCTTTCAAATGGTTTCAAATTGCCAAGTAGCTTCTGACTTGCTTGAGTTTGGATAGACTTGAATTTTATTTAGTCATTGATCTTTAAGATCATTTGTGGGTATTACCCTTGAATGTGAGGATTGAATTTATGATCCTATGGACTGGTCCAGTTGCTCTGTTCTTTCCCTATATTTTAATTTAGTGATATTGATTTTAAGGGGTTATATCCTGTGATGATGTTGATGGTCTTGATCTCACCCTTGTGCCTCTCTTCCTTTTCACATATTTTATTAAGCTGGCGTGTTGGGTAGTTTTACATCTTTAATAGTTTCCCACTGAACCTTTTTTTTTTTTTTTGAGAGTTAGTGATGTTAAAATTATTTTTACATGCATTTTTAGATGACTGCTAGATCTTAATAACTCTCACTGTTTAAATTATAGTAATGTTTTGTGACAAAACATTTTTTCTTTGTGCATAGGGATGGGACGTCGATTGTACTTTCAGATGATGTTGGCCAGATATATTTGCTAAACACAGGTCAGGGTGAGTCTCAAAAGGATGCCAAATATGATCAGGTACTATAAATATCTCCATTGTCTTCTTCCATCGCTTTTCATTTTCTTAGTGGGTATATTGCAATTGCTTTATGATGACTGTAACTTTTCTGGCAGTTCTTCCTTGGCGATTATCGACCGCTTATTCGGGATAGTATTGGAAATGTTCTTGATCAGGTTATTTGCCAACTCTTTATTACATTATTGTATGGTAAATTTCATTCATAACTGGAGTATCCATGATTATGGTTGCATAAGATTTTATTTTTAGCACTTAGCTTATTTATCAGTGATGCGTGCATCAAAGAAAGCTGATTCCTGATCAAATAACTTTTTAATGGTTTACCTTTCATGGCTTATTTGCAGGAGACACAGCTTGCTCCACATAGAAGGAACATTCAAGATCCTCTTTGTGATTCAGGTACACTAATATCTCTTTTGGTGTGGATAATTTTGTCTTATTATGAGACAGCACTTCTCACACTTCTTTTTTTGGTGGGGATTTCAGGTATGATTCCATATCAAGAACCTTACCAGAGTATGTACCAGCAACGTCGACTTGGTGCGCTGGGTGTTGAGTGGCGACCTTCATCTATAAAATTAGCTGTTGGACCAGATTTTAGTTTAGGCCAGGATTATGCAATGCCTCCCTTGGAAGATTTAGAAAGAATGATGGAGCCAGTACCTGAGTTCATAGATCCTATATACTGGGATCCAGAAATTGAAATCATAAGTGATGACACTGATTCAGAGTACAATATTGCGGAGGAATGTTCCAGTGATGGTGAGCAAGGAAGTCTGTGTTCCAATTCATCTAGTGTTCCAGAGTGTAGTGCAGAAGATAGTGAGGTTGAACATGGTCAGATAGACGGATTTCGCAGATCAAGAAGAAGAAAACACAAGAATGAAGTAAGTGGTCTTTGACCTATGCTAGTTGCATTCTCTCTTGCTTCTATGTGACTGATTTTTTCTGCTCTTCAGGCCGAGTTAAAGACTGCATCTGGTAGGCGTGTCAAAAAGAGGAATTTAGATGAGCGTGATGGATCTGTTTGTGGGAGTCACAGGACTAAGAAATCAAAAAATAGCCAGAAAGCTGTAAAGAGGAAGTCCTCCAAAGCTAAGACAATGAGACCTCAGCGAGTTGCTGCACGCAATGCCCGAAGTATGTTCTCTAGAATTTCTGGAACTTCAACTGATGAAGATGAGTCAGATACAGAATACGAATCATCAAACAGTGATCTGGTGCTGCAAGATTCACACATTCAAGGCAAAGAAGCTGATAGAAACTTGCAAATCATTCAACAACAACGTAGAAAGGAGAGAGAGCAAACAATTGTGGAGTCTGAGTGTATATCCAAGTCTTTTGAAGTCCCCGAATCTCAGTCAAATAATGGGAACCGGAAGCGATTGGTCTTAAAATTTTCATTACGGGACTCTAAGAAGCCTTTGCCTTCCGAAGACACCAGGCTAACTGGCGAGGATCAGGCAAAGTTTGTGCATCCATCATCTAGATCGCCTCAAGAAATTACCGAAGATGGGAATATTGGTACAAGCACGAAAGATCTTCTGTCATCTTCTGCAGGTGGGATTGATGGGCAGATGTCTCCAAATCTCAACAGAATTGATTTTATTGATGAAAGGAAACGTGAAAAGCATGACTATCATTTGGAGGAATCTCTAGGTGATGAGCAGAACAAAATCAAATGGGGAGAGGTGAAGATCCGCACATCCAAACGTATAGCTCCAGGGGTAGTGATGCCAACTGACACATCCACTGGACTTGATGCAGAATTTGATGGCCATAAGGAGAGCAGAAGTGATGTTGATGGGTATGTTAAGCTTGAGAAATATAGGAGATTTTCACCTAATTCAGAAACCCATTGTTATACATGTATGTTGTTTTGCAGGTATGAGGAAAAAACTGGAAGCGATGCTTTACTGAATCTGGATAGTATGAGAAATAAAGAGCTTGCCACTGGCAAGGATGATAAAGAATCTTCGTCATTTGACTCCTTGCCCCAGGTTGATCACCGGCTGAAAGGTGATGCTTTTATAGCTTCTTGTAATGGAGATGACACAAACTATCCTAATGAACTCAAAGAGAATCCATCATTCAAGGTAAGAATTAAAACAAAAGGGATTTTGAGGGATCCTAAAAGTCCTTCAAAACTAAAACTCGTCACTGCAGTAGAGGACCTGCCTAGTGCTGAAGGTGATTTAATATCTGAAAGTCCCTTGTGCATGGAGCAGAATCCAATTTCTGGAGCACCACATGAGGGTAAAGGTTCTGGTGGATCAAGTTCTGACCAGTTGCCGGGTTCAAATTTGAAGTTTAAGCTATATGACGGAAGTAAGATGGAAAGTTTTTATAAGCCTAGGACTGTTTCGGAGAGTTTTGATGGTGACATCGAAGAAAATACTTCAGATGCCATTGACTGTAATGATTCAAGAATTGATTTTGCGGAACTGACAACTGATTCAACACGCAGAACAAGATCCATGAAGATGAAGGTAAATCCACAGGAGCAAAATTCTGTTAACCATAACGTGAGACTGAGATTTGGGCATGAATTGGTTGGGACATCAAAATATGTGGGAAACTCCTCCATGGAAGCAGGTGATGGTTTCCTACCTGGAGAATCGATGCCGACTTCAAATGTGACATTGAGACCAAGGTCTAGTAAAAACAGGAAGGGTGGGAATTTTGATGAAAGTCCACGTCTGTTGTCTGGAATTAAGTCAAAATTCCCTATCAGAAAATTGTCATGGTTGATGTTGTCAGAGCATGAGGAGAGTTACCGTTACATCCCTCAGCTAGGCGATGATGTTGTATATTTGAGACAGGTGATTCTTATTATTCTTGGTAAATGAGTAATACTACACATACATCATTTTCATACAACATTTCCCATACAACATTATGTGGCAAGATATGATTGACTAATTTAAAGTTAAAATTAAATTTTCACCCAATCACATCTTGCCACATAATATTGTATGAGAAATGTTGTATGGAAATAATGTATGTGTAGTATTATTCTTGGTAAATTTATGTTTCTTTATAAGCCTCCAATTTGAGTTGTCTCTGATATTGCTGACTCCACAATTATGCAATTGGTCTTCTGTTATTTTCAGGGCCATCAAGAGTTTATTGAATCAATTGGCTCACGCGAAGTAGGTCCTTGGAAGTCAATCAAGGGATACATACGTGCAGTGGAACTTTGCAAGGTTGAAAACCTTGTCTATGCTACATTTCCTGGTTCTGGAGATAGCTGCTGTAAACTCACCCTTAAATTTGTTGATCCTTCATCTGCTGTGTTTGGTAAAACATTCAAGTTGACTCTGCCGGAACTGATAGATTTTCCAGATTTTGTTGTTGAGAAAACACGGTATGATGCTGCTGTCAGCAGAAATTGGACACAGAGGGATAAATGCCTGGTTTGGTGGAGAAATGCAAATGGGGATGGCGGTACTTGGTGGAAAGGTAGAATTGTTTCTTCACAGGCCAAATCTGATGATTTCCCTCATAGTCCTTGGGAAACATATGTGATTCAGTACAAGACTGGAGATAACCATCGACACAGTCCTTGGGAACTGCATGATCCTAACGTTCCATGGCAGCATCCTCNGCAAGGATGATAAAGAATCTTCGTCATTTGACTCCTTGCCCCAGGTTGATCACCGGCTGAAAGGTGATGCTTTTATAGCTTCTTGTAATGGAGATGACACAAACTATCCTAATGAACTCAAAGAGAATCCATCATTCAAGGTAAGAATTAAAACAAAAGGGATTTTGAGGGATCCTAAAAGTCCTTCAAAACTAAAACTCGTCACTGCAGTAGAGGACCTGCCTAGTGCTGAAGGTGATTTAATATCTGAAAGTCCCTTGTGCATGGAGCAGAATCCAATTTCTGGAGCACCACATGAGGGTAAAGGTTCTGGTGGATCAAGTTCTGACCAGTTGCCGGGTTCAAATTTGAAGTTTAAGCTATATGACGGAAGTAAGATGGAAAGTTTTTATAAGCCTAGGACTGTTTCGGAGAGTTTTGATGGTGACATCGAAGAAAATACTTCAGATGCCATTGACTGTAATGATTCAAGAATTGATTTTGCGGAACTGACAACTGATTCAACACGCAGAACAAGATCCATGAAGATGAAGGTAAATCCACAGGAGCAAAATTCTGTTAACCATAACGTGAGACTGAGATTTGGGCATGAATTGGTTGGGACATCAAAATATGTGGGAAACTCCTCCATGGAAGCAGGTGATGGTTTCCTACCTGGAGAATCGATGCCGACTTCAAATGTGACATTGAGACCAAGGTCTAGTAAAAACAGGAAGGGTGGGAATTTTGATGAAAGTCCACGTCTGTTGTCTGGAATTAAGTCAAAATTCCCTATCAGAAAATTGTCATGGTTGATGTTGTCAGAGCATGAGGAGAGTTACCGTTACATCCCTCAGCTAGGCGATGATGTTGTATATTTGAGACAGGTGATTCTTATTATTCTTGGTAAATGAGTAATACTACACATACATCATTTTCATACAACATTTCCCATACAACATTATGTGGCAAGATATGATTGACTAATTTAAAGTTAAAATTAAATTTTCACCCAATCACATCTTGCCACATAATATTGTATGAGAAATGTTGTATGGAAATAATGTATGTGTAGTATTATTCTTGGTAAATTTATGTTTCTTTATAAGCCTCCAATTTGAGTTGTCTCTGATATTGCTGACTCCACAATTATGCAATTGGTCTTCTGTTATTTTCAGGGCCATCAAGAGTTTATTGAATCAATTGGCTCACGCGAAGTAGGTCCTTGGAAGTCAATCAAGGGATACATACGTGCAGTGGAACTTTGCAAGGTTGAAAACCTTGTCTATGCTACATTTCCTGGTTCTGGAGATAGCTGCTGTAAACTCACCCTTAAATTTGTTGATCCTTCATCTGCTGTGTTTGGTAAAACATTCAAGTTGACTCTGCCGGAACTGATAGATTTTCCAGATTTTGTTGTTGAGAAAACACGGTATGATGCTGCTGTCAGCAGAAATTGGACACAGAGGGATAAATGCCTGGTTTGGTGGAGAAATGCAAATGGGGATGGCGGTACTTGGTGGAAAGGTAGAATTGTTTCTTCACAGGCCAAATCTGATGATTTCCCTCATAGTCCTTGGGAAACATATGTGATTCAGTACAAGACTGGAGATAACCATCGACACAGTCCTTGGGAACTGCATGATCCTAACGTTCCATGGCAGCATCCTCAAATTGATTTTGACAGTAGAGATAAGCTGCTGTCGTCTTTTTCTAAATTAGAGCAGTCAGTGAGCAGAAATCAGGTTCTTTTCTATCCATCATGTCGTCCTGTTCAAACAGCTAAGAAAGTTGTATTTAGATACTCAATTGTCACAAAAGAGGGAGAATAGACGTTTCCCTGAGGGCTTCTGATAGATTTTTTTCTAATTGTTGCAGGATTGCTATGGTATTCAGAGATTGAATGAAGCTGCTCAGAAGCTAGATTTCTTGAATAGGTATCTCTTTTTGTCTCTGCTTTCCCCTAACCATCACCATCACCCTCCTCTCTCTCTTTCCTGGTTGCATGCTAATATTGACCTAGGAGATTTATGAAGTTCCATAAATCCCAGGAAAACTGGTGTAAAAGAAAGGGGATCATGCATTTTTTTTTTATGGATTACTAATTGTGAATCACCCTGGACTTAATGAACATATTTGGAAAAAACAAAAATTGTATCTTTGGCCTTTAGTTAGTTATTCCTCCCTCTTGCACGGTAAGTTGAGGGGTTATTCATAGGGATTTCGTCTTTGATGTGGTGGAATTCTTGCAGGTTTCCTGTGCCATTATATCCTGAAGTGATCCGATTGAGATTAGAGAACAACTATTATCGGAGCTTAGAAGCTGTGAAAGATGACATTAAGGTCATGCTGTCAAATGCTGAATCTTATTTTGTGAAAAATGCTGGGCTATTAGCCAAGATAGACCGCCTATCCAACTGGTTTTCAAGGACACTGTCAAAATTGTAGAAAGTTGTAAATAAAATATATTTTAGCTTTAGTTTTTCCTTTATTTATTTCGTTCATCCAATTTTGTACAATTTACCCGTTAGGCGGTAGCGAAATGAGGAATGAGATTGTCTCAGACCCGGGGGTTATTGAAATTATTTGTACCCGTCCCTGCAATTTTGATGTTCTAACCCATCTCTGCTGTTGGCATAGTAGTGTACCCGAACCCGGTACCTACCTTTTAACTTCTTAGGTGTCTTTTTGGGCACGTCGTGAAAATTATCAATATATTAACAAATAAACTCTCTTTTCGAAAAACAAAGGTTGAAATTGATCTTAAGGGATGTTTGCGGGGTTTATTTTACTATTTTTTTATTAAAAATTTAGAGGTTTAAATTATTTTGCTAAGTATTAGTTAATTTTAGAAACCTATATAAAACCTTTACCCAGCTTCTCCGCCGAGCGGCTTCGCACTGACCTGGTACTTGCCTATTTTTGAGTTTTTCTCTGCTTTTTATTTTATAAATTTACGATACTTGGTTAGTTCTTCTTCCACTTTTGATTTTTTCTCTGAATTTAATTTAATTTTATAAATTTACTTTTCTTTTTCTTCTCTCTAAAATGGTAGGCGAGGAACAAGAGAACTTAATTTTCTTAANGGCGAAAAAATAACTCGTTTGATCGAGTATGCTACCAATCAATGTTTACCTCTTATTTTAGTGTGTTCTTCCGGAGGAGCACGAATGCAAGAAGGAAGTTTAAGTTTGATGCAAATGGCTAAAATTTCTTCGGTTTTATGTGATTATCAATCAAGTAAAAAGTTATTCTATATATCAATTCTTACATCTCCTACTACCGGTGGGGTGACAGCAAGTTTTGGTATGTTGGGGGATATCATTATTGCCGAACCCTATGCCTATATTGCATTTGCGGGTAAAAGAGTAATTGAACAAACATTGAAAAAAGCCGTGCCTGAAGGTTCACAAGCAGCTGAATCTTTATTACGTAAGGGCTTATTGGATGCAATTGTACCACGTAATCCTTTAAAAGGTGTTGTGAGTGAGTTATTTCAGCTCCATGCTTTTTTTCCTTTGAACAAAAATGAAATCAAATAAAACAGTTAGTTTATCATAATTAAACGAAAACCCTGAAAAATTCATTTTTCTTTCGAATCCTTTTTTTATCGATATTCTTGTTTACTACTCAGTAAACCTTTATCAACAAGATAAAAAGTGAATTTTTGCTTTCGGGAAGTTCAAATTCGACTAGAAAAATTAAACAAAGTTTTTTTCCTCTCTTGCTTGCATATGGATAGATAATTCAAATAGAGATATAGATCTATAGAGAGTCTTGCATCGTTTTGCATTTTCCGAAAATTACCTGTTGTTGGATCAGATTCCAATAAATTTTGTATAAATTTTTAATGGAATAAAATTTTTTTCTTTATTAATGACTATTAGAAGACAAAAAGAACAAAAAGAATAATAAATCTAACAGGTAGATTATGATAATACATCTATTTTATTTTGAAAGATTAATAAGTCCATTTATTTAGTTTGGCGTTTCTTGTACCTATTTTTTTATTCTATTTCTAGTAGGTTCTATTCTATATATTTCTATTAGGTTGTATATTAGTATTCGATATATATTTACTTAAAGATACTTAGTATAATTATATAATATATATAATAGAAATAATAAAACTACAAGATATTCTAAGATATCTTTAGAATTCAGAATATAACAATAACAGGTACAAATATTAAATTGAGGTACCCCATTTTATGACAACTTTCAACAACTTACCCTCTATTTTTGTGCCTTTAGTAGGCCTAGTCTTTCCGGCACTTGCAATGGCTTCTTTATTTCTTCATATTCAAAAAAATAAGATTTTTTAGATCGGATGAGACCGAATCGTATAAATCCCTTTTTTATTTTAAAAACTTCGATTTGATAAGACCCATTTGGTAGAATATTGTATAACACATAGATTCCTACAAACATAACTAAAAAAAGTTTTTATGCATGTGTAAACGTATTATATGGGGTAACTCAATTTGCGCTCTTTTGAAAAAATGGATCATCATCGGACCGCTGGATGAAATTCAAGTCAATGTATTTATTTGTATGTATATAGTTATAGGGGATCATATAAAGGAAGGAGNTTTTTTTTTTTTTTTTTTGGATAAAGCTAGTTTATGTGTATCTCAACTAATCTTCAAGGAGAGAAGGTCTTGGATCAAATCGCACTAGAGTTTTACTATTTTGACTATAGATAAAAAAATATGTTTGTGTGTGTGTCATTTTTTATTATTTTGGGTAAGATTTTTGAAAAAGTTGAGTTGAGTGATTATTACGAGGTAAAATTTAAAAACTAACAAAAAACCTCCTACGTTTGTTAATTTAGCTAACACGCTTACAATAAAACATTGAAAATTAACAAAAACACCCCCACTCGCCCATTAAATGATGGCAGTCGACCACCACCGTCGGAGGGTGGCCGACAATCACCATAATGGCATACGACCGACTAGATCTGGCCGGTTGTGCGTCGATATGACATTTTTTGGCTAGATCTACGGCTAGATTTGGCTATTAATGGTCAGATCTTGCCACGTTTGGTTGTCAACGATGATCAAAGATATGGTCGTCAACTTGATCGTCGTTGACAACCAGCTACGGCCAAAGATCTGGACGGTCAGATCTTTGGCCATAGATCTAGCTTTTTCGGGGCTAGTTTACATACATCTCGACTAATTCTCAAGGGATCTATCTCACAAAAACCCACTACCGCGGCCCTAGGTGGAAAATCGAACTTGAAACTGTGGGTTGGTTCGCCTTTACTGTTTGGCTACCCATATAAACTGTACTCAATTATTTTTTTTAATAAAATAATTTTTCAAAAACAAATAACAAACGCTCCAATTTCTTGGATTTAGATGTGTCCTTTGATTTGAACTTAGTTTTGAAGTAAAAAGGGTTTATGATGTTTATACAATTATCCATTTTAGGGTTAAAATAGTGTTTTTATATTTTGTCTAACTGTTTCGAAATGGCATAACGTGTTTTGGATAGTTAGTAAGCATTGTAATTTACCAAAGTGTGTTGGCCTAGTAGACATTTGGGCTATAGGTGTCAAACTACTACATAGTTGGCAATTGTCTGTCAAAGTAGGTTGTCATGTAGGACGTGATGAGGCATTGTATTGGACTACTAGATAGTTGGCAAAAATCTCGTGAAAGCTAGGTTATCATGTAGGTTTTGACGAGGCATTGGTAGGACTAGCTATGTCGTTAGCAAATGACTCGTTAGAGATAGTTTACCATATCCATCGTTATAAGGCATTATAGAGTGTTGTGATGAGGCATGAGTGTTGGACTACTAGATAGTTGGCTAGCGTCTTGTAAAAGCTAGGTTATCATGTAAAGCTAGTTTATCATGTAGGTTGTGATGAGACATGGGTATTGGACTAGCTAGATAGTTAGCAAGTGTCTTGCTAGACCTAGGTTACTATGTCAATCGTTATAAGGCATCATGGGGTGTGAAGATAATTGAATCTCAACTTCTACATTAGGTTCAAGGACTAATCATTCAATCACAACGAAAAAACCAAGACTAAATTCTTAGGCGCTATATAACTCATGCTTGATATAATAAAAATATTAGATGGAATAGAGTCAACAAATGAGGTGGGTTTAGTAACAATTCACAAATGAAAAAATGGCAAAAGAAAGTATCCATTCCCCTTAGACATCTCCCATCTATTGTATTATTTTCGTGCTAGAGGATTTCTCTCTCATTTAATAAACTAGAATATTGGATTACTAATTGGTGGAATACTAGGCAATCCGAAACTTTTCTCGAATAACAAGCTAGTCTTTGGGTATTTGACAAGGTCATGTAGGACATGATAAGGCATGAGTGTTGGATTGACTATGTAGTTAGCACGTCAGCGCTAGGTTACCATGTTGAGCGTTACAAGGCATCATGGATTGTCGTAGATAGCATCACCAAACAACCTAGTAGTTGGGTATTGGACAAAGTCTAAGCAAGGTTACCATGTAAGACATGACGAGGCATGGGTGTTGGACTAGCTACTAGCTAGGTAGTTAGTATAGCAGAGCTAGGTTACCATGTCGAACGTTAGGATTGCATCACTAAGCAAGCTAGTATTTTGTGTATTTGGTAAGGTGGAAAACAAACTTAGATTTTAAAATAAGAACGAAAATAGAAGCGAGCATGCTCTCATTGTCAAATTATTAATCCTTTTATTATCGTATCATTCATTTTCATTTATTGAGTTTGACATTATATTGTAAAGTTTATTGGTGTCATACATACAAACTCTTTTATTGTCATATCGTTTATCTACATTTATTGAACATTTATTTAGTTGACTTTTTATATGCACTTATCTATTCATTTTGGGTAACATAATATGTATACATAATTTGTACATTTGGTGTTATTCTTATTATTGGTTATACATTTAGAATTCATTATTATTTTATTCATTTTGCTACATCATTTTATATATAAAAGTTTGTACAAATAATTTACATTGATTGTTATTGTTGTTTTCAATTAAAATATGAGTAATATTATACTTACAAAGACTCTATACAAAGTCATTTATACAAAGTGATGTGACAATACTCTTGCTTTGAAATATCATTCACTATCATTCAATATGCATTTATTAGGTTGATTTTTATGTTAATTCATCCAATCATAATTTGACACGTCATTTTCTACAAAAGACTTTGTATAAAGTCTTTGTAAGTATAATATTATTCTTAAAATATTATAAGCTCCATTCTTCTCTATATAAACACAAATTAGATTAGTTGTTTGTGCGAAGAGTTCATGAGCAATAATGTATTATTTATAATTGAGTTATACAACTAAACAAAAATTGTACAAAATTCATGTAAAATGACTACTTTGTCCTTTGTTTTTTACCTAATTGTATGATTCAATTGTAAACATAGCATTACTCTTCCCATGAGTTAGTTGTTTGTATGATCAATAATACTACACTCACAAATCCTTCTTACTTTCTCTTACAAACGCGACATGTCAACTCATAATTGGTCAATTCGCAATAGATACCGCCTGATCAAATGCGAGCTGTCACGTCAACATTTGTAAAAAAAAAGTTATAAAAAGTGTTTGTCAACCTATCTTTATTTTTGTATGATTGCATGAAAGACTGTATAAGTAGGTATCATTCATATTTTCCATATGAATTAGTATCTTTTTATAAAGAGTTTGTAGAAACTGGTATCATCTTTATATTATGGGATTGGCTCATGTTTTAGCTACTTCTTGGATATGTCACATAGTCACAATCTAGGATTTATGAAAGAAGAAATGGTATGTTAGTCTTACCCAATACCTTTTAAGATGTAAAAGGAGAGAACAATGAACCAAAAGCTTAACATTATAAACTTTGTCATTAAATTTGGATATCAAAATCCAACCTTGCGGGCTAACTACTCTTTCAAAAAAGAATGTACAAGATTTTGTTATTGCTCTTGGTTGCTACTCAAAAGACTCAACTTTGTTATGTTAACAAATTCCTTGCATCTTTAATTACTTGCTCAACTGCATAGAGTATCATCTTCTTTATCTGATTACCACCACAACAAAGAGGAAAATAAATTGCTTAGGAGAAGGAAATAAAAAGGAAGAAAAAAATGGCACAAAATGAATAAAAGAGTATTACCTCAAGTTTGTCTTCTCGGGCTCTATGGTTCTTCGGCAGAAGTCTGAACTCCTGAGTTAAACGCAGGCACTCATGAATGTTTTCAGGAGAGACAAAGTCCACAGCTACTTTTGTACATGACTGACATGCATACAACATTTGTCAGATAACTAGAACAAGAAACCAACTTGTTTGCGAATGGCAACGAAATTCAAACCTTGAGATTTCTGACTTGGTGTGGGCATCCAGCAGGAATGAATACAGCCTCTCCAAGTTTTTGTTCAAAGGTCCATGGCTCAATTCCTATAAATTTCATGGCAAATATGTTTACAGGAGAGTTATAGTAAAAGATAATTGACATCGCAGCAATAATGTACTAACCATATTCTTGTTTCAACTTCCTTTTGTGCTCTGAAGTTAAATAAAAACACTGATCATGGATCGGATGAACGACCTGTGATAATAAACAAGCATAACTGTTAGAAAACTGCCACCCAGATATCGTGCCAAACAGTAACTCTGATTCAAGCAAGTAACCTGTTCTACTGGGGAGCAATATGTGTGCCTGAATTCTTTGACGTGCTTTCTAAGATATGCCTCTAACTTGGGAACGTCCTCCCTTCTGAAAATGTCCCACAAAGCACCGCCTGATTCCTCTGTAATCCCTTCTGTATTATTATTATTATTATTACCACTGGTGCCTTCACCAATTTCTTGAGTGGGTTGATCGCCACTGAGTTTTTCAATAGGTTCATCCAGTGTCTCTTGCGCAAGACCTTCCTTTAGATCTTGTGCCCTGTGTTTCTCTTTCAATATTTCCACTGCAGAACGTTGCTCTTCGGTTAACACTACTTCTGCTGTATGTGTCAGTATATTCACCTGCAGTATGAACGTTTTGCAAAGTAATATTTTAAGTGAAATTCAAAAGAGAATGATAACAATTGAATATAAAGAATATCTGCAAACATAAAGTTATTTATATGCAAATTTAATCATGCATCAATAGATAATTGTCTCATAAATTGGTAATCATACATGACACGTCTAATCATAAACGACTGTATGTCACTAAGGTTTCATTTGATACATCTTCTAGTAGAACTTATTCATGCAGATTTCATGAAGTCCAAATTGCATTGCATTATATATTCAATTTCTCTTTAATTTCCAGGGGAGAAGACTCCCTTTTGCCCTTTCTGTTTTAACTTTTCTCTCTCTCTCATTATGACACGTGTACAGAAAAAAAAAAGAGAAATAAATGATTACCTCCTTTTTCATTTCTTTTGTCTTTCTGTACACAGTGAAATGGTGGATAGGAAAGTGAGAAAACGAGTGAAAAAAAAATGTGTTTAGCTTTCCTCCATTTCTTGTCTTTTTCACACACGTCAAATGGTGAGCAGGAAAGTGGGACAAGTGAAGGAAAGAGCTCTAATCAAAATCTTTACCATATACAATTGAACCTCCAAATATTAGACTATGAAAATTTATTTAATATATTATTTAATTATATAAATTAAAAATTATTAATTTATTGAGACATTCTTTATTTTCTTTTTCTAACATTGAACTTAATGCATGTATAAATTGTGTATGGTTAATGTGATATGAGGAATAGTTGTTGAAAATAACAAAGAAGATGAAGTTAAAGGAAGTATTTATTTATCGAGATTATTAATTTATCGAAGTTTAACTGTACGTTTAAGGAAGTATAACAAATCAAGTGATGATTTGAAAGGATTTTATTAGTTGTGTAGGTTGTGAGTTGCCTTTTTTTTTTCATCTACTCCTTTATGTTTTCAAACAAATATGAATTCATTTAAAAAATACTACTTTTAGAACCCAATCTCACAACCTTCTTTTACAACCTCTATGTGACAGCAAAATTGGCACTATCACGTCAATTAACAACTTTGACTAAATATGAAAGGTCGTTTCTTAAAAACGAACGATTATTCCTTAAAGACGAACGATCGTTCATTCATAAAGAATGATTGTTCCTTCGTAAGAAACAACCATGAAGGAACAATTATCCCTTATAAATGAACATATGTTCTTTCATAAGGTACAATCATTCTTTATGAAGGAACATTCGTTCATCTTTAAAAAACAACCATCCGTATTTAGTCTAAATCATTTAGCGTCTTGGTTGTGGTGGGAGCTGACGTCACAGTTGCTAACTCAATTGTCACGTTGGAGTTGTAAGATGAGATTGTGAGATTAGGTTGTGGATGTAATATTGCTCAATTTATTTTCACATTTCCTAAATATTATTTTTAGACAAACATGTTATACGCGTTTTAAAATATTTACCGAAACAAAAAAAACAAAACAAAACAAAACGAATTCATAAAAGAACACAACCAATAACTTTATATCATCCATAGCTTTTATATATATAAAGTTATTGGTTGTTTAGTTGGACAAATGTTTAGAGATTATAATTTCAAAATACCAAAAAGACCAAAAGGGATTTCATTTCAAAGGAATGAAAAAAAGACCATTTTTTGAAAAAGAATATGATGACATTTTTACTGTTCAAAACTTTAAATGAGCTAGAAAGGAAAAAAAAAAAACAAAAGGGATTTCATTTCAAAGGAATGAAAAAAAGACCATTTTTTGAAAAAGAATATGATGACATTTTACTGTTAAAAACTTTAAATAAGCTAGAAAAGAAAAAAAAAAAAAAAAAGGTAAAAAACACAAATTTTGAGTTTCTAGTTTGAATTAATAGATGTAGAACAACTTATTTAATTACCAATAAGTTTTCTAGGACTTCAACCAAGCAATAGAGGTTTTGAGATTAAATAAGCTCCTTTAACTTTAACAATAATGTTTTACTTACAACTTACTTATACAACCAGACAAAAATTACACAAAATTCATGTAAAATGATTACTCTGTCCTTTGTTTTTTATTTGGTTGTATGACTCAGTTATAAGGATAACATTGCTCAACTTGCAAATAAACCCACCCAATTGGTTTGTTTGGGTGGATTCTTCGAGTAAAGTTTATCAAAGTAACACTTCTAAAAATATAACTTTTATGAAAAAAAACGGTTAAATCTCTTGGTTAAGAAAATGTAGAAGATTTTTTTAGCCTTAATAGACAACAACACCCAAAAAAAAAAAAAAAAAAGAAAAAAAAAAGGAGCTTTAATATAAGAAGAAAGGAAATCAAATTTATAAAATTATACGAAGATATTTTTTAAATTTCAATACTTCAAATAACATCAAAAAGGCTTATGAAGCTAAAGGAGGATTACCTCATTAGATCGCAAGCCTATATTCATGTATACGTTGAGAACCCTAAACACGAATATTTTACGAATATTATGTGAGTTGAGAATCTCAAATACTAATATAATGGGAAAATGATTAAGATCAACTCCAACCGGCAACCTTCGTATCGTATTAACAGGTCGTTCCACTCACATATTACCATGCAATAGATGTATTTATAATTTTTAATAATCAACCCATTGTTTTAAAACCCGGACCGGACCAATCGATTATACCAATCTGAGTACATTATAAACCTGGTTATAGCAATTGGATCAGATTGACCTGGGGTTGAACCGACGAAACAATGCTGAATAGCCGGTTTAACCGTCAAGTCATAGAACCAGTGGCTAAAACAAAATCCTAATTCCTAAAATTAAAATCCCCAAATTCTATTCTTCAATTTCAATCTTCAGTTCTTCATCTTCACTCCTTCAAATCGTGTAATCTTCGATCTGGATTGTACTCCGTTTTGCCTCTGCGTCGCTGGTCATGTGGTCCCTCTTCGCCCATTCAACCTTGACCTCCTCTTCGTGATGGCTCCCCTGATTTGTGGTGGGTTTTGTGGTAGATGGTGGTGTTTTGTAGTGGATTACGGTTTTCGTGATGGTTTGTCTAGCGTTGGGCTGATCTGGGGTGGATTGCAGTTGCGACAACTAGGGTTTCCTAGCCATATCATAGGGGTGTGTTCGCTAGATTTCAAACCCGTAGATACTGATGGTAGTTTCTCAAGGGTATATCTGTTAAGTTTCATACTAAGGTTTCATGCCGACATCATCAGTTCGACCCGCCAATCAGACTTCCCAGACCAAGGACTAATCCCTTAACAGGGTCAAGGGAGTATAAAAACATTGAATCAACCATTATCAAAATCTTTTTTTACTAACTATCTAAAAGGCCCTAATTATATAGTGGCCAATCTTAAATAAACTAGATCTACTTCTAACAATTTATAAAAATCCTATCTAAATAAAAAATTAACTTTACAAAACAAAAACAAATAAAATAATCAATAAATAACTAAAGTACATAGACTTCATCACATGTTGGATGGATGCCTACGGAAAGACAAGGAAACACCAAATTCAGTAATGGATCCATTTGGGTTGAGATGGATGAAATTTTGATCTTGGAATGATTGGCTAAAGTTATGTTGAAGACTCTGCACACACAAGACAAATGATCCACAACAGGCTTTGCAAGTACCTCGGTTATACTTGTTTGCCGCATTAATCAATGGACCGTTAGTTACTTCGAAAAGTAAATTGCCAATTGATCCAGTGATAAGGGCAAAAACCCAAGGGATGCAAAATGTGAATCTAAAAACTTAAACCAACATGTGGATTGGGTTTTGTAGCATAATTCGAGTTCATGGGTCAACTAATACTAACCCGAAATCCTATCATTCTATAATTAAAGAGATAATGCCAACCTAACTATCATATGTGTTGGAATATGAAGTTGGGATCTCAACTTTGTAACTTTGTAAGTATTATTGTAATATAAGAAGATAGATATTAGTGTTAAAATTGTCAAGGTTTACACTTAATATATGATTTTTTTTTCATATGCGTTGGAATATGAAGTTGGGATCTCAACTTTGTAAGTGTCAGCATTATTGTGATATAAGAAGATAAATATTAGTGTTCAAATTGTCAAGGTTTACACTTAATATATGATTTTTTCTTTTTTTTTAAAAAAAAAGTAAATAAAGAATTAACACGCTTTGTTAGTTTCCAAAGCAAAAAAAAAAAATTAGAATATGCTACAAATAATAGCATTGTTTTGTAAAGCAGCGGATTCATGATCTAGGTTAGATGGTATCTTAGGAATTGAAGAGATATAACTTTGGAGTGCTTCGGTGAGGTATGTAGATTGGACACCATTGTTGCCAATGGTCCTAGTTGTGTCGCCAACACATGATGCCGGAACGATTCTTCCAACATATGCTTGACCGTAGATATATATTAGTGCTCTATGGTATAGGTACTTTTGAATTTTCGAAAGGCTTAAGAGCACCATTATAGCTCTTTGCAGAAATGGACTTTTGGAAAGGTTTACGAGCACTATTTCAGCTATTTGCAGAAATGTTTGGATTGAACTGGGTGTTTGAGAAAATGTTTTGGTTGAAGTTGGACCAAAATATTAATAGTTGAAGATCACAAAAGGAAAAGAATTGAGAGAACAGAGAATGTGGGGGAGAACTCACTATTTTTCAATAATCAAGCATAAGCATGGTCTCTTAGAAAAAAAAAAAAAAGCCCTTCTTATATTGTGGCTAGTTCTAAATAAAAAGGAAAAAATCTACTTCTAATAAGAACTCAAATCCTACCAAATAAGATATTAACCTTTTGGAAATAAAAACCAACTAAAACAAACAATAATACATAGATTCCTAAATATATATTAGCTTATATTATTAATACCTTAATAATTTCACAAATGAAATGAAAATTATTTATAAGAAATTAGTAAAAAAATAATAACCCTTTTTTTTTTTCAGTTTTGACAAATAAATCTTGTAGGAGATAATTATAACCATAGCAAACAAATAAAACTTGAGCCTTGACTAATATTTACAGCTTACAGATTTTCCATCATAAAATTTACTTTAGATTTTGAATGCAAGCCATTGGAAAAGAAATGATTTTTTTTTTTTTTTTTTTTTTTTTTTTAAATTTATGCAAATGGGATTATAAATTGAAAAAACATGGATAACAGTCCACAATCTCTCTACTTCGCATGTAAAGTGCAAAGACTGCATTTTTTGTATTTTATGGAAACATGAAATGACACAGCTGAAAAGTTATTTCCAAATTCCCAAGGCACAATAAAAGGAAAAGTGAAAAATGCGCTTATAACATGAACATGTCCTAAGTATCTAAATAAATTGTATTTTCCTATCTGCATCACAATTTAGACAGCATTACCATAGATTTTGACTTCTTAAGCAGTTGATATCAAAATAAAGCAACAAATCAAACACTAAAAGTTTATGGAAAGAGAGAAATAGAATGAAAAATAATTCTTTAGGTTCAAATAACGATATTTGAGATGAAAAAAAGTCATAATATATTAGAATATAACTGAGATTTTGAAGACATACCGCATCTGACATATCACAATGAAGCTTTGTCACAGAGTCTCCTCTTCCAAGCTCTTCAGCAACCCCATAAGCAATATATGTTTTTGGACCCAAATCTGGTTTTAAGACACCATCTGGAAACTTAACTGCAAGGTTGAGGAAACCAGACCTAGGATCACTGTATTCTTGAAATGGCAATGCGCTTATGAATTCATCACAGTGGCGTGGCAAAAGATCTTCAAACTTGTCAGAAGGAGGCCAGTCCTTTAATTTGAGCATCTCAGGCCAGAAGTTATCATATCTTCTCCCTTCTATATAACCTTTGAAAAACTGGCGAGTATTAATTTCCACCTGTGTTTTTGACAAACTTAGAATTTAAAAGAGAAGTGGAGTAAAATAGGAGAAAGAGAAAAATATTCAACATTAAGATTACAAGCATATTTCGAGTATGAATCTTATGAAAAAGGATGTTGAAATCCATAGCCATTTCGTAAGGTACATGATTTCCGTAGACAAGTATTAAACAGATGATCATACAGATATTAAACTACAAAAGTGGAATCTGAAACAGATCCTGAGATATTAGGTAGGCATTGTGTTGAGAGACATGTAAATATCAATCATATGACAATGATTGGAAAACCTTTTTTTCTAGAATTAATATAGAAGAGTTTCTTTAGCTCATCATATCAATCCAAAATTTATAGGTGAAAATTTAGAACAAAAACAAAGGGAATAACAAACCTCACAACCAGCCAAGCAATCAATAGCTTTCACTTCTGACATCTTAGAACCGATTGCTGAGTCCACATTTTCACATAACACACGCCACATGACCATTGGCTCCCAGCTCAGACCAGTCACCTTTTCAAGAACATTCTGAACTATAACTGGTTCACCTTTAACCCAATGTCTTTGAAAGCGCAAAAGTTCTTCTTCCTCTTGAATGTCTGTTGAAGGTGGATAATACAAGAAGTTGTCATCAGATCCTACTCTAGAAGCTGCTCTACATAACATCTCTGAGCCCGTTTCAGAAAAGCTGCAATTCAAATTCGTCAAGTTGGTTTGAAAAATTTCAAATAAATCTGAAGCCTCCTTTTCCAAATCTGAAATCCATCCATCTGGAAGAATTCGTTTAAGCTCCAACACGCAATCACCACAACCACCCATTTCATTTGGAGGACACGAAATACTTCCATCATTATTTGCAGTCCACCAAATTGGTGAATCAAAATGATCATGAGAAGTTCCAGAACAGCAAGTTTCGGGCAAAGGATTGCCGCCGTGCATGTAACTGTAGCCTCTGTTGATATACTGAAACTTCATTTCACCACGGCCTGAAAGGCTTCCCTCACGAATTTCTTGGCAACAGTTAAGGCAGAGTTCATAAGAACAATTTGGGCAGCTTCGATGAAGATCAACAATGGAAGTTGCACAATGGTTACTGCTCAAAGACCAAAATTAAACAGTAAGATCTTCATAAATAATACAAACAATTACATATTTTTCACTCTGGTTGAAGAAGAGGAGATACTTACCAATAAACACGTTCATCATTGCAACAAAGTGTCTCTGATATGTCAACCTCTGAAGAATGCACCCCTACACATAAAAAACCTTCATTTCATCAAAATGACTTCAATAGAAAGAACTGAGCCCCAAAGCCGGAAAATTACTTGCCTTGAATGATTGCCTCAAATTCTGTCTCCCGAGTTTGTTCCTCACAAATTTGTCTTAAAAAAGGAAGCAGTAACTTAATCAAGTAATGGAGATGCTGAACCTTTTCACGATCAGTTATGTTCCTCTTTGATGTCTGAAGGATAGAAATTATCATGCACATATGTTAGAGGATAAAATCCAATGGCATTGTCTTTATAAATAATATAGTTCACTTACAGACAACCATCTGAAGTAATTAGCGTTACTATTATACATTAGAATAAACAAACAGCCCATAAGCCCACGGTGAAGAAACTTCAAGCATAGTTGGAAGCCAGCAAACAGAAAACCCAATAAGATGCATAGACCCTTCTATCCCTAGGCACTATGTGTAAAGCAATTACATATAGACGGCTACTTGTCACCTAATAGACCAACTAAAGAAATATATTGCCTTTAATAATTGAGCTAAAAGACATTATATTCAGCTAAAACATGAACAATGAGAATTGCTTGAAGTGGTGGTGGCAAACTGAGCTAGGATTCCTACACTTGTTAGGACAAACTACGAGCGGAAATCTTAAAGGCAAGAAACTTGAGCAAAAGGCATTATCAATAATTCCATGTTCCAGAGAGGGAAACATCTTTGCAAACTTCATGATGACCTGCAGGCTTACTGTTAGATGACCTAGCTGGTGTAGCTTCTTTTTGGTTTATTAACATGGCTGGAGTAACTTACAGAAGGTTGTTGCTTCAGCAAAAATGTTTTCAGCTCCAGAAAAAAGAAAGAATGAAAGAAAAGATAAAAAGATAAAAACAAACCTTAATCAACCCACATTTGTGCAAGCATACACTGCAGTTGCAATTTCTACGGCAAAATGGGCATAACTCTGCTATTTCTTCTTCTGACATCTGAGGATACCTATTATACACCCAAAAGAAAAGATAGCAAAATAAGTCTTTACATTTCTATACTGTAAAGAAAGAAAAACATAAGTATTTTAAGCTGCAAATTTACCATTGTTTGATGCATTGGATACAGTATGCTCTACGTCTACATTTGGTGCAAGGGACAACAATTCTACGTTCAGTTTTCATACACTGATGACATTTGAAGCGCTCTAAAAGTTTAGCCTCCTTCAAGTAAGAATTATTACACCCTTTAGTTAGTAAAACAAAATATAAAAACTTCTTCCAACAAAAAAAGCATGGAAACACATCATCTAGTTGTAGTAAGAAAATCACAGGCTAGATGTATTACCTTCACATTACTCATTGTACATCTATCATTTCCATAACCATCACTTCTCGAAACTGAAATGGAGGAACATGCAGATGATGACGACGAAGAGCATGAAGAATTCTTCACTAAATCACTCTTCCTTCTTTCATTTCTTGGACTTCTTTTGATTGTTGGATCATCTGAACTTCTAAACCTCCGATATTCTTTGATCCTCAATAAAGCCATTGTTTCATCATCAAAATCCAGTTCGTCCTCCAGAACTTCCTTTTCGAAACAGCTTTTCCTGTTTAACACTTCGTCTTCATAACCAACTTTCTTATTTAGGACACTACGGGGCTTCTTTGGAATTCTACTACCCCCAGAGAATCCATGTAGTCCGCTCACCTTTCTTTTCTTCGATGAAACATTGAATCTTAGAGCGGTTGACTCTAAATTGTCCTTTTCTTTCTCTTTTTCCGGTTTCTTCATACTTTCATTGCACATACCTTTTGAAACTCTCCTCTTTGAAGCAATCCAGGATAGGCTTGAGGCTCTACGAATCCTCTGCTGCTTTTTTTCATCATTGTAACCATCTGCTATCATAGCTGCCATTCCCACAGCAGCAAAATAAAATAAATCCTTACACAGTTACCAATTTCTTCATCCTACATCAAAATGAACATAAAAAAACATCTTACACCAAAGTTCATTGGGCAAAACATTTAAACTAATCCAGATCAATTTTCTCACCACATAATATTTGGCCTCTAAGTAAAATAACACTTTCCCGGGAAACAAACAGACACCTAAGGAACCAAACACATAAAAATCATATCTCTACGCAAACAAACTGACAGGCATTGAATTACCAATTTCTTCATCATACTCTATCGAAATCAACCTGATATACTGACTTCTTACCCAAAAAAAAAAAAAAAAATCCAGATCAAAATTTGGTATTTCAGACCACGAAACATTAATTTCAGAAGTCACGAAATATTTTCCCCGGGAAACAAACAGACCTCACTGCAAACAAACACACAAATCATATCTTCACACAAACAAACTAATAATCATTGAATAAACAATGCCGTTTTCCTACATTAACCAAACACCGATCAAACTAACAAATATCAGATATTGACCAAAGTCAACGCAGCTGCAACACACACAAGAGCCAGAATCATATAAACGAAATTCAGAAATCAGAAACGAAACAAAACAAAACGACGTAAAGATAATGAAGAAAAATGCAGAGATTGTTCTTAACTAACTCACCTTTTTTTCTTAAAATCAACAATTCGGATAAGTGAAACGTCGACGCAATTCAACTCAATTCGGCTAATTGAGGACTCAAGAACAGGAAACGGATTAAAACTCAATCTGATCGTCGCGAGTGTGAGTGAAAATCGAGGCCTTTGGGGAATTAAAAAATTAGAAAAGAACGAGATAAAAACAGAACAATACCAAAGTTAATTTCCACGCTTTTGGTTCTGGTTCTATTTCTGTGGGAGAAGACTCGACCTTATATAGTACGTGCCAGTCAAGGTAACAAGAGGCAAACCACGCGTGTTATGGGCGCGTGTATGGAATTTCTTTTCCTTCTTCTTGGTAATGGTACTATTTCCTGAATGGTAATTTTGATATATTTTAGATTTTTTTTTATTAATTTATAGGGTTTAAATTTTATTGTGTAATTAATTAATTATTCGATTTAAAGTAAATTTATTTATGGATTTATTTGAGGCTACAATAATTAGTTGCTAGTGTGGTTCGTCTTTTTTGTGAACATTAAGTTTTTTGAAAGAAATTATTTTTGAGTGACCGAGTGAGACGATAAGAACTTTTTAATGTATTATTTAAAAGATTTTAAATTCGATTCTCTTCGAACCTAATAAAGATGACTACTGAAGGAGACACTTGATCACCCAAAAAAAAATTGTTTCTCGAAATAAATTATATATAATTCAACCTGAAAAATTTGGTAATATGTTAGGTGGCAATAATGTTTCAATTTCATTAAGTAAAGGAGAAGTTTTGCCTTTTGGGGAGTTGGAAATTGGTATTTTAAGCTAATATATATATTTTTTTAATACCTTTTTCGTGACTCAAATATAAGATTTCTGAATATAGTTAACTTAACTTATATGTATCCCTTTAATTGTTCACAAATAGGGCAAAATTCATGTGTTTAATAAAAAAATTAAATTCGATACAATATACAAATTATTTTTCTTAGAAAAAATTAATTAACATATAAATTTATAAGCATAAGATATAGTTTATATAGTCTTAAATTAATCCTATCTCATATCTACTTTGAATTACACTTATCCAATTCCGTTTATTTTAATTGTATTTATCATTCTAAAATTTGATCTCTATGTAATTCTGTTTATGATGAGCTACTTTCAAGGCTGATCACATGGTATTTCTGCCAAGTGGCAGTTCCCACGTGTCAAGAATTTGATACTCTACCGTGCCTAGCAAGTAGCAATTGGTAAAGATAGGGACCATGGAGTAAAACATATGATAAATTCGACCCCACGTGGCACTCTCTGAGAGGCCATGCTAAACGCTGCGTTTACAAGGAAAATCACCACCACCACCACCACCACCACCACCAGCAGTCCCTCACACGCAGCCAACCCAGGAACAAATGCTTCAGCTACCCAGTACCCAGAAATCAAAATAACCAAACATAAATGTAAGCATGAAAGTTAAGAAGAAAATACACTTACCCAGAACTTTAGAATTGAGCAATGGATGAAGTTGCTTCTTGGAGATTCTTCTTCCTTCTTCGTCAATCTCTCTGCATCCCTTTCTCTAGCCAAAGTAAAAAAGAAATATATATATTATATTTAATGGGGTTAAGGGATAAATAATAATGGTAGTTGAAAAAGAGAAGAAGAAGAAGGGTTGGTTGTTTGGATGAGGCAAAGAGAAAGAGGCGCCCCTGGTTTTGTTGTTTACACTGATGCCGTCGTACACAGTTTCAGTTTTAGCCAACCAGATTATCCCTTCATTTCCAAGTCTTACGATTTTTTATCTTCATTTTTCAAGCACTAATTAATAAAACAGCTCTGTTTAAATTATTAGAGTAAACAACTTTTTCCCACCCAAGGTTTGCCTCGCCGACACTTTTCCACCCAAAAAATTTCAAAATACTACTTTCTCACTCAAAGTTTATATTTCGATAATACCCAAAATACAATTTACTTTCTCAATTGATGTTTAGCGAGTTACCAGGAGCCAAGGTAAGAGGGGTGGAGTGGAGGCCCGTAGACTGAATGGTAGTAACTGATTGAATATTTATCTCCAAAATTAGCTGGAAATCATCTAAAAATAGGAAACTTTAGCTTTGCAGTGGCCGACAATTAACGAGAAATCAGGTGTTGAAGTGAGAGAAGTTTTATAAAGAAGAAATCGAAGGTTCATAACCACCATTGGGTGGCCTGATGGTAAAAGAGTAAAGGGGTCTAACATAGGTTCATGAGTTTAAGTCCCCCTAAGCACTAGTAAAGGTGGCCACTGAGTGGATTTATCCGATCGTTTACTTCAAGGCCCCGGGTGATTAGGAAATTTATCCGGTCGTTCACTTCAAGGCCCCGGGGGATTAGAAAATTTATCCGGTCGTTCACTTCAAGGCCTCGGGAGATTAGGGAATTTATCTGGTTGTTCACTTCAAGGCCTTAGGAGATTAGTTGAGGTGTGTGCAAGCTGGCTTAGACACCCTCAGGTCACCCAAAAAAATAAATCGAAGGTTCAAATGGTGGTGACGAAGAGAATGTTTGTCGTCGGAATTGACCAAAATTGGCTTTGGATGTTAACAAAATATAAACTTTGGGTGCAAAAGTGATATTTTGAAACTTTTTAGGTAAGAAAGTGTCATTAAGGCAAACCTTGGGTGGGAGAAAGTTATTTACTCTTAGGGCATGTTTGGCTTATTATTTTTACCCATATTTCCAATCTTATTCTCCAAATAATGTTTGGCACATTATTTCAGAAATATTACCCTATTTTTTAATTACTTTTAGACCCCATAAGGTTATTAATTTCATTAAATGCCCCCTGAAAAAAGTTTAAAAATTAGCAAAAACACCCCCACGACCCATACTTGCCAGATTCCGGCAACCACCATCGGTGGTAGCCGGAATCTGTACAACGGCCTACCTGCCGACCAGAAATGGTAGGAATTTCACCGATCTGGCCTTTTCCGGCCAGATCCGGCTGGCCGTAACGATGACCAAAGAAATGGTCGTCATTTTGGCCTTTTCCGACTGTCGCAGCCACGGCAGGCCGTGGATCACCACGAATCTGGCCAAAAAAGGCCATAACGACGCGTTACGACACAGATCTGACCAGTCTGTGTCGTAACGCGATTTTTCGACCAGATTCCGGTGGGGTGTTTTTGTCATTTTATACATTAGGGTGTTTAATTAAATTAGCAAGCCTAGGGCCTTTTTCATAAATTTTTAAATTTTACCTCGTAATACTCCCTTATCCAACTACCCAATATTATTTCCAAAATTCTATCCAAAATAATAAACCAAACGCACCCTTAATTATTATTATTATTGGTAGGATACTAAGATTTGTCGATTCATTAATTCCAAAATCTACTCTATAAAGTATGCGCACGTTTTACTTTCTTTTATAGAAATTCTTTTTGCACTATAAATGCTTTATGTTTGCCTACTACTGTACAGTCTGTACATGAATCGAACATCGTGTGAGGGCTATTGTGTGAAAAACAGAATTTGGGGGGTCCATAATAAAGATATGTAACTTCTGTTTTATTGATAACACTTTGTGGTCTCACAATTCAGTCCAGGATATCATGCTCCAAGTTTGAGGCTCATAGATGGATTTTTACAGAGTAAAAATAAACTTATGATATTGAAAAATTGAAGCAAAACTACATTAAACACACTGCATTAATTCTAAGAAGCACATAAAGATTAAAATGGGAAATATGTTCAGAACTTGCTTCTATTGCTCGAAAATGGAAAGCCTAAGTTCAAGTGGCCACCTCTCTCTTATTTCACTCTGTCTATACAAGAAACTACGATGCTCTTATTTCTCAAAATATTTACAGTGTTGTCTTCCTTCACTGATTCGAAGTGCATAGCTCAAATGTGGACAGAAAGTATAAGTCTTAAACAGAATCAAGGCTCTGACTTTCGCGAACAGTGTCGGGCAAAAAGGGAGATGGTGAGGATGCATCACTAATTTCGCTGGGCAATGGTGTCTTTCCACGGGATTGGCGTTGTTTGGGGACTGAAATTTTTTCGTTTTCCCTGCTTCCAGAGGGCATATCATCTTCATCTTCATCTTCATCTTCACCTTCATCTTCATCATCAGTTTTGAAGACGGGATGGATGTATGCCTTTTGAAGATAACCATTCAAGTTAATGTTTGGTTTCTGTGCACGTTCGAATGTGTCTTTCGTCATTGCTTCCTGAAACCCAGAAGAAACAAGAATTCCCAGATTGCTTAGTAAAGGAAAAAAACCGCCACTATTCTGAAGATTCTGTTTATGGTCATTAATAACCATCAAATTTACAATATGTGAATACCAACAAACCTGTAATGGATATTTAACAAATGCAGATTCGTAAAGGCCTGTGGAGAACCTATGAAACCATATCGTAAGTACAGGAAGATCAATGAGAAATGGTGTTGATTGAGCAGCTTCCTTTGTACTCAGCAGCCCCATGAGAAGCAACTGTGACATAACCAATGCCGCAATTACTCTCTTATGGACATCAGGCCAGAATGCTGCACCGCTCTCGTACTTTTGGATGTAAACATTTATGACCTACAATTTAACATAAAATTAACAAACAGAACTCTAGTATAAAAACAACTGTTAATAAAAATATTCCTCTTACCTGATGACGGAAAACAACATAGGCCAGCGCAAAGAAAACAATTATGAAAGGGAGCAAAAGAGGAGTCACTGTCGCATAGACAAGGCCTAGCAGAAAATACAACTGTATACGAGGTTCTCTAGTTTTGAAACGAAAACTTTTTGGACGCATTGCTTTCTTCCTGTCATTTTCAGTTTTCACCAAGAAGAAATTCTTCAAGTGGTAGATAATCAGTGGTCTCAACATTAAAATCTCTGCAGCTACACCAACCCATCCATCGACCATTATATAAGTTATGAAGAAAGTTGCTTTGATTGGTATAGCTACTCCAATTGTCTTGGGAATACTGCCAAAAGAGAAAAGATTAATCCACCACTTAATTGACTTAAGGAATGGTAATAGAATTCTAAAATAAGAGGACAAAAATCAAAGAAGATAATCAGTAGTCAGTAAGAATAACATACTCATTTGCTGGCTCCTTTATGAAAGAATTTAGCTGCTCAAATGCAGATCCAGTTATTATGCTCCCAAGGAAGACGTTCACAAAATTGAAAAGATAATATCTAGAAGCTGTTCTTCTTTGTAGAGATGATAGAGATACAAATCCTTCAAATTTAGACATACTCGTCAATATCTTCCGGAGGAAGATGAGAAAAAGCTTCAATACAACACCAGGAAGAAAACCTTGGATGACTGATTTAATAAACTTGCTGCATAACAAAATTAAGATAATACCAGTTATTTATATATAGTAATGCAATTTGAATACTACTCAAAAGGGTTTTGAGGATGATAGAAAATTACATTTCAACTACGGGTTTCAGAAATGGTGCTGCTTTTGCAATGCCCTCAATGCTTGCAAGAGATTGTACAAATGCAATGGGGATCATGAAAAATAAGGTAAGGAAAAAGAATGCAACACCAATAATCAGCCTCCTAATCCTGAGTGAAACATATGGAATTGCCAGGTTTTTCCAATAGACATCACGTGGCTCTGGAGCCCACTCAGGCAACCACTCAGTTGGATTTCTGGTCTGTTGAGTTTGTGCGCATACAGCTGCACCCCATCTGGTTTTAAAGGAAACAAATGCTGCCGGCATTATAGACTGGGGATCATTAACAACCCCTTTTCTCTCCTCATCTATCTGAACAACACCGAAATAATGTAAATTAAAACCCATGTATCCATTATTCCTCAAGCGCAAAAACCATTTTCCATGCATGGTTCAAAATAATGAGACAGGTCAGAGTTTTAAAGAAACATTCTTCGAAAGTTGAAAAATACGGGAAAGAAATTATACAGTCAGCTGTTTACCAACTCGATTCACCAATGACACAGAACTAATTACAAGTGAGACAAAGAGTGTTGCATGCACAGCTCGGCTAATTAAGGTTTGAATATGGTAGAAAAATGTTTTTGAGTTTGGTTGACAACTATATAATGCTGTCCAGTTTTTAACTAAATTTTGTCCAAGCTCAGGCATTTCTCTTGTCCAAGCTCAAGCTAAGGTTGTCCTGTCTAAATTATTTAACACTGGAACATGAAAGCAATATAGAAGACATTACAGGAATAATACTCACTTTTCCTGACAATTTTTCAATTTCAGATGTGTGATAATCAATTGCATCCACTCTTTTTCCGCAAAGCCCAAGAAAACTAGTCTGGTAAGAGAAAACATATACATATTGATATCACAAAAAGCTAAAATTTAAAGGAAACATATTAAGAGTTAACGACTTTTTCCCACCCAAAAAAGGGCTTAATTGCCTTTTTTTACCCTCAAACTTTTAAAATACCACTTTCCCACCCAAACCACAAATTCTGTTGATAATTCCCTTTAATTACAATAATATTGATTACAAAGACAAAAATACCCCACCAAATTTCAATCCCTGATTGCCAGTCACCGCAAATCAAACTTTCACGCACAATTCCGATTGACTCCAACCACACAATCTAACCTTCTATCACCAAACGAATCATCGGCCATCCCTTTTCAATAGCCTTAACGATTTGGACCGTGATTGCTCTCCAATCGCCGACGGCCATGGTTCAGTCTTTTTGCTGAATGCTTGGCGTCCGATGAACAGTGAACAACCAAGGTCTAGGATGATGGGGCTTTTAGAGACGAGGTGTTGCTAATACTACAAGTGGCTTCAAGTGGACTTTTTGGCAACCAAATCGACCGGAATCTGGCCTGGAAGCTCAATAGTCACGCAAACAGAAAACCAGCTGTGGCTGGCGATTGGCGCGCTTAGTGTGGTGGGAAACTAAAGGTGGAGTCAGCACTGATCACCGGCATCGGATTCATGTCAAATTGCCTAAACTGGCCTGAATCGGTGGTCAGGGTTTCCAAAGATATCCAACCAAAACGACAATATGCCCATTCTACCCTTCCTTTTAATTAGCTTTTGACCATCTTGCCTTTCTTTGCAACAAAAAATACTAACAGATTTGTGTTTTGGGTGGAAAAATGATATTTTAAAAGTCTAAGGGAGGGAAAGTGTCATTAAGCATTTTTTTGGGTGGGAAAAAGTTGTTTACTCAACATATAAATTAGGAAACTTAACATATTACAATGACGATGATGTATCAAATTCAATATAATTACCTTGATCATAACTGGCCTCTTTGAATTATTTCTTTCACATTTATTTTGGTAGTAGTCAAGCCAATTCTGCAACCTTTTCTTCTCCTTCACCATTTTGGCAAGTTTGTTTGCATTGTATACCGACTACATAAAAAGTTTACCTCATGTGTTAAACATGCCATAACTCATGACTTCTGACCCTACTAAATACTAAAATCAGAGATAAAAAAGATTCAACCTCATGTTTTAGGTAGTGATCTGGGTGATTTTCCAAAAAGAAACGCTCCACAACCTCACTAACAGATTTGTCCTGTTCTGGGGGGACATTCCTGACAAGGACCTGTGAAACAATTAGATATATCAGACAACTTTGGCGCAGAAGCATAGTATATGAAGATTTATTTGTTATATCTAATGAGCTTTGATGAATACATCAAAAGTTTTCTTTTTGTGACTTCCAGTCTTGAATACAAAGTAATAGAAAATATATGTTTGAACTATTTTATTCTGAAAGGAACGATCATACTGTAAATTGATGGGGCCGACGCCTTCCTGTTGCAATAAACTGCGACCGCATACTAGCAATTTTTCCGTACTCCTCCATCAACACATAGCATGTCCAGAAGGTAAAGACGTAAGCCAACGCAATATGAGCCCAGAACCTGCAACTCAGAAATAAACATAATTCTTGTGCAGGAGCAATTCATCATATTACAATCAAGAGATAGTATAAAAAAGGCAAGGGAAGAAAGCACACCTCTCTGATTTAAGCGGGATATTTGAAGTTGAAAGCTTATCAATATTGCTTGAAGTTACATTCCATAGCTCGGTTTTTTCGCCTAATGTGCTGTTTGTAAAGTTGACCGGTGCCAAAACAGCACAAGCAAGGACTGCAATAGGAACAAAAATCTTAAGTCCCATCAAGTAAATCCGTAAATAGACAGCTGAATCCAATCCGGCATGATCAATAAGCTCAGGTTCCGTCATCTTCAATGCAGCCGGTATCCAATTCAAGAACCTTATGTATGATCTACAATCCAAATTCACAAACTTCCGCGCAGATGCCCCCCCATGCTTTGGACTTTCTCTTCCTTTACGATACCATTTCGAAAAGTATACTCTATCATTGAGCGGTTGAATTCTTAATATAGCAAATGCTATTAACATAATAAACGTAGTAAGAATATTAAGAGCTGCTGAAACCGCTATATCTTCGAGCGTCGCCATCGATATCTAGTTCATTTCACTCACTAAGCTGGTTCCACTACAAAGAATTAAAAAGTAAAATGAAATTCAAGCTCTTCTCGGTCAATCAAGAACAAAAATGAAATGAAAATATCAAATATAGATTTAAAAAGAAAGGAAATGAAGCTCATACTATTTGTGTGATTTCTTCAAGCTTATTGGAAAGAAGATGGGTTAGGGAGTGTTTGGATGGCTAGAAAACTGAACAGAAGCTAAAAACATTATTCAACAGGAGGATAAGCACGAGCTACAACGCACTGATGCAAATGAAAAAAGAGGGACTTAATAAGACAATTCCACAGACAAGAATCGATTGTGATTGTAGAGTATTGACAAAGGGGACAATCTATTCCTCACACTCTACTTTTTCACTCTTTTTATATAGTAATCACACTTGTCTATCTTCGTGTTGCAGAAAGTTGTACGTCATAGACTTTCGTCATCATTATTATGTTATAAAAAAGTCATCACCCCAATAGTTTTATCAATCATGCATTAAGTCCTGTTGCAATTGCTTTTACTAAAGTTTCAACATAGCATGAATCACATGGTCAAACAGAATGTTTGGGTCACCTTACGAATAACTCATCTACTCTCTTGAAACTTTAAAGTTAATGGCACCTCAACTAGTCTTCTAAGACCCTAAAATTAACAGCTAGATAAGCCTCTAGTAGTTAGCATTATCGTGGGGATTTGAACTTAAGATTTTTTGAGTAACACACGTAACAGTCTCAAGCAAACTGTTAAGCTATTTAGAGGTAGTTAGCTTTGTCTTTGTTGTTAGTATAACAATTGGAGATTTTCGACCCAACCTACCAGTCATGTTCGTGCTAACAAAAGATAAATGATGACATGGTGTCATCAGCAAGTAGTGTGTATAACCATAGAATGTTAGATTTGAAAACAATTGTTGACACTAATAAATGGTGTAAATGACATTTTCTTGTATTTGTTTTGTGATCGCCAGCCACCGCAAATTAAATTTTCACGCACAATATCGGTCGACTCCAACCACCACAATCTAACCCTCTATTACCAAACGAATCATCGATCATCCCTTTTCAATAGCCTTAATGATTTGGACCGTGATTGCTTTCCAATAATTTTATCAATCATGCATTAAGTCTTGATGCAATTGCTTTTACTAAAGTTTCTACATAGCATGAATCACATGGTCAACCGGGGTGTACCTCAACTAGTCTCTTGGGATCCTGAAGTTAACGACCAGATAAATCTCCAATAACTACCCTTTATTAGTAGTCGTGAGGATTCAAACTTGAGACCTTTTGAATAATAAACCTAAGAGTTCCAAGCAAATCACGCAAGCTATTTAGAGATAGTTAGCTTTGTCTTTGTTGTTAGTATAACAATTGGAGATTTTCGACCCAACCTCCAAGTCATGTTTGTACTAACAAAAGATTAATGATGACATGGTGTCATCAGCAAGTAAACCATGCAATGTTAGATTTGAAAACAATTGTTGACACTAATTCTTGTATTTGTTTTGTGATATACGATGTGTCAAACGAAACTACATCCTTAAAAGAATATCACACGTTCTAATTCTCGACATACTTTAAATCTTGTTTTTACCTAAGTCCATTGTACAAAAGAAATTATAATTTTGTTTGTACATGTGTATATAATGTTCAAGCCTTACTTTAGCATCCCTTGATGCCAGTGGGAGGTGTCATTCTTTATCATAAATGATTTCTAATATCTATTTGTATAAACCTAATATTTCAATATCAATTATGTTGTTTGTGTTATAATCTTAGTGGTATGATTGCAATAAAATAAACTAAAGGGGACTGAAAAGTAAAAGAGCAGAATAAAGAGGGCTGAAAAGAAGTTTTTACTAACTCTTTCACTCAACTGAGTTGTGTATTAACGGAAGGAAATGGACTCAATTTATAGACTTTCCTCACTGATCCACCTCCCCTAAAAACTAATTATCCAATAACAAATCATAATTCATGTGTCTTCAAGTGAACTTGCATGGGTCATATATTTTCAAGTGGACCTTCATGGGCCATGTGTCTTCAATTGAAGTTGCATGGGCCATACGCCAAATTGGTAGAAGTCCACCACTCACAACACTCTCCTTTGGATATCCACCATTTATAGATAATTGCATTTAACCTTACATTAAAAAAAAAATATATATATTAGTTGGAAAAAAAAAAAAAAACTAAGTAAAGAAATACATTTCTATAATAAAACAGTAAAGTGGTGATAGACATGATTCATACTGCCTCAGTAAAAACCTTGCCAGGGAAACTCAGTGGGACAAAATCTAGTATAGGAAAAAAAAAATAAAGTGCACATATGTCTAGTACCATAGTCCCTTCTAAACTCCTCCTAATCGATGCTTCCCCTCATAATGGCAAAATTAACTTAGTTACTTATTAAGTAGCCGCATATTAATGTCATACACTAACTTTTCAAATGTTGTGTCGGTAAGGTTTTATTGAATAAATCTTCAAGATTATCATTGAAGCGTATTTGTTTGATATCAATCTCTCGATTCTGCTAGAATTCATGAGTGTAAAATAATTTCAGTGACATGTGCTTAGTTCTGTCTCCTTTAATATATATTCCTCTGAGTTAAGCAATATATGTTACATTATCTTCATTTATAATTGTAAGAGTATCTGAGGTATATGATAACTTGCATGTATTCTCGATATGATGGATGACAAATCTTAACCGTACGCATTCTCAACTAGCTTTATGAAATACAAGAATCTCGGAGTGATTGAAAGAAGTAGCAAGCATTGTTTATTTTGTAGAACGTCATGATATTGCAGTGCTATTGTAAGTAAAAACATATCCCATCTCCGAGCGGGATTTGCATAGATCATGTGTCTTCAAGTGGACCTACATGAGTCATATGTCTTTAAGTGGACTTGTATCGGTCATGTGCCAAATCGGTGGAAGTCCACCACTTTCAACAGTTTGGAAAACAAATCTAAATTTAAAAAAGAAATTTGAGCTCTTGTCGATCAATCAAGAACAAAAACGAAACGAAAACAAATACAAATTTAAAAAGAAAAGGAAATGAAGCTCATACTATTTGCGTGATTTCTTCAAGCTTATTGGAAAGAAGATGAGTTAGGGAGTGTTTGGATGGCTAGAAAACTCAATAGAAGCTAAGAACATTCTTCAACTTAATTATCCACCAGAAGGATAAGCATGAGAGCTGCAACGCACTGATACAAATAAAAAAAGACGACTCCACAAACAAGAATCGATCATGATTGACAAAGGGAGCAATCTATTCCTCACACCCTGCTTTTTCACTCTTTTAATATCGATGGTGATTGACAAAGGGATATTATTACAATATCAAATTGTCCTTTACCATATTTTTTATCAATATTTTAGTCCTTTTAGGGAACAAGTTGCAATTACTCTTCTAAAGTTTTTACATAATAGCATACAATTACTTATAACCATTGTTTTAAAACCCGATTCATTGTGAGACCCAACAAGGTGACTGTTCCAACCGGTTGAATCGGCCAATTAGATCGGTGACATCAACAACAAAAGTATTTTTAAAAAATTATAATTAGTCTCTTAAATTTTAGTATATTACAAAAACACCTCTAATAAATTTTAAATTAGTCCTTGAATTTTTAATTTATTTTAAAAGTTCAAAAAATTCAATTAATCCCTAAATTTTTGAAATATTGCAAAAATACCCCCAAAAATTTATTAGTCCCTATAAATTTGAAATATTACAAAATACCCCCAAAAATTTAATTAGTCCCTATAAATTTGAAATATAGCAAAAACTCCCCTAAAACCTGAATTGGACTAGACAGACTACCGGGTCCTAGTCTGACCGATCGGTCCAATCCAGGTTTTAAAATAGAGCTTATAACATGAATCACATGGTTAAGCGGAGGGATTTTTTGCTGTGCTGTGCCAAAAGCCCTTATAATGGTTGCTTTTATAGCTTGCTCTTGGTTGTTAGTTGTTAGTATAACAATTGGAGATTTTCGACCCAACCTCCAAGTCACGTTTGTACTAACAAAAGATAAATGATGACATGGTGCCATCCACAAGTAATGTATATAAACTAGGCAATGTTAGATTTGAAAACAATTGCTGACAACTTATGATATTGAAAATTGAAGCAAATCTACGTTGATTCTAAGAAGCACATAAAGATTGAAATGGGAAATAGGAAATCTTTCCAGAACTTGCTTCTATTGCTCGAAAATGGAAACCTGAGTTCAGGTGGTCACTTCTCTCTTCTTTCACTCTGTCTATACAGAGAAACTATGATGCTCTTCTTTCTAAATTTATTTACAATGTTGTCATCCTTCACTGATTCGACGTGCATATCTCAAATGTGGACAGAAAGTATAAGTCTTAAACAGAATCAAGGCTCTGAGCTGTCGCGAACAGTGTCGGGCAAAGAGGGAGATTGTGAGGACGCATCACTAATTTCGCTGCGCGATGGTACTGGTGTGTTTCTACGGGATTGGCGTTTTGTGGGGATTAAAACATTTTCGTTTTCCCGGCTTCCAAAGAGCATATCAATTTCATCTTCATCTTCATCAGCAGTTTTGAAAACTGGATGGATGTATGCTTTTCGAAGATAATCTTTCACGTTAAGGTTTGGTTCCCTTGCACGTTGTAAAGTATCTTTCATCATTGCTTCCTAAAACACAAAAGTTAGAAGAACAAAAGCAACATTTAGGATCAGATTGCTTAGATAAAGAATAACAGAATTCTGAACTTATGTTTACAGTAATTAACCATCAAATTTACAGTATGTAAACACCAACAAACCTGTAAAGGATATTTAACAAATGCAGATTCGTAACAGCCTGTGCAGAACCTATGAAACCATATCGTAAGTACAGGAAGAGCAATGAGAAATGGTGTTGATTGAGCAGCTTCCTTCATACTCAGCAGCCCCATAAGAAGCAGCTGTGATATAACCAATGCTGCAATGACTCTTTTATGGACATCAGGCCAGAATGCTGCACCGCTCTCGTACTCTTGGTTGTAAACATTTATGATCTACATTATAACACAAAATTAACAAACAGAAATCTAGTATAAAAACAATAGCTATAGCGTATAGTTCATTTAATAAAAAGCACAGTCTGAAAACACAACTGGAATGTTGGTAAATACTTAATTACAGAAGCATATTCTAAAAGCGCCAAGAAATTCGCATGCCCCAGTAATTTGGCAGAACAGTATTTCAAGAATCTTACAAGAGAATAATTTCCGTCTTCCTAACATGAACATGACCACATGCACAAGTAAATCGTTGTGTAAAATAAACTGTCTGTTAACAAAAATATTCCTCTTACCTGATGACGGAAAACAACATAGGCCAGTGCAAAGAAAACAATTATGAAAGGGAGCAAAAGAGGAGTCACTGTCGCATAGACAAGGCCTAGCAGAAAATAAAACTGTATACGAGGTTCTCCAGTATGGAAACCCATACTTCCTGGATCCATTGCCTCCTCCCTGTCCCTTTCAGTCTTCACCAAGAAGGAATTCTTCAAGTGGTAGATTATCAGTGGTTGCAACCTTAAAATCTCTAAGGCTATACCAGCCCATCCATCTACCATTACGTAAGTTATGAAGAAAGTTGCTTTAATTGGTATAGCTACTCCAACTGTCTTGGGAATTCTGCCAAAAGAAAGAAAAAAAAAAGATTTAAGCTTCATCTTCACAACACTGAAGAACAATAAAAAATGGGATGAAGACATTTGCAATTCAAATCTATAGCTAAATTGGTTATGAAATCACCTAGTAGAGGTTAATCCACCCCTTAATTTACTTGAGGAATGGGAAAAAACAAATAGCCATACAATAGCAAAATTCTTGTACCAATATAGATGAGATGAATTCAACACCTATATTCCAACAAATGCAATTTCTTTGTTTTTCTTCTCCATCTTCTTTATTTCCTCTCTCTCCTTTTTCTATTTAGCATTACTAAATAGGAGAAAAAACAAAGAAGATAATCATTAGTCTGAGAGAATTACATACTCATTAGCTGACTGCTTTATAAAAGAATTTAGCTGTTCAAATGCATTTCCATTTATTACGCTCCCAAGGAAGACGTTCACAAGTTTGAAAATATAATATCTAGATGCTGATCTTCTTTCCAGAGATGATAGAGATACAAAGCCTTCATATTTAGACATAATCATCAATATCATCTGGAGGAAGATGAGAAAAAGCTTCAACACAATACCAGGAAGAAAACCTTGGATGACTGATTTAATAAACTTGCTGCATGACAAATTAAGATAATATCAGTTATTTGTATAGAGTAATGCAATCTGAATACTACTCAAAAGTGTTTGAGGATGATAGAAAATTACGTTTCAACTAAGGGTTTCAGAAATGGTGCTGCTTTTTCAATTCCCTCAACGCTTGCAAGAGATTGTACAAATGCAATGGGGATCATGAAAAACAAAGTGAGGAAAAAGAATGCAACACCAATAATCAGCCTCCTAATCCTGAGTGAAACATATGGAATTGCCAGATTTTTCCAGTAGACATCACGCGGCTCTGGAGCCCACTCTGTCAACCATATAGTTGGATTTCTGGTCTGTTGAGTTTGTGCGCATACAGCTGCACCCCATCTGGTTTTAAAGGAAACAAATGCTGCCGGCATTATAGACTGGGGATCAACTACAACCCTTTTCTCTCCTCATCTATCTGAACAACACCGAAATAATGTATTTGAATCAAATTTGTCCTCAAGTAAGAATGTTGAATGGAGGTATAACAAAAGAAGCCCAATAAAACGCTCTTATTTATTCACACGAAGCTGAGCATGCAAAAGCACAACACTTTATCAACTCCATCACATGATAGACTTAAATATTCAAGTTGATTGACAGGCCTGAAGAACATTATGACAATGCTTTAAATATATACTGCAACGCTCATCCCTCCGAGATACGAAGAATGAGACATGTAATTGTCGAAAAATGCAGAACCCATATATCCATTATTCCCCAAGGGCAAAAACCATTTTCCATGGTTCAAAATAATGAGACAGGTCAGAGTTTTACCGAAAATTCTCAGCAGTTGAAAAATAAGGGAAAGAAATTATACCATCAGCTGTTTACCAACTCGATTCACCAATGACACAGAACAAGTGAGACAGAGTGTTGTACAGCTTTTGCTAAGACCCTAATATGGTAGAAAAATGTTTGAGTTTGAGACTACTGTAAAGCTGTCCAGTATTTAACTAAATTTTGTCCAAGCTCAGGCATTTTCTAGTTACTTGATAGGGCTATATTTTGAAGAAATGGTATACTGAGACAGCAACCAGTATGTTATATTTACAAAAGTGAAAACAGCAAATCGAGCTAAAGTTAAAAAATTGGCAAACATAATTAGTTTGAGCATAGAACAACTAAGGTTGTCCTCTCTAAATTATTTAACATTGGAACATGAAAACAATATAGAAGACATTACTCACTTTTGGTGACAATTTTTCAATTTCAGATATGTGATGATCAATTGCATCCACTCTTTTTCCGCAAAGCCCAAGAAAACCATTCTGGTAAGAGAAAACATGTACATATTGATATCACAAAAAACGAAACTTTAAAGGAAACATAAAATTAGCAAGAGGACAACAGCATATCAAATTCAATATAAGACGAAGATAACAGCATATCAAATTCAATATAAGTACCTTCATGACCGGCCTCTTTGAAGAATCTTTGGAATAGTTAATTTGGTAGTTGTCAAGCGAATTCTGTACCCTTTTCTTCTTCTTCACCAATTTGGCAAGTTTGTTCGCGTTGATTACCATCTACATAAAAAGTTTACAATGAATTAAATCTAAAGTGATTCCCCCCAAAAAAATCAGTCATGAAACGTGTAGTACACACAGAAGTTAATTGAAGTGCAAAATATTTTTAACATGCCATAACTCATGACTTCTGACCTAAATCAGGTAGTGAACTAAAATCAGAGATCAAAAAGATTCAACCTGATGTGTTAGGTAGTGATCTGGGTGATTCACCGAAAAGAAATGCTCCACAAGCTCACTAACAGATTCGTCTGGGTCTGGGGGAACATTCCTAACAAGGACCTGTGAAGTAATCAGATATCAGACAACTTTGGCACAGAAGCATAGTATATGGAGATCATGTGCTTTGATGAATATATTAAGTTTTTATTTTTGTGACTTCCAGTTACGTATACAAAGTAATAGAACCATAATACCAGTTGCAGATGGAAGGAAATATTGATGCACAAATTCCTAGCAGAATAAAACTTTATTATAGGGGTATATTATATTAACGGAAAGAAAGTTTACCTTAAATATTATTGAGAATATTTAGAGAATATGTTTGGTTGATTCGAAAAAATTTATGAATAATATGTTTGGTTGGGAGGATAAATTGGTGGATATGTTATATAGATTACTAAATTGCTTTCCTTTTTAAATATTAATATAATAGTATTTTTTATTATTGCTTTTTAACCCCATATATTTGAAATTTTGCTAAAACAAACCAGTTGTATAAAACTTTAATTTATAGCAAAATCACCCCCACCCATCCCAAGCCACTGCTTGCAACCAGCCACTATCGTCGACCACCGCTAGCAGTCGACAGAATGACATTCACAACTCGTCGTATATGGTCGACCGTGTGCCAGCAAAGCCAGAAATGGCCAAACAACCAGATCTATATCCATTTATGACCACAGATCTGGCTACAAAAAGGCCATATCTTTGGCCATACCATTTCACGGCCAGATCTATGGTCGCTTCACGACCACATATTTGGCCTGAAACGGTCATAGAAACGCCAGATCTGCCATTATAGATCCATGGCTAGAAAAGGCCTTACCAGGATGCCAGCGGCTGGCGGTGGTGAGTCATAGCCGACGGTAGTCTTGGGTGGCTGAGGGTATTTTGTCATCTTTTAAACTTTTTTATAGTTGGGGTGTTTTAGCTAATCTCTTAAATGTATGGGAGCTGGGCTAATTGTTATTTGGTAGACATTTGAGGGCAATTGTGTCTGAAATAGTTTTATATTAAGAGCAAAATGGGTAGAAAAATCAGATTACCCCGGTAATATTTCAATAACACCCCATAACAAGGTTATAAGATTACCCCCACATTACCAACAGTAAATACTATTTGCAATAAAATATTACCGTAATATTTTATTACTTGCAAACCAAACACCGGAGTCTTGCAAAATAAACAAAGATTACTCTCGTTATCTTATATACTCCCAATCCAAACGCCCCATAGAGTAGAAGTTTTCCGCATCTCTCTTCCAAAGTGAATACTAACGGCTATAACTACTAATACAAAAACGTGCACCTTAGAAATGAATTCTATCCGGTTTTAAAAATAATTCAAAAAATAAATTTTCTTAAATATAGCAAATAAATCATATCATCTGAAAATTGTTTGAAAAGAAAATAAATATTTGAACTAATTTATTGTGAAAGGAATGATCATACTGTAAATTGATCGGGCCGTCGTCCTTCTGCAGCAAGAAAATGCAACCGCATAGCAGCAACTTTTTCATACTCCATCATCAACACATAGCATGTCCAAAAGGTAAAGACGTAAGCCAACACAATATGAGCCCAAAACCTGCAACTTAGAAATAAACATAATTCTTGTGCAGGAGGAATTCATCATATTACAATCAAGAGATAGTATAAAAAGGCAAGGGAAGAGAGCACACCTCTCTGATTTAAACGGGATATTTGAAGTTGAAAGCTTATCAATATCGCTTGAAGTTACTTTCCATTGCTTGGCTTTTTCGCCTAATGTGCTGTTGGTAAAATTGACCGGCGCCAAAACAGCACAAGCAAGGACTCCAATAGGAACAAAAATCTTGAGTCCCATCAAGTAAATCCGCAAATAGACAGCTGAATCCAATCCGGCATGCTCAATAAGCTCAGGTTCCGGCATCATGCATGCAGCCGGCATCCAATTCAAGAACCTTAGATATGATCTAAAATCCAAATCCACAAACTTCCGCTTAAATGCCCCCGAATGCGTTGGACTACTTCTTAACCCTTTAAGATACCATTTCGAAAAGTATACTCTATCATTGAACGGTTGAATCCTTAATATTGCAAATGCTATTAATATAATGAAGGTAGTAAGAATGTTAAGAGCTGCTGAAACCGCTATATCTTCGAGCGTCGCCATCTATATCTTCCAACAAATAAAAAAAAAAAAATCCATTTCCCTATTAATATTATTGTTCATCAAAATTGAAATGTTTGAATCATACTATTGCATTTTCATTTTCTGGCGCTAAACTTCTACTAAAAAACAGAGCATTTAGTCCGTTATAACTATCCCTTCATTTTCTCATATCTAGTTCATTTCACTCTCTAAGTTTCCACTACAAAGAATTAAAAAACAATAAATGAAATTCAAGCTCTTCTCGATCAATCAGAACAAAAACGAATGAAAACAAATATAAATTTAAAAGAAAATGAAGCTCATACTATTTGCGTGATTTCTTCAAGCTTAGTGGAAGAAGATGACTTAGGAAGTGTTTTGATGGCTAGAAAACTCAGCTGAAGCTAAGACATTCTTCAACTTAAATATCCACCAGGAGGATAAGCACGATCTACAACGCACTGATGCGAAGACAAAAAGAGAGAATTAAAAAGACAGCTCCACAAATAAGAATCGATGGTTATTGTAGAGAAAGGAAAGTTCGTCGACAATGGGAGGCAACGTACTCTTCACACTCCGCTTTTTCACTCGTTTTAGTTTACAGTAATGACACCTGTCTATCCTTGTAGCACGGAAAGTTGTACGCCATCAACTTTCGGCTGCACACTTAGGATAATTACTTTAGTGTAAATGTAATAGTAGAGAAAAGATATGGCGGTAAAAAGGCGAATAATACATTCAACACTGTTGATTTTAGTGCCGACATGTGTTATGTTAAGGCTATTCTTTCTTTTTTTTTTTTAACAAGAGTATCCGAACCAATTTATATACTCGAAGATGACAATAAATCGTGTTAGGTCAAAATTTCATAGTCTATTGTGCCATAGCCACAAAAATGTGAGTTATGTCATATCGTGCCAAACAACTAAACTCAAAGCTTACGACATGACCCATGGCCTGATTGACTATGTCGTGTTACGTTTCATGGATTAGTATAGGTTTTCCTCTCAAAAAATTTAAAAATCTTAGTTTTTTATTTTTTTTTAAATTCGTGGACCGTACCAACCCATATACCAATCCTAAGCCCATGACACGACACAAAATTTTTCGTGTTGTGCCATTGAGCCGTGTCGACACAATCCATTGCCACCTCTACATGCACATCAACTAGCTATTTCAATTTTATAAACTTTTTTCTTTTTTTTTTGGTTCTGATTTATATTACGCAGTCAAGAAGCTATAGAGCATTATCTCCTCTACACATGTGTTGTGGTCGCCATATTTCATAGGAGGACGTCATTCAATGACTCCACGATCGCCTTTGAACGATCAAATAAGATAATCCCTCTAGTCGGTGGCGTAGGCCGATCTTTGCTTTAGACCAAATCCCCCTAAAAACTGTACGTGCGGGTCTCCCGCATGCTGCTCATGCCATTCAAGGAGTCCAGGCCAGCATTCATTCGCAAATCCAGTAGTGAAATTGAGACTGCTCGACCATTAAGAAGACTAAGTTTAAGCCCAAATTTCTTATATGTTGAGTGAAACTACATACATTGACACACTGTGCAATGATACAAACAAATAATAAATTTAATAAACCATCCACCTTTTCACACAATCTTAAAAAATTCCTCACTGATGTATTCACCATTGAAGTACCTTTCAACTGCCTGCCACAAAATCCGAACTTGCTTCCTGCGGAAAATTAAAATCTGTTCAAGTGGCCGCTTCTCCTTCTTTCACTCTGTCTATCAAGAAACTATGCTCTCTTTCTCAATTAATACAATGTTGTCATCCTTCGCTGTGCAATACTCAAATGTGTAGGAAAAGTATAAGCTTAAACAGAATCAGGCTCTGAGCTTTTCGGAACAGTGTCGGCAAGAGGAGTGTGAGGATGCACCACTATTCGCTGGGCAGGTGGTGTTTTTACGGGATGGCGTTTTGTGGGATAAACATTTCCTTTTCCCCGTCCAATAGCATATCCTTTCATCTTCATTATCTTCACATCAGCTTGAAACGGATGGATGTATGCTTTGAAGATAACTTTCAAGTTAAGTTTGGTTCCCTTGCACGTTCTAAAGTTCTTTCTCATTGCTTCCTGAAACCAAAGAAACAAGAATTCAGATTGCTTAGAAAAGAAAAACAAACGATATTCTGAAATTCTGTTTATGGAATAACCATTAAATTTACATATGAACCAACAAACCTGTAATGGATATTTAACAAATGCAGATTATACGGCCGTGCAGAACCTATGAAACCATATCGTAAGTACAGGAAGAGCAATGAGAAATGGTGTGTTGAGCAGCTTCCTTTGTACTCAGCAGCCCCATAAGAAGCAATGTGATATAACCAATGCCGCAATGACTCTTTTTGGACATCAGGCCAGAATGCTGCACCGCTCTCGTACTCTTGGTTGTAAACATTTATGACTACATTTTAAATAAAATTAACAAACAGACTCTAGTATGAAAACAATAGCTGAGCATAAGTTCATTTAATTAAAAATAAAAACAAGGTGGAATGTTGGTAACATACTTCTCTACCTGATGACGGAAAACAACATAGCCAGTGCAAAGAAAACAATATGAAAGGAGCAAAAAAGGAGTCACTGTCGCATAGACAAGGCCTAGCAGAAAATAAAACTGTATACGAGGTTCTCCAGTATGGAAACCAAACTTCCTGGATCCATTGCCCCTCCCTGTCCTTTCAGTCTTCACCAAGAAGGAATTCTTCAAGTGGTAGATTATCAGTGGTTTCACATTAAATCTCTGAGCTAACCAGCCCATCCATCGACCATATATAAGTTATGAAGAAAGTTGCTTTATTGGTATAGCTACTCCAATGTCTTGGGAATCTGCCAAAAGAAAAAGATTTAAGCTTCATCTTCACAAACTGAAGAACTAAAAAATTGGATGAAGACATTCAACTCAAATCACTAGCTGACTTGATTATGCAGTCACTGTTCAGCAATAGTATCATGATTACCAATATGAGAATATAACCACCACTTATTTACTAACTGAAATGAAATTTTTAGTTTCAACCCACACAGACACCGCATTAGCATTTAATAAGAGGAAGAAAACAAAGAAGATAAAATAGTCAGTAGAAAATACATACTCATTAGCTGTGACTGCTTATAAAAGAATTTAGCTGTTCAAATGAGTCCAGTTATTAGCTCCCAAGGAAGACGTTCACAATTTGAAAAATAATATCTAGATGCTGATTTCTTCTAGAGATGATAGAGATACAAACCTTCATAATTAGACATAATCATCAATCTATCTGGGGAAGATGAAAAAGCTTCAAACAATACCAGGAAGAAAACCTTGATGACTGATTTAATAAATTGTGCATCATATAATTAAGATAATATCAGTTGTTATAGAGTAATGCAATCTGAATACTAAAAGTGTTTGAGGATGATAGAAATTACGTTTCAACTATGGGTTTCAGAATGGTGCTGCTTTTTCAATTCCCTCAAGCTTGCAAGAGATTGTACAAATGCAATGGGATCATGAAAAAAAAGTGAGGAAAAAGAATGCAACACCAATAATCAGCCTCTAACCTGAGTGAAACATATGGAATTGCCAGATTTTTCCAAGACATCACGTGGCTCTGGGGCCCACTCTGTCAACCAATAGTTGGATTCTGGTTTGTTGTAGTTTGTGCCAACAGCTGCACCCCCTGTTTTAAAGGAAACAAATGCTGCGGCATTATAGACTTGGGATCACTAACAACCCTTTTTCTCTCTCATGCTATCGAACAACACCAAATAATGTTTTTGAATCAAATTGTCCTAAGTAAGAGTTGAAAGGATATAACAAAAGAAGCCCAATAAAAACGCTCTATTTTTCATATGACCCAAGCATAAAAAGCACAACACTTATCAATATCATCACATGATAGACTAACATCTGTGATTGAAAGGCGAAGAACATATGACAATGCTTTAAATTTAAATGATGCTCACCCTCCAATATGAAGAGAGACATGGAATTGGGAAATACAAAACCATTATCCATTTTCCCAAGGGAAAAAAACCATTTTCCATGGGTCAAAATAATGAGACAGGCTGAGTTTTACTGGAACATTTCACAGTTTGAAAAAAAGGGAAAAGAAAGGTCAGCAACTGTTTACCAACTAGTTACAGATGGCAAACGCTCTAATTGGTAGAAAAATGTTTGAGTTTGAGACTACTATAAGCTGTCCAGTTTTAACTAAATTGTCCAAACTCAGGCATTTTCTAGTTTTGTAGGGCTAATTTGAAGAAAAATATACTGAGACAGCAACCAGTATGTTATATTTACAAAAAGGACAGCAAAGCAGATAAAGTTAAAGATAAAAAATAAAAAGGCACATATTAGTTTGAGTAGACAACTAGATTGTCCTCTCTAAATTATTAACATATAGAAACATTAAGAAGAATTACTCAATTCTGTGACAATTTTTCAATTTCAGATATGTGATGATCAATTGCTCACCTTTTCCCAAAGCAAGAAAACCATCTGGTAAGGAAAACATTCGCATTGATATCACAAAAGAAACTTAAAAGGATACAAAAAACTAGCAAACTTACATATTACAAGACAAACAGCATATCAAATTCAATATGTACCTTCATGACCGGCTTCGAAATATTTTTTATAGTTTATTTGGTAGTTTCCAGCCAATTCTGCTCTTTTCTTCTTCTTCAACAATTTGGCAAGTTTGTTCGCGTTGATACCATCTACATAAAAAGTATATCATGAATAATCTAAAGTGATCCCAAAAAAATCAGTCATTAAACAGTGTAGTACAAAGTTAATGTTTTTCAATAACTCATGCTTCTGACCTAAATCAGATGACTAAATCAGAATCAAAAAGATTCAACCTGATGTGTTAGGTAGTGATCTGGGTGATTCACCAAAAGAAATGCTCCACAAGCTCACTAACAGATTCTGGGTCCGGGGGAACATTCCTAACAAGGACGTGAAGCAAGATATCAGACAATTTGGCAAAAGCAGATATATGAAGATCAGTTGTCATATCTAGAGCTTGATGTAAATAAGTATTTTCGTTTGTGACTTCCAGTTATGATTACAAAGTATAGAACCATAATACCAGTGCAGATGGTAAGAAATATTGACATAATATCTGGTAGAGTACAAAAAACTTGTAGATAGAAAGTTTCCCACTTCCTGACTCTGTCTTCAAAGTGATACTAACAGCTATTACTACACTAACACAATTTGCACCTTAACAATAAAATCTATTCGATAAAAAAATAAAATAATAGAATAATTTAAAAAAAAAATCTTCACTATAACAAATAAATCCATCAATCCAAAATTGTTTGAAAAAAAAATCATATATTCGAACTAATTTATTGAGGAAGACAGATCGTACTGTAATTGATCCGGTCGACGTTTTTCTGCTGCAACAAACTCCACCGCATAGCAGCAACTTTTCATACTCCTCTCAACACATAGCATGTCCAAAAGGTAAAGGCATAAGCCATCACAATAAGAGCCCAAACCTGCAGGTCAGAAAAACATAATTCTGTTCAGAAGCAATATCATATTTCAATCAAGATAGTATAAATATCCTCCAGGCTCCAGAGCTGATAAATCTAGATATGAAAGAAAGAAAAGTTTCAAGAGAGGAGCGCACACCTCTGTGATCGTGGGATATTTGATATTGAAAGTATCGATATTGCTTGAAGTCACTTGATAGTTTGGCTGCTACGTCCAATGTGCTGATTTGTAAAATTAACTGGCACCAAACAGTCCAAGCAACCAATGCTATAGGACAAAATCTTAAGTCCTAACAAGTAAATCCGCAAATACACAGCGAATCCAATCCAGCATGCTCAATAAGCTCAGGTTCCGGCATCTTCAATGCAACCGGCATCCAATTCAAGAACCTTATATATGATCTAAAATCCAAATTCACAACTTCCCGCACAAGTGCCCCCCCATGCGTTGGACTTTCTCTTAACCCTTTAAGATACCATTCGGAAAGTAACCAATCATTGAACGGTGAATCCTCAATATTGCAAATGCTATAAGAAAATGAAGGCACAAGAATATTAAGAGCTGCTGAAACCCCTATATTGCGATCGTCGCCATCTATATCTCCAACAAAATCAACTTCCCCTGTCAAACGAGCAACACTATTAATACTCATCAAAAATTGAAATCTCAGAATCAACAAGAACTTAAAAACAATTAGAACACAATCCCAATGCTATTTCCAAATTAAATCATTTCATTTTCCGGCGCTAAACTTAAATCGAAAACTACAAAAAGAATAAAAATAAAAATAAAAAATAACTAAAAAGAAACTTCACTAGATGAACTAAGACCTTCCTGTTATATATTCACATAACGGTCACTTAATTTTTCTCGTATCTACTTCATTTCACCATCACAAAGATTTTTCCAGCCCGATCATAAAAACATACATATATAAATTAAAAAAAAAAAAAAAAAAAAGGAAATGATATCCTTCTTTTTTGCGTGTTTCTTCAAGTTAACGACCTTATCACTCGTCTCCTCGAAGAACAAACAGCGCCAAAGAAAGATAACACAACTTAAAGTCTTAAACTTCTTGGATTTGAGAATGAATTAGGGAGCGTTTCGATGGCTTGAAAACTCAACAAGAGTTAAGAACATACTTGACTTATCCTCCAGGATACACCAAGCACAAGCAACAACGCAGGGCTTTCCACCACGCACTGATAAACCATAATACTATAAACAGAGAGAATTAAAAGAAAGGAAGTAATTATAGACAACTCCAGAACAAGAATCGTCAGTGGTTGTGGAGAAGGAAGTAATTTACGAGAGACCAAAATCTACTTTGTTTCGTTTCATAAAATAAATATAAAGGCTAAAACCAAGCGTTTGTGTTGTGCTGTAGCGGTGGGTCATCCATTTCGGCTTGATGTTACGTTTTATTCATATTTTATTCTTATTATTATATAATGAACCGATTACCGTTTAGGCAGGGTAGCCTTGGATGTCGGCAACTGGACACGAGGGATTTCCCAACGGCTACATTTCGGAAGGGAGGGGATTTTATGCACGAGCGGGTGGGGGCGTGGGGAACACAGTGGGATTTGGCGGAAGGGTGGGGTTGTTTGGGAGAAAGGATTGATGTGCGTGAAAAGAGAGCGCGTGTGTTCTGGTGTGACGTGGTGTGTAGACGTAGTGCCGCGTGGCTGCAGCGTCGTCTGCGTGGGTGTAGTGGGCTATAAAGACAGCTCGGACCCAGTTCGGATTTGGACCGACCCTCGGACTTTTGGTAAAAGTACAGATGATATATACCAGGGATTGACCAAATGTAGAAAATGCATTAAGAAAAAGATTTATGCAATTGATTATATCTTTAATGAAAAAAAATTGACATATAACAGTCGATGTTGTAGTATAAAATATTTCGAACTATTTTATTTTTTATTATTTTTATTAACGGAAAATAAATTAAGCCCATGTGATTTTATGACTAATCAAAATCTCAACATCTTGAAAATTAAAATAAGTAAAAATAGTTATATAGTATATAATTTCTTCTAGATTTTTTTATTACTTGTTCGATTTTAATGATAGTGCAAGTATGCTTGTTGCATGTGTTTGAGATTTACTTTTCATGATATTTTAATTAATGATAAATTCATGGGATTTGTCTTAAAGTCAACAAATAAAAACAAATGTTGTAAAAAAAATATAACATTTGTTAAAATCTATAGTTTGTATATATGTTGTTATTCAGGTTCGAATTTTCTTATCTTCCAAAATTTAAGTAAGTGATTATGACAACGGAATATTGTGTTAATCATCTAAAAAAATTAATCGAGATGCACATCGGAGACCACATATATATATATATAAAATTCATATTTCAATTTTTAATAGAACTCCTATAATTCTATTTATATTTACAATTGTATTCTTTTATTAAGTAATTTTACCTATGAATAAATAAGAAAGCAAGTTACAATATCCGAATATCAGTTAACCAGTTTTTTATATCGGTTTTAAGTGTTTTTGAATCAATTAACCAAATTTCAACTTGGTGATTTTGAGTGTTCATAGAAGTTTAGTGAAAACAGTTATTCTTAATAACAAAGAAAAGGTATGACGAAAGCCATACAAATCACGTGGAGATAAGTGTAGAATCCGTGGGTGGGGTGGGAATCATGGTTTTAAAACTCGGCTCGGCCCGACCGGTTAAACCAGGAACCAGTGATCGAGCCGAGTCGGTTCGACTAAAAAATCAAAATTTTCAAATGATCCAGTTAAAACTAAATCAGATTTTTTATTACGAATTGTCGGTCCAACCGGTTCGGCCTAGTGATTGAATCGTTTTTTTTATTATTTTATTCTTAATAACTAAGAAAAAGTATGTTGAAAGCCATATAAATCGCGTTGAGATAAGTGTAGAATCCGTAGGTGGAGTTGGAATTGGATTGAACCGGTAAAGTAATGGAGCCCTGCCCTGCCTACAACAACAAAGTGATGATATCAGAAGCCCCCAAGCCTAACCCATCAACAACTAAACCACTACCCTACCAAATCACCTTTATTTATTTTCACATATTATTTTATGTTGATTTTTTTTTGTTTTTTTCTAATTAATTTGCAATTTTTGACCATAGAGATGTGCCCCAAACCATGACCTTAATTTCAACGTGCTCTCCATTTAAATTTCTATTAGTTCATATGATAATTAAAAATTCCTTTTCAATTCCCAAAGTTAAAGTTTAAAAATTTTGACTTTTAAAAGACCAACCACCAACCAACTGCCTATTACTATTTTAATACCCTTTTATCTAATAATTTTGAATGGAAAAAAAGTATAAAGTGCTTATTAATAAGGAACAAAATGATTCTCATTATACAATACTTATCATTAAGGAACAAAAAAAAAAGGTATTTTATAGACAGATGGCAAGACTTTAGCCATATGGATAGTTTCATTGAGCTTATATGGTTATTCAAAACTAATCTGGATACTTCGGTTATAAAAAAAATTGATTCATAGTTCAATTTTGATTTTAAGGTTTATAAAGTTGACGATCAAACGTTTACTTTTAATTCGTACTTAAAAAAATTTAGGATGTCCACAATAAAGATTGACTATGAATTATTGCAATATTTTATGCTTTAATCCTCAAGATTTTTCAGGTGGGTGACATTTTGGATTGACCATTTCCCTTTTTTCTTCTTATATTATAGTTAAATTAAGATCAATTACAGCAGGCTAACATTGAACATATCAGAAAATCCAATGAAAACATAAACCCCAGCTGGCTTAAATATCAATTCTTTTGACCCATTTCAGCTTTTATTAATTTTTAGAATGAACTTTTTGAGTTTTTTACATATTGCAATCGATTGGATCGGATCGGATCTTATAATGGGTGTTTTAAAACTGGAAAATGTGAAGGAAAAATAAAACACTGTAGAAGATATTATCAATGGAGGGCAAAGCAAGAAAGATATTGTTATGGCTTCCAGCTTATCAGGATGTGACACAAAATGTTTTTAATCCAACCGCCATTCCAGTTTCTTCCTCAATAATAATATATTTTATCAGAAGGTGGAGTAGACTTGTGATTTGGAAGTTTACTGTTGATTAATGGAAACAGCTAAAAAAATTTTGGACTTTCTGCAATTGTTTGTATGTAGAAGAAGCTTTCTTTGCTTGGCTTGTATTCTACTTGGTTTCTTTAGGTGTCTTTTGAATTCAACAAATCAAAAAAGATGAACCAGAAATTAAGTAAAGGTATTTCCTAATATTGCTGGCCATCAATTCACATAAAAGAAATGAAGAATAATGAGAGCAGTATATAATTGATGTATACCTAATCTAACTACCTGAATGGAAGCAGTTACTTTTGTTATATCAGCTGCCCGATTTATTCATGTTGTAGCTGAAACAACGGCTGTAAGTTTTTGTTTCTTTTATTTCTCCTGATTTCTGTGTTGACATTATGGTGTCATGAATTTCCCACGAAGAGACGCCATCTTCGTGACATGTTAAAACTCAAACTGGAAAGAGAGTCCAACGCAAACGATTGGTTTTACGTTGGCTTGATAGGCGGGAGAGTCTCTAAGCTTTAAGTACTATATTTGGTGGATATGAAATTCTAGCATTGCATCCCCTTCAAGAGTCTATATCTATAACAATTTTTACTCTATTGACATTGACCTGACGAAAGCCCTTTTTCCTCCTTCGGATGGTTTCACTCACATATCAGTTATTTAATACAGTATCCCCACCCAAGGAGAGTACACTGTACCTTAATCTATCATATCTGTAACCCTTTTCATAACCCAACTCTCAACGAGAATACTAATATTAGAACTCAAGCTCAAAAGAGAGTCCAATCTAAAAGACCAGTATGATAAATGGGAGAACCTCTAAACTTAAATACCACACTTGATGAGTGTGAAAATCCCGATGCTGATCCTAACATGACTTCGGTGCTCACTCGTCCAACGCTATCCGGCCACTGATAAATGTGGGTTTTGCGCTGTCAATGTCATTGTCTCATTGATGGAATATGAAAATAAAGTCGCATCCTGCGTAAGAGCTTTAAGCTTTTAGCCTGCTGATTGACGCTTAATCCTAATATTACAATATATTTTCCTATTGAGAATTTTCTGTGTTTCCTTATACTAAATTCATCTTCATTGGAAAAGAATTACAATGAAAAATTGAACATCAAAATTATCATGTAACAAATTGGTTAGAATTTTCATCTTGTGGGCAATTAAACAAGGCACCACTGCCAAGCACATTCAGCTCAAACTGCTACTTTCCTGACATTAGATTGAGCAGAGCTTTATTTCCATGGAATGCGCTGACATTCCATTCCTTTGTTTCAGATGAAAGTGTTGTAATAGCAACCACAATTTCCCTCATGCTTGGCCTCACTTGAGGATCTTCTTTTGTACAAGCCCTGTCAAGCTCAGCCATCTGTGACCAAAACATCAACTCATCTCATTAATAATACACCATTACTCCAAACTCCATGACTCTTGAGATCAGATATTACCTTGAGGACAGAATCAAAAGGGTAATTATCACCAAGCCTCGGGTCGACTAGTTTCTCAAGATCTTCTCTTGGATCAGGCTGACTCAGAACATCTTCAAACTGAAACAAATTAACCAAGAGGCATGTAAAAACTTAAGTTATATAGGAAATTCTTAAAATTCTTGGATCTGAGAATGAGTTAGGGAGCGTTTCGATGGCTTGAAAACTCAACAGAAGTTAAGAACATACTTAAACTTATTGTTATGCCTGGGAAATCAAGGGCTGACGTGGGAGGTCACGTGATGAGGTTGACTTGCTCCCGTCAGAACGGTAAGTGCACGTCAGACCTGCCAAACACTATGGAGCTCCCACGTGTCCATTTCCCTGCTCCAAATCGCGTGAAATCAGCTTGGGAAGTGGGCAATGGGACATAAAGCTTGATTAGGTCCTGACATTCACACCAACCCAAGGATTTAATGATGATTACATTCATCCCGTTATAAAAAGAGGAAGACCCCTTCATTAAGGGGATTCGGCCATTTTACACTTGAACTCTCTCTCTTTTTTACAAACTTTGTATTTACTTTTCCCAATCATTTGTAAGTCAGTTCGCTGTTGCGACCTGACCCACTATACTAATACAAATCAGTGGACGTAGGACTTGCTACCTTAGCATCCGAACCACTTTAAAAAGCTCCCATTGCATTTATTTCATATTTTTCTATCCATAATCACGTGTGTCTCTTGATCAATCACTTCATAACCGGCCTCTTCGATTATTTCTTTCATATTTTTTTGGTAGTTTCAAGCCAATTCTGCATCTTTTTCTTCTTCTTCACCAATTTGGCAAGTTTGTTCGCGTTGATTACCACCTACATAAAATATACCATGAATCAAATCAGAAGTGAGTCCCCAAAAAATATCACTCATTAAACATGTGTTGTACATAATTTAATGTCATAACTCATGGCTTCTGACCATAAATCGATTCGATGAAATCAGATATCAACAAAACTCAACCTGATGTGTTAGGTAGTGATCTGGGTGATTCACCAAAAGAGCTCCACAAGCTCACTAACAGATTCATCTGGGTCGGGGGAACATTCCTACAAGGACCTGTGAAGCAGATTCCATCAACAAGTTTGGCATAAACATGATATATGAAGATCCAGTTGTCATATCTTATGAGCTTTGATGATTAAATCAAGTATTTTCGTTTGTAACTTTCAGTTATGATTACAAAGTGATAGAACCATAATACCAGTAGCAGATGTAAGAAATATTGACATATGATATTCTGGTAGAGTACAAAAAACTTGTAGAGTAGAAAGTTTCCCACTTCCGTGACTCTGTCTTTCAAAGTAACTAACAGCTATTACTACTAATACAAATTTGCTTAACATAAATCTATTCGATATAAAAATAAATAATAAGTATATTAAAAAAAAAAAATCTCACCTATAACAAATAATCTCATCAATCTCAAAATTGTTGAAAAAAAAAAAAAATCAATATTCGAACTAATTTATTGAGGAAAGAACAGATGTACTGTAAATTGATCCGGTCGACGTTTTTCTGCTGCAACAAACTCCAACCGCATAGCAGCAACTTTTTCATACTCCTTCATCACACATAGCATGTCCAAAAGGTAAAGCATAAGCCATCACAATATGAGCCCAAACCTGCAGGTCAGAAATAAACATAATTCTTGTTCAAAGCAAATTATCATATTTCAATCAAGATGTATAAATATCCCCAGCTCCAGAGTTGATTAACATCTAGATATGAAGGAAAGAAAAGTTTCAGAAGAGGAGGCACACCTCTGTGATTTAGTGGGATATTTGATATTGAAAGCTTATCGATATGCTTGAAGTCACATTTGATAGTTGGCTGCTACGTCCAATGTGCTATTTGTAAATTACTGGCACCAAAACGTCCAAGCAACCAATGCTATAGGAACAAAATTTAAGTCCTAACAAGTAAATCCGCAAATACACCTGAATCCAATCCAGCATGCTCAATAAGCTCAGGTTCCGGCATCTTCAATGCAACCGGCATCCAATTCAAGAACCTATATATGATCTAAAATCCAAATTCACAAACTTCCGCACAAGTGCCCCCCCATGCGTTGGACTTTCTCTTAACCCTTTAAGATACCTTTCGGAAAGTACACCCTATCTTGAACGTAATCCTCAATATTGCAAATGCTAAGAAAATGAAGGCACTAAAATATTAAGAGCTGCTGAAACCCCTATATCTGCGATCGTCGCCATCTATATCTCCAACAAAATTCAACTTCCCCTGTCAACGAGCAAACCTATTAATACTCATCAAAAATTGAAATCTCAGAATCACAAGAACTTAAAAACAATTAGAACACAATCCCAAGGCTATTTCCAAATTAAATCATTTCATTTTCCGGCGCTAAACTTAAAATCGAAAACTACAAAAAAATAAAAATAAAAATAAAAAATACTAAAAATAGAAACTTCACTAGATTGAACTAAACCTTCCTGTTATATATTCACATAACGGTCACTTAATTTTTCTCGTATCTACTTCATTCACCATCACAAAGATTTTTCCAGCCCTCATAAAAAACATACATATATAAATTAAAAAAAAAAAAAAAAAATGATATCCTTCTTTTTGCGTGATTTCTTCAAGTTAACGACCTTATCACTCGTCTCCTCTCGAAAGAACAAACAGGCGCCAAAGAAGAGATAACACAACTTAAAGTCTTAAACTTGTGGATCTGAGAATGAATTAGGGAGCGTTTCGATGGCTTGAAAACTCAGAAGTTAAGAACATACTTGAACTTATCCTCCAGGATACAACAAGCACAAAGCAACAACGCAGCTTCCACCACGCACTGATAAAACCATAAACTATAAAAGAAGATAAAAGAAAGGAATAATTATAGACAACTCCAGAAACAAGAATCGTCAGTGGTGTGGAGAAGGAAAGTAAATTTACAGAGAGACAAATCTACTTTGTTTCGTTTCATAAATATAATATAAAGGCTAAACCAAGCGTTTTGTTGTGCTGTAGCGGTGGGTCATCCATTCGGCTTGATGTTTACGTTTTATTCATATTTATTCTTATTATTATAATAATGAACCGATAGCCGTTTAGGCGGGTAGCCTTGGATGTCGGCAATGGACACGAGGGATTTCCCAACGGCTACATTTCGAAGGGAGGGGATTTTATTGCACGAGCGGTGGGGGGGCGTGGGGAACACAGTGGGATTTGGCGGATAGTGGTGGGGTGTTTTGGGAGAAAGATTGTGTGCGTGGAAAAGAGAGCGCGTGTGTCTCTGTGTGTGACGTGGTGTGTGTGTGCCGCGTGGCTGCAGCGTCGTCTGCGTGGGTGTAGTGGGCTATAAAGACAGCTCGGACCCAGTTCGGATTTGGACCGACCCTCGGACTTATGGTAAAAGTACAGATGATATAACCAGGGATTGACAATGTAGAAAATTGCATTAAGAAAAGATTATGCAATTATATATCTTAATGAAAAAATGACATATAACAGTCGATTTGTAGTACATATTTCGACTATTTTTATTTTTATTATTTTTATTAACGGAAAATAAATTAACCATGTGATTTTATGACTAATCAAAATCTCAACTCTTGAAAATTAAAATAAGTAAAAATAGTTATATAGTATATAATTTCTTCTAGATTTTTTTATTACTTGTTCGATTTTAATGAGTGCAAGTATGCTTGTTGCATGTGTTTGAGATTTACTTTTATGATATTTTAATTAATGATAAATCATGGATTGTCTTAAAGTCAACAATAAAAACAAATGTTCTAAAAAATAATAACAATTTGTTAAAATCTATAGTTTGTATATGTTTGTTATTAGGTTCGAATTTTTCTTATCTTCAAAATTTAAGTAAGTATTATGACAACGGAATATTGTGTTAATCATCTAAAAAAATTAATCGAGATGCACATGGAGACAATATATATATAAAATTCATATTTCAATTTTTAATGAACTCCTATAATTCTATTTATATTTACAATTGTATTCTTTTATTATAATTTTACCTATGAATAAATAAGAAAGCAAGTTACATATCCGAATATCAGTTAACCAGTTTTTTATATCGGTTTTAAGTGTTTTTGAATCAATTAACCAAATTTCAACTTGGTGATTTTGGTGTTCATAGAAGTTTAGTGAAACAGTTATTCTTAATAACAAGAAAAGGTATGACGAAAGCCATACAAATCACGTGGAGATAGTGTAGAATCGTGGGGTGTGGGAACATGGTTTTTAAAACTGCGCTCGGCCCGACCGGTTAAACAGGAACCAGTGATCGAGCCGAGTCGGTTCGACTAAAAAATCAAATTTTCAAATGATCCAGTTAAAACTAAATAGATTTTTTATACGAATGTCGGTCCAACCGTTCGGCCTAGTGATTGAATCGTTTTTTATTTTTATTCTTAATAACTAAGAAAAAGTATGTTGAAAGCCATATAAATCGCGTTGAGATAAGTGTAGAATCCGTAGGTGGAGTTGAATTGGATTGAACCGGTAAAGTAATGGAGCCCTGCCCTGCCTACAACAACAGTGATGATATCAAAGCCCCCAAGCCTAACCCATCAACAACTAAACCACTACCCTACCAATCACCTTTATTTATTTTCACATATTATTTATGTTGATTTTTTTTTGTTTTTTTTCTAATTAATTTGCAATTTTTGACCATAGAGATGTGCCCCAAACCATGACCTTAATTTCAACGTGCTCTCCATTTAAATTTCTATTAGTTCATATGATAATTAAAAATTCCTTTTCAATTCCCAAAGTTAAAGTTTAAAAATTTTGACTTTTAAAAGACCAACCACCAACCAACTGCCTATTACTATTTTAATACCCTTTTATCTATAATTTTGAATGGAAAAAAAGTATAAAGTGCTTATTAATAAGGAACAAAATGATTCTCATTATACAATACTTATCATAAGGAACAAAAAAAAAGGTATTTTATAGACAGATGGCAAGCTTTAGCCATATGGATAGTTTCATTGAGCTTATATGGTTTTTCAAAACTAATCTGGATATTCGGTTTATAAAAAAAATTGATTCATAGTTCAATTTTGATTTTAAGGTTTATAAAGTTTGACGATCAAACGTTTACTTTTAATTCGTACTTAAAAAAATTAGGATGTCCACAATAAAGATTGACTATGAATTATTGCAATATTTTATCTTTAATCCTCAAATTTTCAGGTGGGTGACATTTTGGATTGACCATTTCCCTTTTTTCTTCTTATATTATAGTTAAATTAAGATCAATTACAGCAGGCTAACATTGAACATATCAGAAATCCAATGAAAACATAAACCCCCTCCCCATAAGAAGCAACTGTGATATAACCAATGCCGCAATGACTCTTTTGTGGACATCAGGCCAGAATGCTGCACCGCTCTCGTACTCTTGGTTGTAAACATTTATGACCTACATTTTAAAATAAAATTAACAAACAGAACTCTAGTATGAAAACAATAGCTGTAGCATATAGTTCATTTAATTAAAAATAAAAATTAAAAATTAAAAACACAGGTGGAATGTTGGTAAATACTTCTTACCTGATGACGGAAAACAACATAGGCCAGTGCAAAGAAAACAATTATGAAAGGGAGCAAAAAAGGAGTCACTGTCGCATAGACAAGGCCTAGCAGAAAATAAAACTGTATACGAGGTTCTCCAGTGTTGAAACCAATACTTCCTGGATCCATTGCCGCCTCCCTGTCCTTTTCAGTCTTCACCAAGAAGAAATTCTTCAAGTGGTAGATAATCAGTGGTTTCACCATTAAAATCTCTGCAGCTATACCAGCCCATCCATCGACCATTATATAAGTTATGAAGAAAGTTGCTTTCATTGGTATAGCTACTCCAATTGTCTTGGGAATACTGCCAAAAGAGAAAAGATTTAAGCTTCATCTTCACAAAACTGAAGAACGTTAAAAATTGGATGAAGACATTACAACACAAATCACTAGCTGACTTGATTATGCAGTCACTCGTCAGCAATAGTAATCCATGATTATGCAATCACTCGTCAGCAATAGTAATCCACCACTTAGTTTACTTAAGGATGAAATGAATATTTTTTAGGTTGGAACCCACACCAAGACACAGAAACAGAAATGTAATAGCATTCTAAAATAAGAGGACAGAAAACAAAGAAGATAATAAGTAGTCAGTAAGAAAAACATACTCATTTGCTGACTGCTTCATAAAAGAATTTAGCTGCTCAAATGCAGATCCAGTTATTATGCTCCCAAGGAAGACGTTCACAAAATTGAAAAGATAATATCTAGAAGCTGATCTTCTTTCTAGAGATGATAGAGATACAAATCCTTCAAACTTAGACATAATCATCAATATCGTCGGCAGGAAGATGAGAAAAAGCTTCAATACAATACCAGGAAGAAAACCTTGAATGACTGATTTAATAAAGTTGCTGCATCATAGTGAATTAAGATAACATCAGTTGGTTAAAGTAATGCAATCTGAATACTAAAAGTGTTTGAGGATGATAGAAACTTACGTTTCAACTATGGGTTTCAGAAATGGTGCTGCTTTTTCAATTCCCTCAATGCTTGCAAGAGATTGTACAAATGCAATGGGTATCATGAAAAAGAAGGTGAGGAAAAAGAATGCAACACCAATAATCAGCCTTCTAACACTGAGTGAAACATATGGAATTGCCAGATTTTTCCAAAAGACATCACGTGGCTCTGGGGCCCACTCTGTCAACCACATAGTTGGATCTCTGGTTTGTTGAGTTTGTGCACACACAGCTGCACCCCATCTAGTTTTAAAGGAAACAAATGCTGCTGGCATTATAGACTTGGGATCATTAACAACCCTTTTTCTCTCTTCTGCTATCTGAACAACACCAAAATATAATGTCTTTGAATCAAACTTGTCCTCAAGTAATGACATTGAAAGGAAATATAACAAAAGAAGCCCAATAAAATACAGAAACCTCTCATTTATTCATATGGACCCAAGCATAAAATAGCAAATCACTGTATCAATATCATCACATGATAGCACTAAGCATTCATGTTGATTGAAAGGCCTAAAGAACATCATGACAATGCTTTAAATTTAAATTGGATTGCTCAGCCCTCCTAAATATGAAGAGCAAGACATGTAATTGTTGAAAAATACAAAACCATCTATCCATTGTTCTTACCAGGGAAAAAAACCATTTTCCATGGGTCAAAATAATGAGACAGGCTAGATTTTTACTGAGACATTCACAGTATTTGAAAAAAAGGGAAAGAAAGGATACAGTCAACTGTTTACCAACTCGTACAGATTGGCAAACGCTCTAATGTGGTAGAAAAATGTTTTGAGTTTGATTGACTACTATAATGCTGTCCAGTGTTTAACTAAATTTGGTCCAAACTCAGGCATTTTCTAGTTGCTTGGTAGGGCTATATATTTGAAGAAACAATATACTGAGACAGCAACCAGTATGTTATATTTACAAAAAGTGAGCACAGCAAAGCCAGATAAAGTTAAAAAATAAAAAATAAAAAAGGCTACCATGATTAGTTTTGGCATAGAGCATCAACTAAGATTGTCCTGTCTAAATTATTTAAATATAGAAGACATTACAGGAATAATACTCACTTCTGTTGACAATTTTTCAATTTCAGATATGTGATGATCAATTGCGTCCACTTTTGCTCCACAAAGTCGAAGAAAACCAGTCTGGTCAAAGAAAACATTCGCATTGATATCACAAAAAGTTAAACCTTAAAAGGATACAAATAAACTAGCAAACTTTACATATTACAATGACAATAACATCTCAAGTATATTACCTTCATAACCGGCCTCTTCGAATTATTTCTTTCATATTTATTTTGGTAGTATTCAAGCCAATTCTGCATCTTTTTCTTCTTCTTCACCAATTTGGCAAGTTTGTTCGCGTTGATTACCACCTACATAAAATATACCATGAATCAAATCAGAAGTGAGTCCCCAAAAAATATCACTCATTAAACATGTGTTGTACATAATTTAATGTCATAACTCATGGCTTCTGACCATAAATCAGATTCGATGAAATCAGATATCAACAAAACTCAACCTGATGTGTTAGGTAGTGATCTGGGTGATTCACCAAAAAGAAATGCTCCACAAGCTCACTAACAGATTCATCTGGGTCTGGGGGAACATTCCTAACAAGGACCTGTGAAGCAAGATTCCATCAGACAAGTTTGGCATAAAAGCATGATATATGAAGATCCAGTTGTCATATCTTATGAGCTTTGATGATTAAATCAAGTATTTTCGTTTTGTAACTTTCAGTTATGATTACAAAGTGATAGAACCATAATACCAGTAGCAGATGGTAAGAAATATTGACATATGATATTCTGGTAGAGTACAAAAAACTTGTAGAGTAGAAAGTTTCCCACTTCCGTGACTTCCGTCTTTCAAATCTAACAGCTATTACTACTAATAACAGAATTTGCACCTTAACAATAAAATCTATTCGATTATAAAAAATAAAATAATAAGTAATAATTTAAAAAAAAAAAATCTTCACTATAACAAATAAATCTCATCAATCTCAAAATTGTTTGAAAAAAAAAATCATATATTCGAACTAATTTATTGAGGAAAGAACAGATCGTACTGTAAATTGATCCGGTCGACGTTTTTCTGCTGCAACAAACTCCAACCGCATAGCAGCAACTTTTTCATACTCCTTCATCAACACATAGCATGTCCAAAAGGTAAAGGCATAAGCCATCACAATATGAGCCCAAAACCTGCAGGTCAGAAATAAACATAATTCTTGTTCAAAAGCAAATTATCATATTTCAATCAAGATAGTATAAATATCCTCCAGGCTCCAGAGTTGATTAACATCTAGATATGAAAGGAAAGAAAAGTTTCAGAGAGAGGAGCGCACACCTCTGTGATTCTAGTGGGATATTTGATATTGAAAGCTTATCGATATTGCTTGAAGTCACATTTGATAGTTTGGCTGCTACGTCCAATGTGCTATTTGTAAAATTAACTGGCACCAAAACAGTCCAAGCAACCAATGCTATAGGAACAAAAATCTTAAGTCCTAACAAGTAAATCCGCAAATACACAGCTGAATCCAATCCAGCATGCTCAATAAGCTCAGGTTCCGGCATCTTCAATGCAACCGGCATCCAATTCAAGAACCTTATATATGATCTAAAATCCAAATTCACAAACTTCCGCACAAGTGCCCCCCCATGCGTTGGACTTTCTCTTAACCCTTTAAGATACCATTTCGGAAAGTACACCCTATCATTGAACGGTTGAATCCTCAATATTGCAAATGCTATTAAGAAAATGAAGGCACTAAGAATATTAAGAGCTGCTGAAACCCCTATATCTGCGATCGTCGCCATCTATATCTGCAACAAAATTCAACTTCCCCTGTCAAACGAGCAACACTATTAATACTCATCAAAAATTGAAATCTCAGAATCAACAAGAACTTAAAAACAATTAGAACACAATCCCAATGCTATTTCCAAATTAAATCATTTCATTTTCCGGCGCTAAACTTAAAATCGAAAACTACAAAAAAATAAAAATAAAAATAAAAAATAACTAAAAATAGAAACTTCACTAGATTGAACTAAGACCTTCCTGTTATATATTCACATAACGGTCACTTAATTTTTCTCGTATCTACTTCATTTCACCATCACAAAGATTTTTCCAGCCCGATCATAAAAAACATACATATATAAATTAAAAAAAAAAAAAAAGGAAATGAATATCCTTCTTTTTGCGTGATTTCTTCAAGTTAACGACCTTATCACTCGTCTCCTCGAAAGAACAAACAGGCGCCAAAGAAGAGATAACACAACTTAAAGTCTTAAACTTCTTGGATCTGAGAATGAATTAGGGAGCGTTTCGATGGCTTGAAAACTCAACAGAAGTTAAGAACATACTTGAACTTATCCTCCAGGATACACACAAGCACAAAGCAACAACGCAGGCTTCCACCACGCACTGATAAAACCATAATACTATAAAAGAGAGAATTAAAAGAAAGGAATAATTATAGACAACTCCAGAAACAAGAATCGTCAGTGGTTGTGGAGAAGGAAAGTAAATTTACAGAGAGACGAAATCTACTTTGTTTCGTTTCATAAAATATAATATAAAGGCTAAAACGAAGCGTTGTGTTGTGCTGTAGCGGTGGGTCATCCATTTCGGCTTGATGTTTACGTTTTATTCATATTTTATTCTTATTATTATAATAATGAACCGACTAGTCGTTTAGGGTAGCCTTGGATGTCGGCAAGTGGACACGAGGGATTTCCCAACGGCTACATTTCGTTAGATTTCGGGAGGGAGGGGATTTTATTGCACGAGCGGGTGGGGGGCGTGGCGAACACAGTGGGATTTGACGGATAAGTTGGGGTGTTTTGGGAGAAAGTGATTGCTGTGCGTGGAAAAAAGAGCGCGTGTGTCTCTGTGTATGACGTGGTGTGTGGTGCCGCGTGGCTGCAGCGTCGTCTGCGTGGGTGTGGTGGGCTATAAAGACAGCTCGGACCCAGATCGGATTTGGACCGACCGACCCTCGGACTTTATGGATAAAAGTCTAACAGATGATATAACCGGGGATTGACACACGTAGAAAACTCCATTAATTAAAAAAAAAAATGACATATAAAAGTCGATTTGTAGTCTACTATATTTCGACTATTTTTATTTTTATTATTTTTTATTAACGGAAAATAAATTAAACCATGTGATTTTATGACTAATCAAAATCTCAACATCTTGAAAATTAAAATAAGTAAAAATAGTTATATAGTATATAATTTCTTCTAGATTTTTTTATTACTTGTTCGATTTTAATGATAGTGCAAGTATGCTTGTTGCATGTGTTTGAGATTTACTTTTTATGATATTTTAATTAATGATAAATTCATGGGATTTGTCTTAAAGTCAACAAATAAAAACAAATGTTCTAAAAAAATATATATAACATTTGTTAAAATCTATAGTTTGTATATATGTTGTTATTTAGGTTCGAATTTTCTTATCTTCCAAAATTTAAGTAAGTGATTATGACAACGGAATATTGTGTTAATCATCTAAAAAAATTAATCGAGATGCACATTGGAGACTATATATATAAAATTCATATTTCAATTCTTAATAGAACTTCTATAATTCTATTTATATTTATAATTGTATTCTTTTATTAAATAATTTTACCTATGAATAAATAAGAAAGCAAGTTACAATATCCAAATATCAGTTAACCAGTTTTTTATATCGGTTTTGAGTGTTTTTGAATCAATTAACCAAATTTCAACTTGGTGATTTTGGGTGTTCATAGAAGTTTAGTTAAAATAGTTATTCTTAATAACAAAGAAAAAGTATGACAAAAGCCATACAAATCACGTGGAGACAAGTGTAGAATCCGTGGGTGGGGTGGGAAACATGGTTTTAAAACTCGGCTCGGCCAGACCAGTTAAACTAGGAACCAGTGATCGAGCCGAGTCGGTTCGACTAAAAAATCAAAATTTTCAAATGATCCAGTTAAAACTAAATTAGATTTTTTATTACGAATCGTCGGTCCAACCGATTTGACCCAGTGATTGAATCGTTTTTTTTTTTTTTTTTTTTTTTTTCTTAATAACTAAGAAAAAGTATGTTGAAAGCCATATAAATTGCGTTGAGATAAGTGTAGAATCCGTAGGTGGAGTTGGAATTGGATTGAACCGGTAAAGTAATGGAGCCCTGCCCTGCCCTACAACAACAAAGTGATGATATCAAAAGCCCCCAAGCCTAACCCATCAACAACTAAACCACTACCCTACCAAATCACCTTTATTTATTTTCACATATTATTTTATGTTGATTTTTTTTTTTTGTTTTTTTCTAATTAATTTGCAATTTTTGACCACAGAGATGTGCCCCAAACCATGACCTTAATTTCAACGTGCTCTCCATTTAAATTTCTATTAGTTCATATGATAATTAAAAATTCATTTTCAATTCCCAAAGTTACAGTTTAAAAATTTTGACTTTTAAAAGACCAACCACCAACCAACTACCTATTACTATTTTAATACCCTTTTATCTAATAATTTTGAATGGAAAAAAAGTATAAAGTGCTTATTAATAAGGAACAAAATGATTCTCATTATACAATACTTATCATTAAGGAACAAAAAAAAAGTATTTTATAGACAGATGGCCAGACTTTGGCCATATGGATAGTTACCCAGAGGTCCTAATTCATTGAGCTTATATGGTTATTCAAAGCTAATCTGGATGGAAAATGATAGACTTACCGACTGGTGTGTACCGATTTTGTGCACCGAATGACGTGACAAAATCTTGGCCATTGATTAATATTAACTGATAATAAATAAACGGTCAGGATTGTGCCACATCATTCGGTGCACAAAATCGGTACACACCAGTCGGTAACTGTAGCATTACTCAATCTGGATAGTTCGGTTATAAAAAAAAAATTGATTCATAGTTCAATTTTGATTTTTTGATTTTAAGGTTTATAAAGTTGATGATCAAACGTTTACTTTTAATCCGTACTTAAAAAAATTTAGGATGTCCACAATAAAGATTGACTATGAATTATTGCAACATTTTATGCTTTAATCCTCAAGATTTTTCAGGTGGGTGACATTTTGGATTGACCATTTCCCTTTTTTCTTCTTATATTATAGTTAAATTAAGATCAATTACAGCAGGCTAACATTGAACATATCAGAAAATCCAATGAAAACATAAACCCCAGCTGGCTTAAATATCAATTCTTTTGACCCATTTCAGCTTTTATTAATTTTTAGAATGAACTTTTTGAGTTTTTTACGTATTGCAATCGATTGGATCGGATCGGATCTTATAATGGATGTTTTAAAACTGGAAAATGTGAAAGAAAAATAAAACACTGTAGAAGATATTATCAATGGAGGGCAAAGCAAGAAAGATATTGTTATGGCTTCCAGCTTATCAGGATGTGACACAAAATGTTTTTAATCCAACCGCCATTCCAGTTTCTTCCTCAATAATAATATATTTTATCAGAAGGTGGAGTAGACTTGTGATTTGGAAGTTTACTGTTGATTAATGGAAACAGCTAAAAAATTTTTGGACTTTCTGCAATTGTTTGTATGTAGAAGAAGCTTTCTTTGCTTGGCTTGTATTCTACTTGGTTTCTTTAGGTGTCTTCTGAATTCAACAAATCAAAAAAGATGAACCAGAAATTAAGTAAAGGTATTTCCTAATATTGCTGGCCATCAATTCACATAAAAGAAATGAAGAATAATGAGAGCAGTATATAATTGATGTATACCTAATCTAACTACCTGAATGGAAGCAGTTACTTTTGTTATATCAGCTGCCCGATTTATTCATGTTGTAGCTGAAACAATGGCTGTAAGTTTTTGTTTCTTTTATTTCTCCTGATTTTCTGTGTTGACATTATTGGGTCATGAATTTCCCACATCTTCGTGACATGTTAAAACTCAAACTGAAAAGAGAGTCCAACGCAAACGATTGGTTTTACGTTAGCTTGATAGGTGGGAGAGTCTCTAAGCTTTAAGTACTATATTTGGTGGATGTGAAATTCTAGCACTGCATCCCCTTCAAGACTCTATATCTATAACAATTTTTACTCTATCGACATTGACCTGACGAAAGCCCTTTCCCCCTTCGGGTAGCTTCACTCACATATCAGTTATTCAATATAGTATCCCCACCCAAGGAGAGTACACTATACCTTAATCTATCATATCTGTAACCCTATTCATAACCCAACTCTCAACAAGAATACTAATGTTAGAACTCAAACTCAAAAGAGAGTCCAATTTAAAAGACCAATATGATAAATGGGAGAACCTCTAAACTTAAATACCACACTTGATGGGTGTGAAAATCCCGATGCTGATCCTAACATGACTTCGGTGCCCACTCGTCCAACGCTATCCGGCCACTGATAAATGTGGGTTTTGCGCTGTCAATGTCATTGTCTCATTGATGGAATATGAAAATAAAGTCGCATCCTGGGTAAGAGCTTTAAGCTTTTAGCCTGCTGATTGACGCTTAATCCTACTATTACAATATATTTTCCTATTGAGAATTTTCTGTGTTTCCTTATACTAAATTCATCTTCATTGGAAAAGAATTACAATGAAAAATTGAACATCAAAATTATCATGTAACAAATTGGTTAGAATTTTCATCTTGTGGGCAATTAAACAAGGCACCACTGCCAAGCACATACAGCTCAAACTGCTACTTTCCTGACATTAGATTGAGCAGAGCTTTATTTCCATGGAATGCGCTGACATTCCATTCCTTTGTTTCAGATGAAAGTGTTGTAAAAGCAACCACAATTTCCCTCATGCTTGGCCTCACTTGAGGATCTTCTCGTGTACAAGCCCTGGCAAGCTCAGCCATCTGTGACCAAAACATCAACTCATCTCATTAATAATACACCATTACTCCAAACTCCATGACTCTTGAGATCAGATATTACCTTGAGGACAGAATAGAGGATAATTATCACCGAGCCTCGGATCGACAAGTTTCTCAAGATCTTCTCTTGGATCAGGCTGACTCAGAACATCTTCAAACTGAAACAAATTAACCAAGAGGCATGTAAAAACTTAAGTTATATAGGAAATTCTTAAAATTCTTGGATCTGAGAATGAGTTAGGGAGCGTTTCGATGGCTTGAAAACTCAACAGAAGTTAAGAACATACTTAAACTTATTGTTATGCCTGGGAAATCAAGGGCTGACGTGGGAGGTCACGTGATGAGGTTGACTTGCTCCCGTCAGAACGGTAAGTGCACGTCAGACCTGCCAAACACTATGGAGCTCCCACGTGTCCATTTCCCTGCTCCAAATCGCGTGAAATCGGCTTGGGAAGTGGGCAATGGGACGTAAAGCTAGATTAGGTCCTGACATTCACACCAACCCAAGGATTTAATGATGATTACATTCATCCCGTTATAAAAAGAGGAAGACCCCTTCATTAAGGGGATTCGGCCATTTTACACTTGAATTCTCTCTCTCTTTTACAAACTTTTTATTTACTTTTCCCAATCATTTGTAAGTCAGTTCGCTGTTGCGACCTAACCCACTATACTAATACAAATCAATGGACGTAGGACTTGCTACCTTAGCATCCGAACCACTTTAAAAAGCTCCCATTGCATTTATTTCATATTTTTCTATCCATAATCACGTGTGTCTCTTGATCAATCAACGTTGCGCACGTGTCGATTAGTTGGTGTTAGAATCACGCATCAACAGTTTGGCGCTAGAAGGAGGGCCTGATTTAGCGTTCATCCTTCATCAGGAGAATCTTCAACCTACTGGTCCTACAGCAACAAATGGCCCACCAATCTGAACCTAAGCAAGCTAACCAGTGAGCTGAGGGAGTTCCCCTAGCCCAGGGGGATACCCCTTCCAACATACCTCCAGTTTCACAAAATGTTGCGGTGGATATCCCGGCAGCTTCGCAGCTTGACCCCACCATCAGAAACTACCTGGAGAGGTTCGACAATACTCTCCAGACGCTCAACCAGAGGCTGGACCGTTTGGACCAAGGCATATCATCTACCACAGCTGGGGCGGTGCAACCGCCAAAAACGCTTGTAGGTCGCGCGAAAGCGCGGCAAAGGGAAATAGTCCGGGCCGCGAGCACTGCAACGCGTAGACGTAAGCGTAAGCAAGTGGCAAAAAGTAAGCCTACGGGCTCTCAAGGACCAGCAAACACAAACCGTGCCTCGAACAGGGTGCCGGCAAAGCTGAGACTCGGCGAAAAAGTGAATCCCGAGCTGTCCTATGCCATGTCGCAGGTGAACCCAAGCAAAAGTGTCGGGCGCTACGATTCCTACCACCGCCAGCTGAACGATCCCGATCGCTATCATGTGGGTGGTCCCCACACCTCGCGGGGCGGTTCGTACCACCGTGAGGGTCGTGAAAATGCCCCGCACAATCCATCGCCTTCACATGCCTCTAGTCAGCATGTGTTGAGTGCAGCCAGAAATGCCGGCTGAGGCGAAGAGGAGTCCGACCTCCGGACTTTCCTGAACCGTAATCATGAAGACCGGACTCGCACGGGTGAAAGCAATCCCCAATTAGCTCCGTTACCGTAAATTGAGGAGCTACAGCGAGCTCTGGACAGGTTAAGGGAGCAACAAAACGAGCAGGCCCAGGTCACCTCAACATCCTCTTTCTTTCCCGAAGTACTAGCTGCCCCACTCCCGTCGGGGTTCAGAATGCCCGACATGCGGTCGTTTGATGGGAACAATGACTCGCAGGATCATTTGTATGAATTCAACGACCTGATAGAGCTCCACCAGGTATCGGATCTTGCAAAATATCGTTGTTTGGCCGCAACACTGACTTCTCATGCCAAGCGGTGGTTAAGGTCGCTCCCAGCGGGATCGATCAGTTTGTGGCCCCAGATGAGCACGACGTTCCTACGGCATTTCTAAGCAAATTGGAAGTTTTCGATGCCTTTGAGCTATCTCAGCAAAATAAGGCAAGAAAGAGACGAATCCTTGCAATCCTACATCGACCGTTTCCACAGGGAACTCAACAAGGTGGCTCATGCCCCCGAAGAGTCCATCTGAATGCTTATAATAGCTGGAGTTCGCCTGCAAACCGACCTGTGGAAAGAACTGCAGGCTGAGGACGATGTTTCCCTCACCAGATTACAACCTTGCAGAAAAATATCTACAAATAGAGAATTCATTGGCGGCACTCCGCCGTCGCGATCACAGCACTTCAAGCAGTATGTCTGGTCGGGGAGAAAATAGGAGAGCTGATCGCAAAGAAGACACTGGTGATCAGCGAAAAGGAAAGAAACCCCGTTACGAACACAAAAAGTCTTATGCTCCTGTTCCTCGTCACGACCGGGACAGAGCTCAATACACTCCACTGAACGTGTCTATATCTGCAATCCTTGACAAATCCGAGGAGTCCAGCCTGCTCGGTGACCCGGAACCCATGAAAACCCTTGCTACGGCCAGAAACAGCAAAAAGTACTACCGTTTCCATCGGGATAACGGGCATCACACTGATGAACGCCGAGCTCTAAAGCAGGCAATTGAAGAGCTCATCAAGAAAGGGCACTTCAAAGAGTATATTGATGACTCTCCAAAAGAGAACCAAGGGGAGCAAAAGGCAAAGCGTTGTGATCGCAGCGGGTACAGTAGTGTTAACATAATCTTCGGAGGCCCACACCTCACGGGAAACACGCGAGGTGCGCAGGAAAGGTACGCTCGCGAAGCATATCACGACCCGATCAGGGTGATGAACACTTCGCAGTGGCCGCAAAAGGCTCGAAAGGAGGAGCCGATCACCTTCTGCGAAAAGGAAGCAGCTCGCTTGCACCATCCTCACGAGGACGCCCCGGTGATCACGCCCTTGATAGGGTGCCATAATGTCTACAGAATGCTTGTGGACAACGGAAGCGCGGTGAACATCCTGCTCAAGACCGCTTTCGAGAGAATGAACCTAGACGAGGCCGACCTAAAGCCCGCCTCGATACCTCTTCACGGTTTTACAAGGGACCACCTGATCCCCAAAGGAACGATCCAGCTACCAGTCACGCTTGACGACTATAATGAGGTGACTAGGGTTACCGAATTCCTGGTCGTGGATTGCCCATCGGCCTTTAATGGAATCTTGGGGCGACCTCTATTGAGAAGCTTCAAGGCGGTCACTTCCATATACCACCTCAAGATGAAGTTCCCCACTCCAACGGGGATAGGGGAAGTGAGCGGATCGCAGAGCGCATCTCGCGAATGCTACGTAAAAGCGGTGCAGATGGCAGGCAAGGGTATTTCGCGATGTATGCCTCGCTAGGCTATGGCGATCAGCCGGATCGAGCCACGGCCTGGTCCAGCGGAGGATAACATAGATCCGCAAATCCAGGAAATCCCTCCCAGTGGCCCAGTTGAAGATCTATTCGAGATTTCGGTTGACCCAAAAGAGCCGAGCCAAGTGTTAAGGATTGGAAGCTGCCTCAACCCTCAGCTCGCTTCCGAACTGATAAGTTTCTTAAGGGAAAACATTGACGTGTTTGCTTGGTCGCATGCAGACATGGTCGGGATCAGCCCGGACATTATCTGCCATGCATTAAACGTCAACAGTAAGGCCAAACCGGTTCGCCAGAAAAGAAGAGCAATGGATCCGGAGCGGTATGCTGCACTAAAATCAGAAGTGGAAAACCTCCTCTAAAATGGGTCCATCCGAGAGGCACTCTACCCGACCTGGGTTACCAACCCGGTCCTGGTAAAGAAGCCAAACGACAAGTGGCGGACCTGTGTTGACTTCAGCGACCTGAACAAGGCTTGCCCAAAAGACAGCTTCCCTCTATCGAGAATCGACCAGCTCGTTGATGCCACCTCGAGGCACGAGCTGCTAAGTTTCATGGACGCATACTTGGGATACAATCAAATCCCGATGTATGGGCCAGACGAGGAGCATACGTCCTTCATTACGGACCGGGGGCTTTACTGTTACAAAGTTATGTCTTTCGGCCTCAAGAATGCTGGCGCGACCTATCAGAGGTTGGTTAACCGAATGTTCTCCGACCAGATCGGAAAGACAATGGAGGTCTATGTGGATGATATGCTGGTCAAATCCCGGGTCGCCTCAGAACACATTGCATATCTTGCAGAGATGTTTGACATACTCTGGCTATACAGAATGAAGCTGAACCCTCTCAAATGTTCGTTCGGGGTATCGTCAGGAAAGTTCCTGGGATATATGGTCAATCAGCGGGGGATAGAAATAAACCCCGAGAAGATTCAAGCTCTGCTCGATATGGAGAGCCCGACCAGCAAGAAACAAGTCATGAGTCTAAATGGGCGAATAGCGGCACTTAGTCGCTTCATATCGAGACTAACAGACCGCTGCTTACCATTTTTCAATGTTCTGAAGGCCAATAAGAAATTCGAATGGACTCCCGAATGCGAACAGGCATTCCAAAGTATAAAAGAATACCTCGGGAAGCCACCTCTCCTCTCTAAGCCTCTTCCATAGGAAATCCTGCTCATCTACCTGTCAGTATCTCAGTTCACGGTCAGTGCAGCTCTAGTACGGGAAGAGGAAAATGCGCAATGGCCAGTGTACTATGCGAGCAAGCGTCTGTCTTATGCCGAGATGCGGTATCCAGAAATAGAGCGACTAGCCTTTGCTCTGCTGATCGCATCCAGAAAGCTACGACCTTACTTCCATGCCCATACGATCCACGTAATGACTAATTACCCCCTCAGGCCGGTCCTCCAGAAACCAGAAGCCTCGGGTAAACTGCTCAAATGGGCCATGGAATTAAGCCAGTTCGACCTGAAGTACCAGGTCGACCATTAAAGGGCAAGCTGTTGCAGACTTCATCTCAGAATTTTCCTATCTCCTAAGCGAGCAACAGCCTAGCGAAGTCATGCAGGAAAGTATCCAGAACCTGTCGACCTGGAACCTCTATGTCAACGGGTCATCGAACAGGAAAAGAGTCAGTGTGGGTCTTCTCCTTGTAAGCCCCGAGGGGGCTCGAATTCATGGTATTCTCCGGTTCGGGTTTAAGGCGACCAACAATGAGGCTGAGTATGAAGCCCTGCTCGCCGGGTTACGACTTGCCAAAGAAATGAGTGCAACCGCGATCAGCATTTACAGTGACTCCATGCTGGTCGTCAATCAAATTTTAGGGGAATACCAAGCAAAGGAAGAGAACATGGTCCGCTACCTGAAAGAAGTTAAGACCGCTCTCGGGTCGTTCAAACACTTTGAAATCACTCAGATCCCCAGAGATAGCAATTCTATAGCGGACGCCCTAGCAAAGATAGCCTCGTCGTTGGATTCAGAGGCTCCAGATAACATTCATGTTCGTTTCATTGATGCTCCAACTATCAGCTCAACCGAACAGGCCGTAAATGTGACTCAACCGGATTTCTGGATGACTCCCATTGTCCAGTACCTCAAGGATGGGACCTTGCCAAGCGATAAGGTCGAGGAAAGGGTCCTGTGAGCAAGATCTGCTTGTTACACGCTCATCGGGGACCAGCTATACAGGAGAGGATTCAGTGCCCCTCTCCTCCGATGTGTAACCAGTGAAGAAGTAGACTACGTCATGAGGGAAATTCACGAAGGGATCTACGGCAATCACACACCTGCTCGATCTCTTGCGAACAAGGTTGTTCGTCAGGGATATTATTGGCCCCGGATCCAAGAAGATACGCACAATTTTGTCAAGAAATGTGACAAGTGCCAGCGGTTTACGAACATTCTGCGAGCCCCCTCTCACGAGCTGGTAATGATGTTTAGCCCCTGGCCATTTTCCATGTGGAGGATCGACCTTATCGGTCCCATGCCAATCGAAAAAGAAGGGGTCAAGTATGCCGTGGTCGCGGTAGATTATTTCATAAAATGGGTGGAAGCTGAACTGCTGGCCGCGATCACGACCAAAAAGCTGAAAGACTTCGTTTTCAAGAACATAGTGTGCCGCTACGGAATTCCCCGCTGAAAGACTTCGTTTTCAAGAACATAGTGTGCCGCTACGGAATTCCCCACACCCTCATCTCGGATAATGGAAAGCAATTCGATAACGAGGAGTTCAAGCAGTTCTGCGACGAGCTGGGCATCCATAAAAAATTCGCCTCAGTCGCCAGACCGCAAGCGAATGGCCAAGTTAAAGCAGTCAACAAGACCATCAAGCACACTCTAAAGGCTAAACTTGGGGCAGACAAAGAAAATTGGGCTGACGATCTCACCGAGGTCTTATGGGCGTACAGGACAACTCCGAGAACCTCTACCTCAGAAACCCCCTTTTCGCTAGCCTATGGCTGCGAAGCAATGATCCCTGTGGAGGTAGGAACTAGTTATCTTCGAAGAGACTTGTACGATGAGGTTGAAAACGAAGCACTTATGAGGACAAGTCTGGATCTCGTTGAAGAGCACCGCAGCAAAGCTTCGCTAAGGATAGCAGCCTACCAGCAACGTGCGAAGAGGTTCTTCGATTCAAAGGTCAAACGAAGAGACTTCCAGGCCGGAGACCTTGTGCTAAAAGAAGTTCTCCTTGGAAACAGGGAGCCAAGTGCGGGGGTACTAGGACCTAACTGGGAAGGTCCGTCCCGGGTCGACAAGGTGATCAGACCAGGGACTTACCATCTCAAAAGGTTGAACGGTTCCAAAACACCCCGAGCTTGGAATGCCGAGCACCTCCGGCCATACTATCAGTAATCCCGAACTTAGCTCTCAAATTAATTCTTAATCTTGTTAGTTCCCTCTTTGATGTAAAGTATTATTTTGTTCGCTTGTAACAATTCGCATGTAATATTGCCTTATGAAAAAATTGTAAACTGCACTTATGTATGATAAAGCGAACAGCAATTGAAAGCAAAATGTATTTTCATTTATTTACAACAAAAATTGTCAATGCCCTATTAATTCCAATGGAGTCGAGCACATTGCACTATGCCTAGTCGGGGGGATCCTTCGAAGCAAGGCCCGAACCCTCTGCCTGGTCGGATGTTCAGGTGGCCGCTGCTGCTTCATCATCTTCCTCCGCCAAGATCCACAAGGCCTCTTGCCACCCCTCTGGGAGGTCAGAAATATCCATATCAGGGTTCTTTGGTCGCAGGCTGTAAATGGACCCGATTGCCCAGTCAGCGGCCTTATCCTCGATCTCCTCTGACTGGATCCACATCTCTTCAGTCAGTGAAGCAATTTTTCCCCGACTCTCCTAGAGTTCGGCCTCAAGAGCTAGCTTTTCCTTTTCGAAGGACGTCCTTTCTTGTTCTGCTCGCTGGGCCCGTGTTAAGGTCGTCTGGAGCTCTTGGTCCTTCTCTCCGACCTCCTTAGAGAGCCTAGCGGTTGTCCTCTGAAGCTCATTTCCCTCCTCCACACGTCGTTCAAGCTCCGCCTTTTGGAAGTCCACTGTTCGCAAAGCGGCATCCTTTTGGTTCAGGTACCTGTTCGCTGCTTCGAATGCTTGCGTTCTTTCTTCTTCAACGGTCTTCAGGCTCTGTTTGAGCTTCGTGACCTCCTCTTTTAGATCACTTGCCCCCTTCGCGGCCCCTAGCCGAGTCTTCTCCATAGACATCCTCATCGCAAGCAAAACCTGCGAGCAAGAAGTGAATTAGAATGAAAATGGCGTACAAGCTTTGAGAACAGTTCGATTACCTTGCTTAGATGCTGGAACAACGTGGTCATCAGGTCGTCGCCCGTGTCTGCGAACTCATCATATGACTCCAATAGCCCACACTCGAGTAGAGAATAAACTATCGGCTGCAGGTATTCGGGCAGACTCCCCAACGAGTCCAGCATTGGTGCACCCTTCACCTTGTCGGCAGCAATCGCCTTGTCCGCGGGTTCCTTGCCCAACCTCCTCCTTGAGTCCTGTCACGACCTCAAGGGCTCTTTCTCAGATTCGGTCTCTGAATCATCGACCTGGATCTGCTTCCTCTTCTTCAACCGTTGGGCCGGGGCCTTCCGCCTCGGGCGAGCAGGCGGTGGCTGAACGACCTGTTCTATCCTAGTCGTCCCTTGCTCAGGATGGGGCTGGGAAGGCGCTGCTGTTCGCGCCGGTTGTGACGTTGTGGGGCGAGCAGCTTCGGTCGCCCTTTCTCTCCTCGATCAAGGGAAGACGAACGGTGCTCGCTAGGGCTGCTCGGACTCTTTCGGAGGCATGGTCGTTGCATGCAAGTGCATTAGTAACTAAACAAAAACTATTCTACGACCTGAGGGGAATCAGTGTGACTTACCTTCTTCTAGGGGCTCCAAAGACGCGTTGTTATTCAAAAAACCGTACTTCCGCAAGTTCGCGGTTGTCACGAGCTTCCTTGTGTCCCGACTTTCCTCGAGAAGGACTCCAAAAGGCACGAGCCTGTCCAGGTCAGCGAGCAGGTCTTCGCTGGTCGTCTTGTTAACTGCAAAAGCACACAGGTCGTTATAATAAAGAAAACGAACAGAGAATGAACCTAGCAAAGAAGAACCTACTTGGTTTCTGAAAGCGGCAGTGGCCGTCATAGCATAAAAAGACGAATTTTGTCTTGTAGGCCCCCATGTTGCTGGGATAGCTATGTATCCCTAAGGCGATGGTAGGTCGCCGGGACAAGTAATAGGAATCTTTGTCCTTGCTTTTTTTAAGATAATAGGCGATACCGAGCTCTACCGCCGTTAGCTCGCCCAGGCCACTCTCGCGGCGCGCGATGTATATAGCGACGGCGATGACATACGCGTTTGGCGTCAACTGCATTGGTGCGATCCCGAAGTGGTCCAAGACCGACCTAATGAAAGGATGGAAAGGAATCGTCCCTCCACCCTTGAAGATCTCTTCAGAGATCGCAGCTAGGCCATCAGAAGGATGCCGCGACGACTGGGTGTTGTCATGGAACATCTCCGCCCAGACGTCGAACTGTCTTTTTGTCCTATCGAACTCTTCTCGGGTGAGAACCGAGAAGACATCAAGGGAACGTCCCGTGAGGACGAACTGGCTCCTTCCTTGGGTCTGGACGTTGACGGTTCCATTCCAGAGTCTGCAACACGACAGACAGGTCATTTTAGCCATCGCATGTTGTCCCACACGGCAGCATGGGACAAATCCCTTAAACCCTAACAGTAACTCGAGCCGCCATCCACGGCTTGAATTCGGCGACGGCGTCGCGTCTCTGGTGAAACACCAGGAGACCCAACGCTATTGCCCACCAACCAAACACAAAAGAAAGAGGGAGAGGAAGAAAGAAAAAGACCTTACCTTCTGGGGCGGTGACCGAGGACGGATCTTGTTTTGGATACCGGAGTGATGCCAATCGGAAAAGAAGAGCTTCCGGTTTGCAAAGATTTTTTGCTCGAGGCAGAAGGGATTCTGGTGGCATCATCTGAAAAATTTGGGCTTTTATATGGACTGCGAACCAACGGTTACCACCCCTCGGAATCGAAACGACAGCCTTCTCTCTCTCCGCATTAAATGCGCCCCATGTCACATTCAACGTTGTGATGAGGGTCGTCGTTTCGAATGTGTCATGCAATTAATGCTATCAAAACAACGCCGAGTTAGCACGCAACACATTTAATGCGCCTGCCAGATGCTTTAACGCGTGCAGAGCATCTGACAGCGCGGAAACAGGCTCATCGAATCTCCAACCCTAAGGCACGGTAAGAAACGTCCGATGAATCCAGGTCGCTAGGATGATGATTGTCAGGTCGTTTGGGCAAAGACTGTGCGAGGTCGTGTTCGTAAAAGGCCATGTCCCGAGCTTCTTCCATTCAGGTCGAAATTGCCAGAACCTCCAATTGTGGCATGACTTAGTTTCCAAGGTTCGATCCTCAAACCTTAAAAACTAAGGGACTTCTGTTATGCCTGGGAAATCAAGGGCTGACGTGGGAGGTCACGTGGTGAGGTTGACCTGCTCCAGTCAGAACGGTAAGCGCACGTCAGACCTGCCAAACGCTATGGAGCTCCCACGTGTCCATTTCCCTGCTCCAAATCGCGTGAAATCAGCTTGGGAAGTGGGCAATGGGACGTAAAGCTGGATTAAGTCCTGACATTCACACCAACCCAAGGATTTAATGATGATTACACGCGTTCATCCCGTTATAAAAAGAGGAAGACCCCTTCATTAAGGGGATTCGACCATTTTACACTAGAACTCTCTCTCTCTCATACAAACTTTGTATTTATTTTTCCCAATCATTTGTAAGTCAGTCCGCTGTTGCGACCTGACCCACTATACTAATACAAATCAGTGGACGTAGGACTTGCTACCTTAGCATCTGAACCACTTTAAAAAGCTCCCATTGCATTTATTTCATATTTTTCTATCCATAATCACGTGTGTCTCTTGATCAATCAACGTTACGCATGTATCAATTAGTTGGTGTTAGAATCACGCATCACCACTTATCCTCCAGGATAAACACAAGCACAAAGCAACAACGCACGCTTCCACCATGCACTGATAAAACTATAAAAGAGAGAATTAAAAGAAAGGAATAATTATAGACAACTCCAGAAACAAGAACCGTCAGTGGTTGTGGAGAAGGAAAGTAAATTTACAGAGAGACGAAATCTATTTTGTTTCGTTTCATAAAATATAAAGGCTAAAACGAAGCGTTGTGTTGTGCTGTAGCGGTGGGCCATTCATTTCAGCTTGATGTTTACGTTTTATTCATATTTTATTGAACCGATTAGCAGTTTAGGGTTGCCTTGGATGTCGGCAAGTGGACACGAGGGATTTCCCAACGGCTACATTTCGTGAGATTTCGGGAGGGAGGATATTTTATTGCACGAGCGGATGGGGAGCGTGGGAGACACAGTGGGATTTGGCGGATAAGGTGGGGTGTTTTGGGAGAAAGTGATTGATGTGCGTGGGCAAGAGAGCGCGTGTGTCTCTGGTGTGTAGACATGTAGTGCCGCGTGGCTGCAGCGTCGTCTGCGTGGGTGTAGTGGGCTATAAAGACAGCTCGGACCCAGTTCGGATTTGGACCGACCCTCGGACTTTATGGGTAAAAGTACAGATGATGTAACTGGGGATTGACAAATGTAGAAAATTGCATCAAGAAAAACGATTTATGCAATTTATTATATCTTTAATGAAAAAAATTGACATATAACAGCCCATTTGTAGTCTACTTTATTTCGACTATTTTTATTTTTATTAACGGAAAATAAATTAAATCATGTGATTTTATGACTAATCAAAATCTCAACATCTTGAACATTAAAATAAGTAAAAATAGTTATATAGTACATAATTTCTTCTAAGATTTTTTTATTACTTGTTCGATTTTTATGATTGTGCAAGCATGCTTGTTGCATGTATTTGAGATTTACTTTTTATGATATTTTAATTAATGATAAATTTATGGGATTGGTCTTAAAGTCAACAAATAAAAACAAATGTTCTAAAAAAAATATAAAATAAAAATATAACATTTGTTAAAATCTATAGTTCATTAGTTCGTATATATATTGTTATTCAAGTTCGAATCCTCTTATCTCTCAAGATTTAAGTAAATGATTATGATGGTGGAATGTTGTGTTAGTCATCTAAAAGAATTAGTTGAGGTGCACGTTGGAGACCCTATTTTCAATATATATATTTTCTATTTAATGCTAATTTTATAGCTATCTCGCATAAAAGTTGATGGAGCCGAGAAATTTATATTGAGAGGCAAAATTGTAAAATTTAATGAATGAGGGAATTAAAGAAAAATTAGGAAGTCATATTTACATTTTACCAGGGTTGAAGAGTCAGAGTTAAAATCTGAGAAGGCCAAAAAAAAACTCAACTTTCAAAGATTAAATTAATGATTTTCTATATAAATTGCAAAGTTTTTGGGCAACTCAAAGTAGCTCCACCCCCCAATATTATTAGTATGAAAATGATAGAGCCACTGAAGGTTGCATACCGAATTTGTGCATCGAATGACGTGACAAAATCCTGACCATTGATTAATATTAACTGATAATGAATCAACGGTCAGGATTTTGTCACGTCATTCGGTGTACAACCTTCGGTGACTGTAGCATTACTCTTATTAATATGATAACAAGCAAACCAAAGTGACCACATAAGTATTAGAATAGGCTAACACCTAAAAATTTCATAAGTCGAATTGGAGAATCAATTGTTAAGAGATCGCACAACAGAAAACATAGATTCGAGATTAATAATATAGGAATATAATTATACCACACAAAGAAATATGATATTACGCAGTCGATATAACCCACATACATCCACCAATACCTAGAACGGAAACAATATTAATTTTTAAGGCACTCTACTTATGATGTTTAATAACTCTTACATCAAATACATTTTGTTCTCACATTCTTGGATTGGTTCTGATCCTTATATTTATAAATAGTATGTAGGATATTCTATTTTTAATAAGATTCATATGTCAATTCCTAATATAACTCTTGTAATTTTATTTATATTTACAATTGTATTTTTTATTAAATAATTTTATCTGGAAACAAATAGGAAAGCAAGTTACAATATCTCAATATCAGTTAACCAATTTTTATATCGGTTTTGAGTGTTTTTGAATCAATTAACCAAATTTCAACTTGGTGATTTTGAGTGTTCATAGAAGTTTAGTAAAAATAGTTATTATTAATAACTAAGAAAAAGTACGATGAAAGCCATATAAATCGTGTGGAGATAAGTGTAGAATCTATGGGTGGGGTTGGAATCATGGTTTTAAAACCCAACCCGACCTGATCGGTTCAACTAGTTGAGCCGTGAACCGATGATCGAGCCAGGTCAATTCGACTACAAAATTAAAATTTTCAAATGACTCAATTTGAACCGCAATTAGATCGGATTTTTTGTTATGAACCGTCGGTCTAACCGATTTAACCATTTTTATTTTATTTTATTCTTAATAACTAAGAAAAAGTATGATGAAAGCCATACAAATCGTGTGGAGATAAGTGTAGAATCTGTGGGTGGGGTTGGAATCATGGTTTTAAAACTCAGCTTGGTCTGACCGGTTCAACTAGTTGAATCGGGAACCAATGATCGAGCCAAGTCGATTCGACTAAAAAACTAAAATTTTCAAATAACGCAGTTTGAACCACAATTAGACTGGATTTTTTATTTCGAACCGTCAGTCTAACTAGTTCGACCCAACGGTTGAACTGTTTTTTTATTATTTTATTCTTAATAACTAAGAAAAAGTATGATGAAAGCCATGTAAATGGCGTGGAGATAAGTGTAGAATCCGTAGGTGGGGTTGGAATTGGATTGAACCGGTAAAGGAATGGAGCCCTGCCCTACAACAACAAAATGATGATATCAGAAGCCCCCAAACCTAACCCATCTAACAAACTAAACCACTTCCCTACCAAATCACCTTTATTTATTTTCAAATATTATTTTATGTTGATTTATTTTATTTTATTTTTTCTAATTAATTTGCAATTTTTTACCAGAGAGATGTGCCCCAAACCATGACCTTGATTTCAACGTGCTCTTCATTTAAATTTCTATTAGTTCATATGATAATTAAAAATTCATTTTCGATTCCGAAAGTTGAAGTTTAAAAATTTTGACTTTTAAAAGTAAAACCACCAACTAACAACCTATTACTATTTTAATACCCTTTTATCTAATAATTTTGAATGGAAAAAAAGTATAAAGTGCTTATTAATAAGGAACAAAATGATTCGCATTATACAATAGTTATATCATTAAGGAACAAAAAAAAAGTAAAAAGTTTTATAGTCAGATGACAAGACTTTAGTCATCTGGGTAGTTACCCAGAAGTTTCTGACTCATTAAACTTATAGGATTATTCAATGCTGGCCCGGACACTTCGGTTATAAAAAAAAAATTATTTGTGGTTCAATTTTGATTTTGAAGTTTATAAAATTGACGATCAAACGTTCACCTTTAATCCGTATTTAAAAAATTTAGGATGTCCACAAGAAAGATGATTGACTATGAATTAACCACCTTTAGGTAGTTTGCTTGTAACTATTGGGTATATTATTCAAGAGGTCCTGAGTTCGCATCCTCGTGACTAATAATAAGAGATAGCCACTAGAGGTTTACCTGATCATTAATTTCAGGGTTCTAAATGACTAATTGATGTGTGTTCAAGCTGATCTGAACACTCTTGGATACCAAAAAAAAAAAAAAAAAGATTGACTATGAATTATTGCAACATTTTATGCTTTAATCCTCAAGATTCTTCAGGTGGGTGACATTTTGGATTGACCATTTCCCTTTTTTCTTCTTATATTATAGTTAAATTAAGATCAATAACAGCAGGCTAACATTGAACATATCAGAAAATCCAATGAAAACATAAACCCCAGCTGGCTTAAATATCAATTCTTTTGACCCATTTTAGCTTTATTAATTTAATACTAGTTTTAGAATGAATTTTTTGAGTTTTTTACATATTGCAATCGATTGGATTGGATCTTATAATGGGTGTTTTAAAACTGGAAAATGTGAAAGAAAAATAAAACACTGTAGAAGATATTATCAATGGAGGGCAAAGCCAGAAAGATATTGTTATGGCTTCCAGCTTATCAGGATGTGACACAAAATGTTTTTAGTTCAACCACGCACTGATAAAACTATAAAAGAGTGAATTAAAAGAAAGGAATAATTATAGACAACTCCAGAAACAAGAATCGCCAGTGGCTGTGGAGAAGGAAAGTAAATTTACAGAGAGACGAAATCTACTTTGTTTCGTTTCATAAATATAAAGGCTAAAACGAAGCGTTGTGTTGTGCTGTAGGCTGTAGCGGTGGGTCATTCATTTCGGCTTGATCTTCAGTTTACGTTTTATTCTTATTATTATAATAATGAACCGATTAGCCGTTTAGGGTAGCCTTGGTTGTCGGCAAGTGGACACGAGGTATTTCCCAACGGCTACATTTCGGGAGGGAGGGGATTTTATTGCACGAGCGGGTGGGGGGCGTGGGAAACACAGTGGGATTTGGCGGATAAGGTGGGGTGTTTTGGGAGAAAGTGATTGATGTGCGTGGAAAAGAGAGCGCGTGTGTCTCTGAGTGTGACGTGGTGTGTAGTGCCGCGTGGCTGCAGCGTCGTCTGCGTGGGTGTGGTGGGCTATAAAGACAGCTCGGACCCAGTTCGGATTTGGACCGACCCTCAGACTTTATGGGTAAAAGTACAGATGGTATAACCAGGGATTGACAAATGTAGAAAATTGCATTAAGAAAAAGATTTATGCAATTTATTATATCTTTAATGAAAAAAATTGACATATAACAGTCGATTTGTAGTATAATATATTTCGACCATTTTTATTTTTATTATTTTTTATTAACGGAAAATAAATTAAATCATGTGATTTTATGACTAATCAAAATCTCAACATCTTGAAAATTAAAATAGGTAAAGATAGTTATATAGTACATAATTTCTTCTAAGATTTTTTTATTACTTGTTCGATTTTTGTGATTATGCAAGCATGCTTGTTGCATGTATTTGAGATTTACTTTTTATGATATTTTAATTAATGATAAATTTATGGGATTTGTCTTAAAGTCAACAAATAAAAACAAATGTTCTAAAAAATATATATAAAATTTGTTAAAATCTATAGTTTATATATATAGTATAAAAGTGGATGGAGCGGAGAAATTTATATTGAGTGGCCAAATTGTAAAATTTTATGAATGAGGGAATTAAAGAAAAAATTAGGAAGTCATATTTACAGGGGTTGAAGTGTTAAAGTTAAAATGTCAAAGGGCCAAAATAAGAAAAATTGAACTTTCAAAGATTAGATTAACGCTTTTCTATATAAATTCTAAAGTTTTTTGGCAACTCAAAGTAGCTCCACCCCCAATATTTTTAGTATGATACTATGATAACATAAATTCAAGATTAATAATATATGAATATAATTATACCATATAAAGAGACATGATATTAAGCGGTCGATATAACTCATCTACGTCCACCAATACCTAGAACGAAAACAATCTTAATTTCTAAGGCACTTTACTCATGATATTTAATAACTCTTATATCAAATACATTGGCTACATTTATTTCCCTATTTTCAAAATATTTTATTTCTATAATGTGTTCTCACATTTTTTAATTGGTAGTATATATGATATTCTATTTTTAATATGATTCATATTTCAATTCCTAATAGAACTCTCATAATTCTATTTATATTTACAATTATATTTTTTTATTAAATAATTTTACCTAGGAACAAATAGGAAAGCAAGTTACAATATCTCAATATCAGTTAACCAATTTTTTATATCAGTTTTGAGTATTTTTGAATCAATTAACCAAATTTCAACTTGGTGATTTTTAGTGTTCATAGAAGTTTAGTTAAAATAGTTATTCTTAATAACTCAAAAGAAGTATGATGAAAGCCATATAAATCACGTGGAGATAAGTGTAGAATCTGTGGGTGGGATTGGAATCATGGTTTTAAAACTCGGCTCGACCCAATCGATTCAACCGGTTGAACCGGGAACTAGTGATCGAGCTGGATCAGTTCGATTAAGAAACCAGAATTTTCAAATGACTCAGTTTAAACCGTAATTAGATCATTTTTTTTTTTTACGAACCGTCGGTCTAACCGGTTTGATCGTTTTTTTATTATTTTATTCTTAATAACTAAAAAAAAGTATGATGAAAGCCATATAAATGGCGTGGAGATAAGTGTAGAATCCGTAGGTGGGGTTGGAATTGGATACAACAACAAAATGATGATATCAGAACCCCCCAAACCTAACCCATGAACAACTAAACCACTACCCTACCAAATTACCTTTATTTATTTTCACATATTATTTTATGTTGAATTATTTTTTATTTTTTTTTCTAATTAATTTGCAATTTTTGACCAGAGAGATGTGCCCCAAACCATGACCTTGATTTCAACGTGCTCTCCATTTAAATTTCTATTAGTTTATATGATAATTAAAATCCTTGTGCAAGCTTTGTGTCCAAAGCCAGAGTTTTAATAATGTTAACTGGAATTTCAAGGTTTTCGGTGTCTTTAATGTCACCCTCTTTGATTTTAGATTTTATTAATTAGATTCAATTGTGACATTCTGAAATGGAGACCCCTTTTTCAATTCATTTTCAATTCCCAAAGTTAAAAGTTTAAAAATTTGGACTTTTAAAAGTAAAACCACCAACCAACTACCTATTACTACTTTTATCTAATAATTTTGAATGGAATTAGAAGGAGAAAAAGGTATAAAGTGCTTATTAATACTAAAAAAGTATAAAATACCACTAGCTTTATAGTGAGATGGCAAGACTTTAGGGTGCGTTTAGTTTATTATTTCTAGGGAAAACGACTTACACTTACCCAAAGTTTGTTGTAAAGACAAAGTGGTACCCAAAAGGTTTGGAAATGACAAACACCCACTTTCCGTCATGTTCTGTTAGGAATTTCTATCTGCTAAAAGACAAAAATGGTGAAAAGACTAGAATACCCACCGATCTCCATTCCCAACGTGCGCCGGCAAGGGCTAGTGCCACTGTTTATCACTGAACTTGGTAGAAAAATATTAAATCCGATCAAAAAATCGATCGATGACGCAAGAGGGTTGTGCAAACAGGTTTGGGATGAGATGGATACGGAGAAAAAGATTTAAAATTTAAAAATACCTTGCGGCCGTGATCTGGCCGTCAATCTGACCTTTTCCAGCCAGATTTGTGGTGGATCTGGCCGGAAAAGGCCAGATCAACACATGTTCGGCTAGATTCGACCGGTCTGCATCATAACGCCAGATTCCGACGGTGAGAGTGTTTTTGTCATTTTACAAAATCTTTATATATTGGAGTGTTTAGTTAAATTAGCAAACCTAGGGGGTTTTTTAGTAAATTTTTAAATTTTACCTCAAAATAATCACCCTATTCCACTATCTAATACTATCTTCAAAATCCTATCCAAAATAATAAATCAAACGCAACCTTAGCTATCGTTCCTGACTCATTGAGCTTATAGAGTTATTCAAAGTTAGTCCGGACATCTCGGTTATATATATATATATATATATATATATATATGATTTATGGTTCAATTTTGATTTTAAGGTTTATAAAGTTTGACGATCAAACGCTCACCTTTAGTCCGTACTTAAAAAAATTTAGGATTGCAACATTTTACGCTTTAATCCTCAAGATTCTTCAGGTGGGTGACATTTTGGTACGACCATTTCCCTTTTTTCTTCTTATATTATAGTTGATTAAGATCAATAACAGCAGGCTAACATTGAGCATATCAGAAAATCCAATGAAAACATAAACCCCAGCTGGCTTAAATATCAATTCTTTTGACCCATTTCAGCTTTATTAATTTAATACTAGTTTTAGAATGAATTTTTTGAGTTTTTTACATATTGCAATCGATTGGATTGGATCTTATAATGGGTGTTTTAAAACTGGAAAATGTGAAAGAAAAATAAAACACTGTAGAAGATATTATCAATGGAGGGCAAAGCAAGGAAGATATTGTTATGGCTTCCAGCTTATCAGGATGTGACACAAAATGTTTTTAGTTCAACCGCCATTCCAGTTTCTTCCTCAATAATAATATTTAATCAGAAGGTGGAGTAGACTTGTGATTTGGAAGTTTACTGTTCATCAATGGAAACAGCCAAAAAAAATTTGGACTTTCTGCAATTGTTTGTATGTAGAAGAAGCTTTCTTTACTTGGCTTGTATTCTACTTGGTTTCTTTAGGTGTCTGCTGAATTCAACAAAACACAAAAGATGAACCAGAAATTAAGTAAAGGTCTTTCCTGATATTGCCGCCCATCAATTCAGATAAAAGAAATAAAGAATAATAAGAACAGTATATAATTGATAGATACCTAATCCAACTACCTGAATAGAAGTAGTTACTTCTGTTAAATCAGCTGCCCAATTTGTTCATGCTGTAGCTGCAACAATGGCTTGAAGTTTTTGTTTCTTTTATTTTCTCCTGATTTCTGTGTTGACATTATGGGGTCATGAATTTCCCATGAAGAGACTCCATCTACGTGATATGTTAAAACTCAAGTCCAAGAGAGAACCGAACGTAAACGATTGGCTTGATAGGTGGGAGAGCCCCTAAGCTTAAGTATCACACTTGGTGAATGTGAGATCCTAGCATTGCATTCTCTTCAAAAGTCGACGTCTATAACGACTTTCACTCTATCATCATCGACCTGACAAAAGCCCTTTCCCCTTTTGGGTGGCTTCATTCACCTATCATTTATTCGATGCAACATCACCTCCGATGGAGAGCACATTATACCTTAATCTACCCTATCTGTAACCGTTTTCGCAACTTAACTCTCAACAAGAATACTAATGTTAAAACTCAAGTTCAAGAGAAAGTCCAACCTAAAAGACCAATATGATAAGTGGGAGAGCCCTTAAACTTAAGTACCTTACTTGATGGGTGTGAGATCTGATGTAGGATTCTAACATGACTTCGGTGCTTACCCGGCCAACACATATCCGGCAACTGTTAAATGTGGGCTTTGCGCTGTCAATGTCATTGTCTCATTGATGGAATATGAAAATAAAGTTGCATCCTGGGTAAGAGCTTTAAGCTCTTAGCCTGCTGATAAACGCTAAATCCTAATATTACAATATATTTTCCTACTGTCAGAGGTCTATAGAGAGAATTTTCTGTGTTTCCATACACTAAATTCATCTTCATTGGAAAAGAATTACAATGAAAAATTGAACATCAAAATTATCATGTAACAAATTGATTAGAATTTTCATCGTGTGGGCACTTAAACAAGGCACCACTGCCAAGCACTGCAGCTCAAACTGCTACTTTCCTGACATTAGATTGAGCAGAGCTTTATTTCCATGGAATCCGCTGACATTCCATTCCTTTGTTTCAGATGAAAGTGTTGTAAGAGCAACCACAATTTCCCTCATGCTTGGCCTCACTTGAGGATCTTCTTTTGTACAAGCCCTGCCAAGCTCAGCCATCTGTGACCAAAACATCAACTCATCTCATTAATAATACACCATTACTCCAAACTCCATGACTCTTGAGATCAGATATTACCTTGAGGACAGAATCAAAAGGGTAATTATCACCAAGCCTCGGGTCGACTAGTTTCTCAAGATCTTCTCTTGGATCAGGCTGACTCAGAACATCTTCAAACTGAAACAAATTAACCAAGAGGCATGTAAAAACTTAGGTTCTGTAGGAAATAATTTCACAGATATGTATACTGTAGTAATGAAGGGCTAGAAAAAGAACCAATGCAACAAGTCCTGTAGCTTCAGTAATGCCTTCAGTTCTCACAACAGCTCCCTTGGCAGAGATAATTTCATAGAGAACAACTCCAAAAGCATACACATCTACCTTGGGAGAAACCTCGCCGAATCGCATATACCTGTATCACAATGCCTCATTGAGTCCAGCTATAAAATGAAAGTGCCAAGAGGGATCAGCATCATTGTTTTGCAAATAAAATATGAAGAAAGATCTCACTCAGGAGGCATGTATCCAAATGTACCCATGGGGTGTTCCGTGTGTGATAACTCGCTTTCGAAATCAATCAGTTTGGTTAACCCAAAATCAGCTACCTTTAACCAAGAGTAACTAAACTTAGTAATAAAAATGAATTGCAGAGAATATTATTAGTATAGGCTTGGACAGTTTCAACCTTTGCCCGGAAGTTTTTGTCTATTAATATGTTTGCTGATTTGATATCGCGATGAATGTAGACAGGAACAGTATGTTCATGGATATATTCAAGTCCAGTAGCTGAATCAAAGGCAATTTGCATTCTAGTTGACCACGGCAATGGCTCCTTCTCTGATCCTTGTAAATGCTGACTTAGATTGCCATTCTCAATGAACTCATAGACCAAAAACAAGGAGCCCTCAGCACAATATCCTAATAGGCGCACCTGCATGATAAACACAGTAAGAAAGAGGGTTCATGTATCATGTTATATGATCGTCTTGGTGGATCAAGAACTTGAAATTTGTTTACATAATCAGAAGATGGGGAATGTAAACAACAATTTGGTCAAATAATGATTCTTCAGTAGAAACATCTCTAGATGATTGTCAGCAGTATCCAAATATTTAAGCCATTTTTATCCTAAAGGTAAAGAGTAATCCAGATAAGGACGATGGCAAAGAGTTAAAAGACAGATGTTGCAAGCCTATTGACAACCAAATATTCTCAGTTTTTAGTGTGATTGAGGCATCAAAATTTCAAGCAAGTATATACTTTTGATTCAACTGATTTAGGCCAGTCCTCCTTTAAACAGCCATCTATTGACATATGTTTCCAGAACTACTGAGTTCAATCTACAACATTTTGAACTAGTTTGAGAATTTTATCAAAACGTGCCTGCAGAAGTATTCAAGAGTAATGAAATCTACATTAGGGAAAGCACAATACCAGGTTCAAGTGATGAACATTTGTCAAAATCTTCAGTTCAGCATAAAATTCTTTTGATGCTTGCATTTGCATCTTCTTGATTGCAGCTTTCTGAATGAAAATAGAAGCAGAGAGTCAGCCAATTTCATACGGCGAGGTTGAGTTTGGTGGAGAAATTTCAAAGAGCTTCAACAGCAAATGATTTCAGAATAGCCCTCATATATTAGACTTAAAATCAATACGATGTCAGATGAATTAAACAGTCCCTAATGGAGGTTTAACAGAAGGACTACGAACCTCGCCTCTCAGTTCTGCATAGTAAACAGCACCAAAGCCGCCTTGTCCAATCTTGTTAGCCATGCTGAAGTCATTAGTAGCCCTGGCAAGCTCTTCATAAGAGAACTCCACTGATTTGTCCACAGTAATGCTTGTGAGCCCAGAAGAAGCAATAAGTCCAGTTGTTTCTGAAGTTTTTCGCGAAGTACTTTTGGAACCTAAATCTACAAGATTGGCAACAACTAATCACTGAGTAAAAATCCCCAAGTATTTGGTTAGAAAATGTGGTCAGTTATCAATAAACTTGTGATGGTTGAGTTGCATAGCAACAAAAAATAGACAAACAAAAGTCTCATCCTAAAATACAATTCCCTCTCAATTAATAGATTTCTCTACTTCTGCCTTGAATAAGGGAATTCATTCAAACCTAAAGAATTACCATGCTCTGCTGTTGCTCCTGGGAGAAATGACACTTCCCTGCTCTTTTTCCTCCTATAAAGCCCAGCATATAGACAAAATGCCAGAAATAGAGCCCCAGCAACTCCTGCAGATATGCCAGCTATAACTCCTCTAGAAATTCCTGCTCAGAAAAGCCCAGATACCATCAGCCCGTGACAATATCTATGTCATAATTGACATTTTCAATCTTCACCTCATACACATAAATGCAATGAAGCAATACTCAAGACTCTTACCACCTGTGCTGCAAAAATGAGAAACCATACAGTACAAAATCATTGTCAGTATATCTTCAAACCGGCATTCTAAAAAATTGGATTGCATATATCAAGATGGCATGACTTACCTTATCTTTAATCTCGGAAAGTTTCCAGTTTGATCTTGCAAAATTGTCAAGTAAAAGCGTTGGTGAGAGTGATCATCATATGCAATACCAATTATCAGTATGGGTTTCTTAAATTGGACTGAATTATAAACACAACTAAACCAAACAGAAATTAATTACCTTTTCCAGGAATGAAAACCAAACCACTTCCACTGCTAAAATTCGAATGGGGATTGTACCTCTGCAACAACTCTGGAGAAACGCCAGACGCATTAGCAATGCTAGTCAAATTCTCACCAGGGCTAAGAGGGTAAGTCACAAACAACCCATACTCCTTCGAAACTTTCTTGTCTCCACAAGAACAATTCACAATAACGTTTATCGTCGTATCAACATCCGGGATATTATTCGGATTGAAATTATTAGAATTGCTCAGCCACTCAACTGTGGTGAGATTTGCATAGTATGTCCCACCAATCTTTCCGTAACTGTCACCAGTCCTTATATGGTATGGAAAACTGTGACCAAGAAATTGTTTCTCTATGCAGTTGCAGTTGAAGGGAACATTGATTCTTGAACCAAAATGGACTTTGTCTTTGTCAGGCACATCGAGATTGAAGCTTAGGATGTTCTCTATAGAAGTATCAAACATATCTGCTATGAACGTTAAATTTGTTCCATCCCATATGTAGTATGAAGCTAAAGCAAGATCACATCCTTTGCTACACTTCGATTCAACCCCACTTGCCCACAAGAAGATCAGCAGCATCAAAAATGAAAATTTTGATTCAAGTTCTGTCATTTTTTTATTTTTATTTTTGCTTGAACTGATTTTAATGGATTATAATATAGCACTTCTTAATCTTGAGTCGTGTAGACTCCAAACTCTTTGACCTTTTGAATGTGAAAATAGCGTGTTGAAAAGTTTTGTGGAAGTTAGGCATGAACAAGACTTGCTTATTGAAAGCATCTTGACTTTGGACTTGTAGAGGGGTATTTGAATTGATTATCAATTGATAATCCTTTTTATATTACTTCATGACTAAGATAGCACTAATACTACTTCTGTTGCAATAAAGATGAGTGGGCTTTACCTCATTTGCGAGTCGAACAGCAGCCTTCATATAATATCTCATCATCATAAAACGGTGGCATTTGAGAACTGATTGACCAGATTTCACTGTTTTTTCAGACAAGATAGATAAGAATATTGAAGCTGAATTTGTTCCACGTGTCAAGTCAGTGGTTGTCATGATGTATATAATTAGTTTCACTTCCTTCTCCTTGAATTAGCTTTAAATTCTATCCAAGCTACTTTATTATGTGATATAGGGATGGGTTTAGGGGTTGGGTTGGGGCCTTGGCCCAAAAACCCAAGAGGATTCTTCGATCTTGGCCCATAACCGGTTTAGAGAATCCTCAAATAAAGCTTGTTTCTATTGAACCAATCGTTACGGTCACAAAATTAAACCTAAATATCATAGTTAGCGGTAAGCAGAGTCGAATCCACAGAGAGTAAGACTAACAACCTAATGTATATTGAGTAGCGGAAATGAAATTGGTAATTTGATTAATTAAACGAAACAAACTAAATGCAAATAATAAAAGAGTGAAATTAAAACTAATAAATACTTTATAATAAAAATATTGCCGTTACGGTTTTGGTTCGACACGAGACCGACTCACACAATTCTTCTCCACCCTCTACAATCCCCTAAACTTACAAGGCAAGGTAAATCAATGAAATGGCCTCCCAGCACTCTAGCTATAATCTATCATGTCTCACCCGATCACTCAAGTTCGATTTGTTAAAGACTATCATTGAATGCCGATAAACGCTACACAACAATACCACTAGTTGGTACGCGATTAACAAATACAATTTATCAACACGTATGTTCCAATCAACTAACTTCATAATAAACGTAACAACAGTAGAAATGAAATTAAATCTGAACACAACTCAATTACAATCGATGCGAAGAAATGAAAAACAATATTCATCATTCAATTATTTCAAACCAATGTTTATCATTCAACAAGTTCTATGAAATCATTAAATCACAATGGACAACAATATTCATTACAAATTATGCTCAAATCATATTAAAGTATCGAAATCAAACATGAAACGAAAACAATTATAATTCGAAACACAATACTAGCTAATGTTCTACAATCGGGCTCATCCAACTAGTCGAGAGCTGATGAGCCGTGGAGTCAATCTCGATCTCGTCTACGTCGTAACAGACAATCGGGAACTTAGCCGCTCATGGTGGTGATAACGGAGGCTGAAACGATGGAAATGAAGCTGATCATGGTGGAGAGGAGGTAACCGACAACGATATAATGCGAAGAAGGGGAGAAAACAACCAATGGACAGCCCGAAATACGAACAGTCGCACTCGCCGAAAAACGTTAATTTTTCGACGGGTCTTCCAGAAAATGGTGGCAGAAATGGGATCCGAAGGTACTGATTGGAAAGCTTTGGTGATGGGGAGTTCAGATCAGGTCTTGGGGAGGTGAAAGGTCACCGGAAATGATCAAGATCTCGACTGGAAGATGAAGAGGCGCGGCGGCTAGATGCCGAATTCCAACGGTTTTCGCGGCAGCTGAAGCTTGGAATGGGTAGATCCAACCGTGGGGAAGGAAGATCAAGTGCTGGGGAGACCAACCGTCACCGAAAAATGGTGAAATCTCGGCTAGAATGTGAAAAGTAGTGGCAGGAAGATGAAACGTAGCGGCGACAATGATGGTTCTCACGGTGGTGATCCGGAACGATGAAGATCTGTGCACGAGGAAGACGAACCGTCGCCGAAGGTCACCGGAGAGGAAGACAAAGAGTCGCCGAAAAATGGATGAACAGCGCCTCCCTTGAAACGCGACCTTTCATTTTCTTTTATAGACAAACTACCAAAATATCACTTTGGTCCCTGTATAATTGAAAAATGACAAAATCAACCCTTATAAATATGGCAGTTTACCCCCTAAACAGCATAAATGAGACAAAATCACCCCTAATCCATAAACCACAACCTAATATCAACTCATATTCTTTCCAAAATCATTCCAAACATGTTAAATTCATAAGAAAAATATTAGAAAGCGATTTCCATGAATAAATTCTTTAATTGTCTCAATATACTTCAATTTAATCACACATGGGGTATTTTTATCACAAAAATAGAGTCACTTTTATGACTCTAACAGTTTCCCAACTAGGGAATGGGGAATTCGAAGATTCCCCGAATTTCCCGTTTGGGGATTTTGTGTCCTTGTTACCATTTTCTCTAAATTATAATATACTATCCAAAAAGAAATTAAATCTATAATGATTTATTGATTTATTATAATTAAATCAAAACACCAAATGATATATTACACATATATATTATGTAGTAATATATGATTATAGATAATAGCATATTTTGTACAACGTATAACATATGTATGTTATATACATTATACTTATATACTATATATAATGTATAATGTCAAATGTATAACTTTTGTTTCATAGTATTAAAATATTATATATATTACAAATATTTATAATGATTTATTATATTTAATCTAGTTTTATTTATTACCTATTTGTATATGGTTTCATAAAATATTTATACAATTATAATTTGTTATTGTATAATATATGATTAATTTTCAAATATTAAAATTAATATAGGTATATATAATATATATGATTGACTTTTTAATATATGCAAGACCTATCCCGGTTCCGACTCGTCCCCAAATTTCGAGACTAATTTTGGGTTCGATCCCAACCCAAATCCTGAATTATTCGGGGAAACTCTATTCCGTTCTGGGCGGGTCCCCACGGGGTCGAGTTTTATGCCCATCCCTAATGTGAGATGATGATGGGTTTGGACCCGACTTTGTCCCACATCATGCGAGAGAGGGTTTTGTCCCACATCGCCAAGTTAATGGCCTACTATGATATATATAAGTGGTTGGACACCCTCCTTTTTTAAGTTAGATTTTGAGCTTGGCTTCTACCCAAGCTATTTATCAAAGAAAAACATTGAAAAAAGCCAACTTATTATTTTTAATAATAATGAGAAATCACTTGCAGTTGTGCTTGTTTCTTTCTTCTTTTTTTATTTTTTATTTCCTCAATAATTTATGCAATTTCTTAGTGGGAAGAATGAAGAATGTGCTCGGTCTTAGGGGGAAGAACGTGACAAATTAATTGAACTAACATACAAAGAAGAATCATTCTAGAGCGGTTAATTACAGTTATTCACATTTGAAAGACAAATCCTGAGCAAGAAACTCAGGATTTGGTCTTTGTGGTGGCACTTGTTGAGACTACTGACTGGCAATGCTGCTCAATTTGCTACCTTCCTGACATTAGATTAACCAGATCTTGATTTTCATAGAATGAGCCAACATCCCAATCTTCAGTTGTAGATGAAAGTGTCATAAGCGCGACCACAATAGCCCTCATGCTTGGCCTTAGTTGAGGATTTTCTTTTGTGCAAGCTTTAGCAAGCTGAGCTATCTGTGACCAAACAACATCCAGCTAATTAGTGTTGAGAGTATTCGGCCATAGCCCATATCAACTCCAGGGATCGGATGTTACCTTATAGACCGAGTCCATTGGGTAGTTATCACCAAGCCTGTGATCAACAAGTTTCCGAAGACCTTCTCTTGGATCAGGCTGACGGAGAGCATCATCAAACTGAAACAAAACCAACATGTTCAAGTTAATTCTGGTCCTCAGGAGGAAATAACTTAACAGAAATATATTGTGAGTAGAAAAGAGCTAAGAGTAACAACCAAAGCTGCAAGTCCTGTAGATTCAGAAACGCTTTCATTAGTCTTCACAACAGCTTCCTTTGCAGATATAAGTTCATAAAGGACGACTCCGAAAGCATACACATCTATCTTGGGTGAAACCTCACCATATTGTGCATACCTGCATCATTGATGCTGCACTCAGTCTAACTGTTTTTGTGGAATAAAATTTAGCAGAGGATAGGATAGGATATGTATGGAAAAAGGATCTTACTCTGGAGGCATGTATCCGAATGTGCCCACAAGACGTGTTTGCACTGAAGCACTTCCAAATTCAGTAAGTTTAGTTAATCCAAAATCAGCAACCTGTAACCAAAATGAATTAAACTGAAGTAATACTAAAAACTTTGGAGATTATTACTACATTAGTATGGGAAAATTTTCAACCTTTGCACGGAAGTTTTTGTCTATTAAAATGTTTGCTGATTTGATATCCCGATGGATGTAAACAGGAACAGTATGTTCATGGATATATTCAAGTCCTCTAGCTGAATCCAACGCAATTTGCATCCTGCTTGACCATGGCAATGGGTCCTTTCCTGAAATGGAGAATACAATATGTATACATTTACCATAAGATTTTAGTGATAGCAAAATATAGGATATCTTATGTGTATATGAATAATCCTTTCTCACCTTGGCCACGCAAATGTTGACTTAGATTGCCATTCTCAATGAACTCGTAGACCAAAAACAGAGAACCCTCAACACAGTATCCTATTAAGCGCACCTGCATGATTTATATTGCATAGAAGAATATTTAGAACACGGTAAGATTGAGGGTTCACGTATGCAATTAAAGGATCACCATCCAGTGGAATTACAACCCAAAAGTTATCCAATCTATGAGTGGCGCATTCAGAGATTAGATTACCATCCAACTTTCTTCTTTCAAAGTTATAAGCCATTTTTCTACTAAAAATGGAAAAGGTATCCTGAGAAGCATAATGGTAAAGTGGTAATGAGACAAAAGTTTCTGGCCTGAAACCAGGTTTATATGGTGATTGAGGCATCTAAATGTCGTCAACGAGGATCTTATCATAATCTGACTGGTTGAACAAAGATTTCAAGTAAAATGAAGTGTTAATAGGGAAAGCAAAATACCAGGTTCAAGTGATGAACATGTGTTAAGACCTTCAGTTCGGCAAGAAATTCCTTTGATGCTTGCATATCCATCTTCTTGATTGCAGCTTTCTGAATGATTGTAAGAGCAAAAGGTCAGGTAATTTCATACACCAGGTTTGAGTTTTGGTGGAGAAAAAAAAAGTGAGATAACTACTAATGATGCTTGAATAATTCTCATATACTATGAATTAAGATCAACATTATGAGAACTCAATCAAATCAGGAAGGTGACTGAGTTAAATCTTTGCTGATAAAAGTTTAACAGTTGAACTACGAACCTCGCCTCTTAGTTCTGCATAGTAAACAGCTCCAAAGCCACCTTGTCCAATCTTATTAGCCAAGATAAAGTCATCTGTAGCCTTAGCAAGCTCTTCATATGAGAACTCTACTGATTTGTCCACAGTAATACCTGTAAGTCCAGGAGCAGTAACAAGAGCAGTTGATTCTAAAGTTTTCTCCAAAGCATTCGCTGAACCTAAATCCACAGGAAAGGCAAATATTAATCACAAGAAAGAAAGGATTGACAAACAAAAAGCACATCCTCTCAACTAACTTGCATCGCTTAAAACTACTCAAATGTTGATGACTCTATCCTCAACAACATTCTATTTTTCAAGTTACCCTCTCTTAAAGGAAATCTTACAAACAGATAACCGCCAAGAATTACCAGATCCGTGTTGAACATATTGGTTTTCTGTTCCTTCTGGGAGAAATGATGCCTCTCCCACCTTTTTTCTTTTATAAATTCCAGCATATACACAAAATGCTAAAACTAGAGCCCCAGCAACTCCTCCAACAGATATCCCGGCAATAACTCCGCTTGATATTCCTGCTTAGAAATGCCATGAAAAAGTAAGCTCATGTTTGACCACATACACAGAAAATTGAGATAAGAAGCAGTGACACATAGTCAAAGAAGCCTACCACCCGGGCTGCAAAAAAGACAGAAAACATACAATTAAATTTAACTATTAGACATCTTGAAACAAGTATATAAAGAACAAATAAAAAAATTGTAACGTAAGTTGTATCAAATTCTCCTTAAGAAACCTTATATTATTTAGTGGCGGATAGACTCCATTCTGATCTGCAAATTCAAAGAGTAAATAATCAGCTCTAAATTACAACTCCAGAAGGCAAGCATGAAGCATCTCTAAATGACTCGACAAAGAATGTCAAATGAAGACAATGAAAGCGCTTTTGCATTGTAGACATAACCAAAAGAAAACATATTGCAAACAGAGATAAATGGGTAGCTAAAACTCTAATATTTCCTCTCTCCTTGTAATTTCAAAGCAATATAAAGTAACCTTACCTTTTCCAGGAAGAAAAACCAAACCACTTCCTTTGCTAAAATCCGAATTAGGATTATAGCGCTGCAACAAATCTGGAGCAAGGCCAGTATCATTTGCAATGCTGCTCAAATTCTCACCAGGGCTAAGAGGGTATGTCACAAACAACCCATACTCCTTTGAAACTTTCTTATCTCCACAAGAACAATTAACAATAACATTTATCGACCCATCTTCTGGTCTATTAAACTCTTCATATAAATTGGTATTCTTAAGCCACTCAACCGTAACAAGATTCGAATAGTTATTCTGAACGGACGTGTATGTATCACCAGACTTCACTTGGTATGAAAAATTGTGACCAGGATATTGTCCCTCAATGCAGTTGCAACTAAAGGGAACATTGATTCTCGTACCATTTTCTATAAAGTCTTTGTTAGCTATTGTATTGAACCTTTGAAGTTCGTCAACGGAGGTTCCAAAGAGGTTCGAAATGAATGTCAAATCTTCTCCCCACACAACATATCAAGCTAAAGCAAGATCACAATCTTGGCTACACTTAGATTCTACTGTAACTGCCCACGAGAAAAATAGTATAAAAGATGCTAGTTTTAGTTGAAGTTCTCTCATTTTTTTGTCTGCTCGGATTCTAGTGGTGTAAGTGAACTTGAAGCCGAGAATGTTTAAATATTAGCAGTTGTTGAAGACGGGTTCGAAGCTGAAAAAGTAAAGCAGAGAGATACGTGTTTGTGTTAGTCAACTTGAGCCATCGGAGTGACTTAGGAATACATCTACACCCAACTTTTTGGACAGTTGAATCTTCTTCTTCCTCTTCGAGTCGAAACGTTCATCCATTACCGCCAAGCGCTAAAACCGAACTTTTATCGTTGGGTTATGTGGACTTCAAGATATATATTGAGCTGAACTTCTGTTCCAAGTTGGGCCTCTGAAAGCCGGAACTTTTAATTGGTTTCGTTGTATTTTGGTTAGCATATGTAGAGCCTTGCCTCGAATCATTTGGGCTGGTTGTGTCAATTACTTAGCAAACAACTCTACCACACGTCTTGAGTCTTAAAGAAACCGTCGATGCTCTGATACCAATTGTCATAACCTATATCCTAAAAACGTTTAACTTTTCATCCATTAATAAGGGTGAGTAGTTTAAGATACCTTGCATTTTTTTTAATGAACCATAACTGGACAGCTCCTAAGATTTGGAACAGGCATCGAAACCTAAAACATAGGTTTCGATTCCTGTTCTGGTTCCAGTTCTGATTCCAGGTACCAGAGTTAATCTCAATTACTCTCTTACTTTTTAAAAAATGACAAATATACCCCTCAAAAAATTGCAAATACACTCCCAATAGTTTACAAAAATTACAATTCAATCTCAATTCTTACTCAAGTACTCAAACCTCAGTTTCGATTCCAATTCCGGTTCCTATTCTCGGTTCCAGCACTATAGGAACGAGAACCAGACCCAAGAATTTTTTGTTCCAATTTTCTAGAACCAAAACCGACGGGTAGGTACCCGTCAATTCCAGTTCTACCCTTTACCCATGGTCACCCCTAGCCATTACGCATGTCGCCTATAAAATTAATCAATAAATTTATATTATTTTCACTCTTATCTCATTCTGTAGAAGAATAGTAAAGTTCATATAATAAGAGAAGAGTGTTGGCTCTACTGTTTGATTGTGCTAGGCAGTAACAATTAACAAATGAAGCTAGAAGATGTCTCTGAACATTATTTCATTGGTAGAATACAAATCTATCAGTGTCTCTAGCGCAAGAATTTGATGGTAACATATAAGAGGAATATTCCTGCCATAATATACAACAAAGGAACAATTGAGATGCCCCATGTAAGTACACCAAATCATATGCATTGATGTAAAACTGGGCAATATTTTAAGGAGAATGGGCCCGCATTTTGATAGAGATCAACGGTATAGAACTGAGGAAAGTGTTATGATTGATTAGGTGATTATTAATTATTATAAAGATCTTATTCGTTAATGATGATAATAATCATTGACAACTACCAACTAGTTGAAAGAAGCCAAAGAAAATATGAGTTTAATAAAATCATATTTGGTAATATCAGAAAAGAGACAAATTTATGTGAATCCGCAGTGATCTTTGCTTATTTGTTTCTTCCCCTGGCTAGCTTTATCAAGGCTTATTATAATGTACATCTAAATAGATGGGTAATATAATCTTAGTAAGGGTGAGCGATTCTAGGTACCTGCCGGAATTGCTAGGAACAGGAACCAGAACCAGCTGATTCTTAGCAAAAGGAATTGAAACCAGAACCGACCGGTTTTAGTTCTTCAGTTCCTGGAACTGGAACTGGAACCTGAAAGTTTTGGTTCTTTTCTCGGATATCCTGTAAAATTTAATTACCCCTATTAATTTAAAAAATGACAAAAACACCCTAAAAATTATAAGTACACACTTGATAGTTCACAAAATTCACATATTCACCCCTAGCTCCTAAACTAATTCCTAGCAGGGTATCCAAATGTAGGTTTCGATTTCAGTTCCAAATTTCCAGAACCAAAACCTACCCTATAAGAGTTAGTTACCATTCCTAACTAGAACCGATGGTCTGAGCACTCACCGGTTCTAGGTCTACCTTTTACCCATACTCACCCCTAAATCTTAGGGATCTTAGCAATACATTCTGAAACCTCGAGGGGAGATGGGAGATAATAACTCTTCATTCTACAGTCAAGTCTGTCCATAACTGTATTAAAGAATCCAGTTTAAGTACCGTGTTGACAAAGCCAGCTTAATGTCACGCACTTAACTTCTTTGCTAAGTTCGTGCGGCCTTAACCCTTCGGAAATGAGTTAAGCAGCCTAACGCTCACACAACTAACAAGCTCAAAGTATAAAGTTTAGAGAGAGAAGCTTAGAGAAAATATAAACTCTGTATTGAAAGGATTCAAGTTATGAAATGTACAAGGGAGGGGTGGCCTATTTATAGGCTAAACCTCCTCAAATAAATGTCTAGATACATTGAACACTTAGTCCTTAAGTTACTTAACTCATAAGTAAACACTAGGTGGCACCCCTAGGTGGCAAACTTAGGTGGATGGATAGATATCCTTTAAGTTTCTTTGCCACTAAGTTTACTTAACTCCGAAGTAACTTAGCCACTAAGCAACGTGCAACCCACTTGAGTCACCAAGCAAGCGGGTCGTGACACTCTCCGCACCTAATGTTGCGACGCCCTCGTCGCACTATCCTTATAATGCCGGATGGAGTCTTGGAATTGCCACAATGAGTTCTCGGTCTCCCAACTGGCCTCAGTATCGGGAAGTCCCTTCCATTTGATGAAGTACTCCCGGTAATTTGGCACTCTCGTCGGCGAACGACTCTGTCGGCAATATTTCTTCAACTTCCTTGTCAAAGGATGTTACGACAGCGGTTGGTGCTCGTTTAGAGACTCCTCGGGATGGCTCCTCCGGGTCTTCATGAAATGGCTTCAACAAACTTACATGAAAGACCGGATGTACTTCAATTTCGGAGGAAGTTGGAGTCGATACGAGACTTGCCGATGGTTGTATCACTTGAAAGGGCCCCCCATATTTGCGCACTAGGCCTTTGTGCACTCTCCTCAATGTCTTGAACTGTTGGGGCAGAAGCTTTACAAGGACAAGATCACCTTCTTGGAACTCAACATGCCTTCTTTTCTTGTCAGCCCATTCTTCATTCTCTTTGCTGCTTTGTGTAGGGGCACGAGCAAGTTCAGTTTGTTCGTGCCATGATTTGGCTAACCTGAAGGTGCAGGGCTCTTCCCATGTAGCGTGTGGCTAGGGAAAGAGGTGTGTTCGGTTGCCGTCCCATGATGTATCAAAAGGACTCTTGTTGGTTGCCTCGCTCCGTTGCAAGTTAAATGAGAATTGGGCTGTGTCCAGGAGCTTTGCCCAATCCCGCTGGCTAGCACTCACATAGTGCGCCAAATAAGCTCCAACAATGCATTTACACGCTCCGTTTGACCATCAGTTTGGGGATGAAAGCTGGTCGAAAAGTCTAGGTTTGAACTAGTATTGAATAACTCGTCCAAAATCTCCCGGTGAACCGAGGATCTCGATCACTGACTATGTTGTCGGAATGCCCCATAACTTGATGTGTTGCGGAAGAAAAGCTTGGCTGTTTCTTCTGCGGTGCAATCGGTGGATGCAGGGATGAAGGTGGCATACTTGCTAAATCTGTCCACATGACTATGATGCTCCCGGACCCTCAGACTTTGGCAAACATGTGATGAAGTCCATTGAGACACTCTCCCAGGTCTCTCGGGCACGGGTAATGGTTGCAGTAAGCCTGCCGGTTGTTGTTGCACTACCTTGTCTTGCTGGCAAACAAGGCACGTACGTACATATCCTCGATACTATCCTGCATCCCAGCCAAATATAGGCAGATTTTAAGAGAGCAAGGGTACGTCTCATACCGGGATGGCTGCCCACAAGGAGTCATGACATCCTTGGTTAATTCCTTCCTCAGATTATCCCATCTCGGGATGTAAAGGCGGTTGCCTTTGGTGTAGAGGAAGCCATCAGTTAACCAAAACCTCCGGGTTTTCCCTTCTTCAACAAGGCAATGATGTTTCGAGCCAATGGCTCATGTGGAGTCCTTGCTTGATTCTGTCGGCCAACGCACTTGTGACTTGATAATGCTTGCCAGCTCGGTCTTGCGGCTCAGTGCATCTGCCAACACATTGGTCTTGCCGGCTTGTACTCCAAAACATAATCAAACTCAGCAAGAAAGTCCTGCCACACGTGCCTGCTTCGGACTTAACTTTCTGGGTTGAAAATAGCTTGTTGCGACGTTATCTGTCAAAATAACAAACTTAGACCCCAGTAAGTAGTGCCGCCACACTCTAGACAATGGATGATGGCTGTCATCTCCTTCTTGCACGGTGTAACGCGCTCAGTCTCATTGAGCTTTCGACTCTATAAGCAATCGGATGCCCATTCTGCATGAGTACCCCTCCGATGGCAAAGTCCGATGCGTCAGTGTGCACTTCATACGGCTGAGTGTGGTCTGGCAAGGCAAGCACTGGTTCCGGTGATTGAGCTTTCAACTCTTCAAAGGCGGCTTGACACCTTTTAGCCAGTCCCACGGCTTGCTCTTCTTGAGTAAGTCTGTCAACGGGGCTGCCTTTGCTGAGTAGCCTTTGATAAATCGGCGGTAGTAGTAACTAACCCCAGGAAGGATCGTAAATCCGGCACCTTGGTGGGTGTTTCCCACTCTTGAATAGCCCGCACTTTTTCATCTTCCATCATAAGTTGCCCATCCCTGATCTTGTGACCAAGAACATTACTTCGGCTTGGCGAAAGAGCATTTCTCTTTCTTGTATACAGCTTGTTGTCCGCAGTACCTGGAACTTCCTTAGGTGGTGCACATGCTCCTCCCAGTTTGCTATATAATACTATGTCATCTAAGTAGACGACCACAAACGGTCGAGATATGGATGAAATATTATTCATTAAAGTACAAAAAGTAGCAGGTGCATTTGTTAGACCAAATGGCATAACTAAAAACTCGTAAGACCCATACCTTGTAACACAAGTGGGGTCTTGGCTCGTCGCCTTCAGCTATGCGCACTTGATAATAGCCCGACCACAAGTCCAGCTTGGTAAAGTAGCGGGCATGCCCCAGCTGGTCGAAAGATCAGCAATCAAAGGAATGAGATAGCTATTTTTCACTGATACTGTGAGTGCTCGGTAGTCTATGCACATCCGCAAAGAACCATCTTTCTTCCTTTGAAATAAGACCGGGGCTCCATGGGAGCTTTGGAGGGCTTGATGAACCCTGCATCCAGAAGTTCCCAATTGCTCCTTAGCTCGGCTAGTTCCGGTGGTGCCATTCGGTAAGGACCCTTAGCAGGTGGCTTGGCGCCCGGCTCAGCTCAATCTGATGATCTACCTCCCTTCAGGTGGTAGCTCTTTCGGCAGCTCATTCGGTGAGACAATCAACAAACTGAGTACTTGTGTTACTTCCCGGGGCATTGCTCTGGCGGGATTGGTTCCTCATCATCATACGCTTGAGGATGGCCAAGTAACTTTCCTCTTCTATTGACACCTTTCTTGAAATGCATGGCTGAAAGTACTGTGTCCCCGGTTTGGTAAGGGAGTAGGCAACACACAAGGTTGTCCGTCCATTATACACAGGTGTTGGTTGACGGCAAGGGAAATGCCTGACTTGTTCCATGAACTCTAAGCAAGCACAACTTGATAGTCATCCATCGGTGCAACCGAGAAATCTAAGTAGCGGACCAAGTCCCCCTTGTCGTCTTGACATGTCGAGCCACTCCCTGTATCGGTTGTGCCACTGAGTTGACTGCTTGATGGTGCCTCCACCTCCTGAAGCCTTGATGTCTAGCCGACTGCTTCGCTTCCTGAAATGAAATTATGCGAAGCTCCCGTATCTACCATGGCTTGGTGGCCTTCCCATTGATGGCCATATCAACTAGAGCAACCCTTTGGCTTGGGTTTTTGGTGCGGACTGAATCCCATTGAGTAATTGCATCGATCCCATATGTGCCACACTACTGCTTTCGGCGGCTTGCCTCTTGAGCTTGGCTATGAGGAAGTGAGAGCTTTCTTCTCCGGACAATCTTTCACCCAATGTGGCCGTTGCAAATGAAACAGCCGTTGCGGGGTTTGTTGGAGCCTTCCCAACGTTTGCCCTTGTCCTTGCCCTTGGATGAGGAGTTGTCTTGGCGGGTGTCTCGGTAACTCTCTTTAGATTGCCCTTATCTCTCGCACCTTTAACAAAGACCCTTCTTCTCTTTGGATTTGCCGGTGGGTTCTTTTTGGTGCTATAATCAATCAAACTCCAGCAACCGCTATGGCCGTGGCAAGATCTTGCACTCCCGACGCCTTAGCTCCGTTTTTACCCATGACTGCAACCCATCCATAAAGTTGAAGAGTGAATCTTTGTCGGACATCTCCGGGATCTCCAGTATCAAGTGGTGAAGTCCTTGATATAACATGGATCGTCCCTGTTTGCTTGATCCGTCGCAAGCGAGCTCTTGCCTCATCCTCGGCATTCTCCGGGTAAAACTGCCGTTTAAGCTCTCTTTTAAAATTATCAAAAGTAGAGATAGTGCAAATACCTTTTTCGAGTCCTTTCTCGTCTCCTCCACCACAACCTTGCGGTGTCTGTGAGATAGAGGACTGCAGTTTCAATCCTCGAGTTTCCTCCGTGACGCCTACGGCCCCAAAGTATTGTCTAGTCCCACAAGAAGTTATCAACCTCTTGTGCCTTGCGTGAGCCACAAAGCTTTTAGGCCTTGGTATGTCAATTCGTTGGCTTTCAACGACGCTACTGCCGGGTCTTGCACATGGCGCGCTTGCATCGCGCTAAATCAGCTTGCACCTCGTCTAAGGAACAAGGGTGCCGTTGACTTCGGTTTGAACACATGACGGGTTTTGGCAAGCTCCCCTTCGAACTCCTCACGGATTTTCCCATTTCGCCTAACGACTCCTCCATTTGAAGCAACATGGCTTTCGCAACAGTGTGAGTTTCGGACACCTCCGTTCTAGATCACCCGATGATCTAGCTCATCGACTGTGCGCTCACCCTTTCTTCTAAACGAGATAGGCGTGAGTCAAAATTGGAAATAAAGTCTTTGGACTTACCTCTCTGTTGAGGGGTTGGGGTTGGGGTCGACTCTCTCCGAGCGACCACGTTCTTCGGAAGCCTCCATCTCAGCCGTCCTGGATCCCTTTGTTGAAGCGACAGTGTCTTTCACCATTGAATAAAAACCGAGGTTATGCTAACCGAGGCTCTGATACCACTTGTCACGCACTTACTTCTTTGCTAAGTTCGTGCGGCCTTAACCCTTCGGAAATGGTTAAGCAGCCTAACGCTCACACAACTAACAAGCTCAAAGTATAAAGTTTAGAGAGAGAAGCTTAGAGAAAATATAAACTCTGTATTGAAAGGATTCAAGTTATGAAATGTACAAGGGAGGGGTGGCCTATTTATAGGCTAAACCTCCTCAAATAAATGTCTAGATACATTGAACACTAGTCTTAAGTTATTAACTCATAGTAAACACTAGGTGGCACCCCTAGATGGCAAACTTAGGTGGTGGATAAGCATTATCCTTTAAGTTTCTTTGCCACTAAGTTTACTTAACTCCGAAGTATACTTAGCCACTAAGCAAAGTGCAACCCACTTGAGTCAACAAGCAGGGGTCGTGACATTAAGCCTTCGTGTCCACTTTGAATTAGACAAAAATTCATTTTTATCTAAATTCTTTCCTATGAATTCATATAGCATTTCCAGTTAAAGGTATAATATATTCAACTTCTGCATACAAAGTCAGTTACAAATTAACTATTTATATTTTCGCGTAATGAATTGATTGATACAGTTGCAGAATGATCATTTGACATGTAATAAAAGATATACTAACCTCTCGCCGCGAGAAAAACAAGTCCTGTCTCATCACTGAAATCGATTCCGGGATTGTACCTCTGAAGTAACTCGGTCGGTACAGGCGCCGCCGCCGCAATGAAGGACAGATTCTCGCCGGGACGAAGAGGGTACGTCGTGAACAACCCGTAATCTTTGGACACGCTTCTGTCACCGCAGGAGCAATTAACGGTGACATGATGAGAGCACCGTCCGGTATTCTAGTTGGATCAAAATGTTGGACCCTGTGCACCCAATCCTCGGTGGTGAGATTAGCAAAAGGAAGACTGGCAACTTTATCATAAGTATCACCGAACACAGTTTCGTAAGTGAAAGTGTGGCCCAAGAAGTCACCGTTTAAGCAATCACACGAAAAGGGCACGTTGATTCTCTCACCAGCAGGAATACTATCTTGGTTCGGAACCTGAGGATTGTACTGAAGAATTTCAGAGATTTGTTTCCCAAAAATGGTGCTAATATACGTGAGGTTTGAGCCTTCCCATACGTAATATGAAGCTAGAGCAAGACGACAACCGGTTTTGCACTTGGCTTGGGCTTCCAGAACTCCAACAGAAAGGAGAAGAAGAAGAAGAAGATGAAAGGTTAAGAAAATGAGTGGAGGAATTCTAGTTGTGTTAGAGAAAATGGACATTTTTTTGGGGGGAGTTTTGTGAAGTTCTGGTATCTTGTCTGAGAGATCATGTGAATGTGAAAATGGTTTTTGGTGTTTGGTGTTTGTAATGTAGCTAAATCTCTTTGATGGGTTGATAAAACTTAGACATCTATTGCTACTTTTGTCATTATGTTACGTCTTTGATTCGTAGATTATTTTGTTTTTTGTGTCTAAATTTGAACCAACCCACCTTACCATTGCATACTCTCGATGAAGAGGAGAAGAGTATCAAAATAGTCGGCTGTTCAAACCTAATCCACACGCCGGTCTAATTTGAGGAGGCCTATGACTGTCATTTCATGCGTTGAATTCTTTAAATTTCAGAATTATTTCAGAGGTTCATGCTAGAATGAACGATGTTTGTGGACAGCATCGCTCCCGTATACTAGGGTATATGAGGGTTTACAGACTTGTTGATTAGCCTAAATGCAATTGAAATTTTGTCTGGAAGTGAAGCTAGAATATGCACGGTCTTAGGTTTACTTCACCATCTGAGCATCTACTATTTAGGTAGGGGTCGTGGTAGAGGGTTACTGCATTAATCTATCCTTAAGATTAGTCGACTTATGTGTAAACTGGACCGAAAATCTTAGTTGCAAAAAAAAAAAAAAAAAAATGTAGTTATAATATTAATTTTCTTAGTTTAGTTATGCGGATTAGGGGTGATTGGTTCCGGGTACCCTGCATTTTTTGAGGGAATCAGAACCGAAACTGATCGGTTCTTAAGATTTGGAGCCGGAACCTTCCGGTTCCTAGAAACCTAGAACCGAAAACTGAAACATAGGTTTCAGTTTCGGTTCCGGTTCCGATTTTGGGTACCTAAGTAAATTTTAATTATCCCCTACTTTTTGAAAAATGTCAAATACACCCTCAAAAAATTGCAAATACGCCCCCAACAGTTTACCAAAATTTATAATTTAGTCTTGATTCCTACCTAAGTATCTGGACCTCAGTTCTGGTTCCAGTCCCGATTTTGGTTCCCGATTCCAACATTACAGGAATCAAAATCGAACCCGGGAATTCCCAATTCCAATTTTCTAGAATCGAAACCGAATCCGAATGGGACCGGTTCCAATTCCTACCTGGAATTGACGGGTGCATACCCACTAGTTCTAGTTCTACCTTTTATCCATGCTCACCCCTACGGTTATGCTCTAAAGACTAACGAAATCTAAAAGTTTTGGGGGTATTTCTTGGCATATTTTACACTATAATAAATACAAATTTATCAGGTTATGTAACTTGTAAGTAATTGACAAGATCTGCTAAAAAATGTGGTGGAACCCATGGAGAGATATGTGCTTATACACTTCACAAGTGGACACCCAGATATTTTGTATGTAGAACTTGGGATATTTTTGTTTGAAACTTAAGGCTTTTTGGTTGAGATAGTTTCTCAGATTCACAGACACAAAGGAGTTCTGTTGAATTCTAATCTATAGTACTTTCTCTGTTACAAATCAATGGAAGCCTATGCTGTTCTCCCACTAGCTCTTCTTTCTATTTTCCCTCCAAAACTCAATAGAAACAAAGCTTTCCCTTCCTCTCCATCCAATTTCAAGCAAAGGAATTCTAATTCCACTCGTTTGCACTGCCAAAAGATGTATGTCCCCGGTGGGTATTAATTAATTCCTCCCTCGCTCTGAATATTTATACATTTAGTTATTATTCTCCGTTAACAGTGAGTTTGTTGGATGCAGGATTTGGAGAAGCATCACCAGAAGCCAAGGCAGCCAAAAATCTCCACAATTTCTTCAATTATATTGCAGTTAGGATTGTCACTGCCCAGCTTCAGGTTCCTCTTCATCTGTTTCTTACTTTCTTTCTTTTACACTTCCTTTGTTAAGTTATGATTTGGAAAATATTTTAATGGTTATTATTTCCCAGAACAGAGCTATAACCCTGAGGCATATAAAGAATTAATGGAGTTTCTGGGTAGACACTCTCTGAATGATGGAGATAAATTCATCTCTGAATTGATGCGCGAATCTTCAAGGCATAAGAGTTTAGGTATGTTGATGATCATAAATTTCTTTTCTAATTAACTCACATTGGTTTCTTATTTTCTAAGTTCACTAGGCAACCGAAACCTCAAACAATTGAGCAATATAAACTTAAAGAGTTTTTTTTGTCTCACATCGCAAATCTAGTAGACTGTGGTATATATATATATATATGATTGGACTCCCTTTTCTTTGAGCTAGCTTTTGGAATGAGTTTGAGCACTTAATTCTTGTATGTTTATCACATACGACTAACATGTGGTTAAATTTTGTACTATCGTGTGGGGTTCATGTAAGCTCTTCGCATCTTAGAGGTCCGTCTATATTGTAAACATGATTTTGAGTGGGATAATTTGAAGCGATTAGCCATTAAGGTAATGATTTTTCTTTCTTTCTTTCTTCTCTGTTAAGCGTTCGATGTTTTATTTCATTCTTGTGTCGTATATTGTGGCTGGCTTTTTCCAGATGGTCGATGAATCTAACACAAGAATTATGAGAGATTATGTCTTGGAAACTAGTCATGTAGAAAGTGGGAAGTGATCAAAATCGGCAATCTCGACATTGCAGACTAAGCTGCTCAGTTCTGCAATACAATTACATAAGCTGATAAGCAGTGAAACATAACTTCTGGTGTTCTACATATACATTTCTATTCTATATACCCATGCAGTAAATAAATATAAGCCGAAAATTATTCTTCTAAAACGAGGTTTATCTGGTTGTTAGGAACTGATTTCAGGTTTCTTTCAGTGATTTTGCTTCGCTTGGCTTTGAAAACTTGCCAATACAATCTAGAAAATCCAGTATACCTACACAATCTAACAATATTTTGCCATTCATGTGCAAGTTGTATATTATAGACGATTAGTTGAAGAGTACTGAGTCATGGTAGAATTTATTAGTTTTTTTCAGCATTTAAGGTGCGAAAAAATCATCTTATAAGATAAACATATACATAAGCGAAACCGTCCCACAAATGTCTTCCATCAAATCCTGGTCCATATAAGCCATGTCCTCAGCAAATGAGATCATATGCTAAATCCGTTTGCTTCTATATGCATTGTCCCATACACCTGTTGTTGTGAAGGGAAATAAAATTTTCACGGCATGTTTTGTTATCGTCCTCAATCTGTTTTTGTTTCTCGTTCCTTCGACAGCTGCAAATATAGCAAATCAGGGATATCAAACAGAAAGTTGGACATTGTTTTCTTTCATTCACAAAAAATACCTCAACATAGCGAGGACATCATCGATGCATGGATATTCCCAGTGCTGAAATATGATTGAGCATATTCTTCAATATGCCCTAGCCTGCAATTCATCATTAATATGAATGATTGTGGCATAATCAAAAGGTGAAGTTAGTGTTAGAAGAAAATTACCTGTACACATAGTTCACCATGATACCAGCACTTTGATTGAGGCCTTTTTCTGATCGATCTGCCATCCAATTTATCCTCTCAATCATCTACAACACAAAGGGAAGGAAAAGAAAGGTTTCAAATTATCATAATGGAATTTTTAACTCTGACAACATTTTCTAGGTGTCCACCTATGTGATCTATAAAAACAAACTATTTGGTCATGATTAAGAACTGTCATCAATTAACTATAGGGAACGATCCACCAACTCTACGTTACAACATATAAGCTACATCCCAAAAATGCTATTTTCAAGAAGTGCGCACTTAATAACTCTATAAAGTAAGTTTGTATGACATACCGCTCCATTTTGCAAGTGAAAATTTGCAACAGAGTCTAGAGCCTTTCCTCTCTTTTTCTCTTGTAGAAGGTACCTAATTCAAAGAACCCAACATCATTGAATTCTACTTTCGTTCAAAGACATAAAATCAAGCTTTTGAGCAACTGAACAGAACTAATTTATGTGAGGTCATACTTATACAACTCAGTTTCCACATTTTGAGTTTCTAACTAACACAAAAGGATTCAATCAACTTATGAATTTAATTCAATAAAGATACATCTATGTATTTGCTAATTATAATTATGATTAATTTTCTCAAAAAAGCTTGATTGATATAATAATTGACTCGTGAACACTACTCATCAACTAGCATTATTTTATGATATTGCACTTGGCACATAGTCGTAAGAGAGGGGCTTTTAGAACTGAAAGCAATTTGTCTGAATTGCTCCACTATGGTTTCTTGATATCAGCAAGTTTAACATTACTTCTGTGCCATTTCTTCCAGCAACAGACTCCCTGCAACTGCAAATGTTATCATGGATGCTAGAACAATCTTTTTTTTTTTTTTTTTTTTTTTCCTTGTAATACAAAATGGCAAAATATTGTAGTGAATAATGGAAGAAGAGAAATATATTCTAGTGGTGAGCAATCTTCTTTCATAATTTAATTAAATCTTAAGGGTATGAAACAGATGAACAGGCAACCAAACTTGCACTTCCATAATGTGCCAAAAGTATCTTCGTATTAATTGGTCCAAGATGGTTAAGGAAAAGTAGTGTATACTAAGAGTCACACGTTTTGTGAAGATGAAAAGTTTTCATCAAGACAGGTTAGGTACTTCTGATCATCAACTGGAATGCAATCTTAATCTTTAACAAAAAGCTCAATCTGAATCTGTATCTAATTCAGCATTTTTGAAGAAAGAACCTTAGATAATTTCACAATATCTGAGTATCAGGACAACAAATTGTTGATGAAGATGAAGTGCTTACTTGGGTGCCTGACACAATCTAACAATATTTTGCCATTCAATGTGCAAGTTGTATATTATAGACGATTAGTTGAAGAGTACAATGAGTCATGGTAGAATTTATTAGTTTTTTTTCAGCATTTCAAGGTGCGAAAAAATCATCTTATGAAGATAAACATATACATAAGCGAAAGCCGTACCACAAATGTCTTCCATCAAATCCTGGTCCATATAAGCCATGTCCTCTAGCAAATGAGATCATATGCTAAATCACGTTTGCTTCTATATGCATTGTCCCATACACCTGTTGTTGATGAAGTGGAAATAAAATTTTCACGGCATGTTTTGTTATCGTCCTCAATCTGTTTTTGCTTCTCGTTCCTTCGACAGCTGCAAATGATAGCAAATCAGGGATATCAAAACAGAAAGTTGGACATTGTTTTATTTCATTCACAAAAAATACCTCAACGTAGCGACGGACATCATCGGATGCATGGATATTCCCAGTGCTGAAATATGATTGAGCATATTCTTCAATATGCCCTAGCCTGCAATTCATCATTTACTATGAATGATTGTGGCATAATCAAAAGGTAGAAGTTAGTGTTAGAAGAAAATTACCTGTACACATAGTTCACCATGATACCAGCACTTTGATTGAGGCCTTTTTCTGATCGATCTGCCATCCAATTTATCCTCTCAATCATCTACAACACAATGGTATTTAAATTAAAGGTTTCAAATTATCATAATGGAATTCTTAACTCTGACTACATTTTCTAGGTGTCCACCTATGTGATCTATAAAAACAAACTATTTGGTCATGGTTAAGAACTGTCATCAATTAACTATAGGGAACGATCCACCAACTCTACATTACAACATATAAGCTACATCCGAAAAATGCTATTTTCAAGAAGTATACACTTAATAACTCTATAAAGTAAGTTTGTATGACATACCGCTCCATTTTGCAAGTGAAAATTTGCAACAGAGTCTAGAGCCTTTCCTCTCTTTTTCTCTTGTAGAAGGTACCTAATTCAAAGAACCCAACATCGTTGAATTCTACTTTCGTTCAAATACATAAATTCAAGCTTTTGAGCAACTGAACAGAACTAATTTATGTAAGGTCATACTTATACAACTCAGTTTCCACATTTTGAGTTAACTAACACAAAAAGATTGAATATTTCCAGACAACAGATTGAAAATTTCCAATACAAAAGAAACTAGACTATACAGTTACATCTCACCGTTCACCATCATTCAATTTCTAGTGATATTTTTTGTCATGGATAGCATTTATAATCAACTTATGAATTTAATTCAATAAAGATTCATTGATTGTATTTGCTAATTATAATTATGATTAATTTTCTCAAAAAAGCTTGATTGATATTATAATTGACTCATGAACACTACTCATCAACTAGCATTATTTAATGATATTGCACCTGGCACATAGTCGTAAGAGAGGGGCTTTGAGAACTGAAAGCAATTTGTCTGAATTGCTCCACTCATGGTTTCTTGATGTCAGCAAGTTTAACATTACTTCTGTGCCATTTCTTCCAGCAACAGACTCCCTGCAACTGCAAATTTTATGATGGACGTTAGAGCAATTTTTTTTCCCTTGTAATACAAAATGGCAAAATATTGTAGTGAATAATGGAAGAAGAGATATATATACTAGTGGCGAGCAATCTTGCTTCATAATTTAATTAATCTTAAGAGTATGAGACAGATGAACAGGCAACCAAACTTACACTTCCATAATGTGCCAAAAGTACCTTCGTATTAATTGGTCCAAGATAGTCAAGGAAAAGTATGAGCTACGAGGCACACGATTTGTGAAGATGAAAAGTTTCATCAAGAAAGGTTAGGTACTTCTGATCATCAACTGGAATGCAATCTTAATCTTAACACAAAGCTGAATCTGAATCTGTATCTAATTCAGCATTTTTGAAGAAAAAACCTTAGATAATTTCACAATATCTGAGTATCAGGACAACAGATTGTTGATGAAGATGAAGTACAAAGCTTACTTGGACAAATCCACTAGTGCTTTTTCTCTTCTGGTTCAAGTAAATATACAGAAAAGTAGATGATCCACCGTCTGATGATTGTGATATGTCTTCCACTTCAGCAAGCTTCGATTGAGATGCCAACTTTGAATAAGCCACTGAAACCCTGGGACTAGGCTACGCGTTGCAAGTCTTTACATAAAAAGGAAATTTAAAAAGTAGTCAGTCAGTATCAACTGAAGTAAAAGCTATGTGAACCAGTCTTGAATATCACTACTTTAAAAGTCCTGTCTCTTCAAGAACATTATGGATTAAATAACAGAAGTACTTATAGAAATCTGTGGCATACCTCTGTTCACCAGGGTGATCACACGTTTAATTAGAAACTTTCCAAGATTGATCCCTGCCAAGCCAGGCTGCAAATTACAAATGTATGCAATCGTGTTTAACTACAGATCACATTGAAAACACTAATTTCCACATTTCCTATAAAAAAATTCAAAAATTTCAGATTCTGATTTCTCATGCTTATGTTCTGACATCGTACAGAAAAGGTAACGACCATGAAAGGAACCCTTCCCTTGGGGCATATCACAACGGAAAAAGAAAGTTAGACATGTGAACGGCATATACAATGACTTCAGTTACAATCAACTCAGGAATAGCCTCGAAAGAATAAGTGCACACTAGCAAGATCAACAGATCTAAATTGATAAAGATATCGTATTAAGCAAAAAGATAATGTTCTAATCACAAAATGATAAACATCTGTAATCCCTGTAAAACTTTAGCTGAGTTTTCTCAATATATCTAATTGTTTTTTTATATACTTCTTTTCCTTTTACGAATAAAAGAAGTAACTGAATTTACCTGAGTTGAAGATATAGAGTAAAATAATGCACATGTTGCCTCACATTCAGGTATAGGAGGATCATTCCATAAAACTTCTTACCATTATAAGAAAAAATGTTAGCAATACATAAAAAATAAAGGGGGATTCTATGAAAGGGTGAAAGAAAAGTAACCTGAATTGTTTGAGCCACATTCTTCAACAGTGCAACTTCAATAAAAATGAGAGGTTCCCCTGGAATAATTATAATTAAAAATAATCGGATTACACCCAATAGAAAGACCAGGATGATTAAATTAAAAACATTCAAATGGTAAGGATCCATGTAGTAACATGATCAACAACTTTTTTCTACTTCAAAGCAACATGGAAGTTAAGGTACTTAGATTCTCAAGTTATCCAGATGAATGTAAGTTCACATCAGAAACATTGTCTAGATGCAAAAAAATTTGTCAACAGAATGCCATCCCTCGCACAATTCATGATTGATTCTGCTAATACTAATTTCTGTCAAATTTAATGATTGTGCTATTGACTCAAGATCTCTGCATTGAATATACTGACAAGTTCAACATTGCATCAGTAAAATTTAGCATCAATGTATGCAATTCTAATAGGAAAACTAATTTATCATCCAAAAGCCTCTAGCAAACCATTTAATATGATATGGATGCAAGATACTAATATACTCTTCATATTTATAAAAACTAACCAAATGAAAACAAGCATTCACTGTTGTTAATTACTAGATATACACAAACAGTGAAAGGAATAGCTTACCAGGTATTGCTGGATGTAAATACCCAAAACACCGGCGACCAACCCCCAGCCTTCTCTTTAAATCTATAAGGTTGCTGATTGGATGCACAGCCTATATAAAAAACATATCTTTAAAAATACATACCCCGCATTGCGAAGGAAACCTATTAACATACCAAGACAAGGAATAGAAGCATGCCTCATAAGCCACAATTTTCTCCAGCAAAGAAGCTGGGTCATCCCAAGTAATCTGGTGAAGCTCTAAAGAGCAGGACTAAGCCAAGTACTGAGTTTTTCCTTTAGATAGGAATCCAATGCTCTCAAGGAAGCAATATTCTCCTCTCTGAATGGTTGCAAGATAACCAATTCAAGAAATTTATTCCCTTTGGCGAGTTCATATCATTGATAACATCAACAACACTAAATGATACAAGAGTAAAATGAATCACACCGTAAGGACCATAACCTTACGTGAGAATATATAAAATATCAGCTCGAAGACTGGACAAAAACTTCAACCCTCCAGGATGCATGTTAAGCCGCTCAAAAAGAGATTCATACATCGGCTTAAGCGCATGTCTCAAATTCCGCTCAACACGGTAAAAAGCAGCGGGATAACCACCCGCCTCTTCAGCACCAGCCAACTGCGCTTCCTCGCCTGACACTAGAAAGCTTCTAAAACACTCAATCAATATCACTAAACTTGAAATTTCAAATCAACAAACAAATGAATAAGCAACAACAATAAGCACAAAAGTCAACTCCAAGATATTGCTTTATCAATTCACGAACTTGTGTTCTATTTAGATCAAACTCTTTAGCTAATACAAGCAATAATGTCCGCCGATTTTCATAAGAAAGGCTATAATAACCCTGCATTACATTACAAATTAATCAAAAATACTAACAATATAGTTCATATATGCCTTCTAAAATAATCACTTAACAGTTTTATTTCACCTCTGAAAAATCATTAAGCACGGTATCTAAAACTTCAGTTTTATTCATTGATATCGCCAACCGCATTGATTCTCGTACATGCTCAAATTCTCTACCAAGAATGATAATAACAAAACATTCAATAATTATATTAATTGAAAATTGAAAATTTGAATACTATGTAATAACATACTTCTGCGGCTTGTTCTCATTCTCCAGAGCATGTTGCGCAGCACGTGAACCAGAGGATTGCATTAGATTCACCTCGTTCTATTTTGAAATTAATTTAAAAATCATAAGATAGTTTTAGAGCCAAAAATTGTTTGAATTTTGGAACTAAGGTAGAGTACTTACAGGTAAAGAAGAGAGAGCGAGTTTTGTTGAGTTGTTTGGTCTCATTCTGGCGCGCAACAGAATTGCTAAACTCTTCTTGTTCATAGTTGTTTACAACTCAAAAGCTTCATCGTTTTTCATAATAAAGTTAAAATTCGTACGTTGAGCCCTCAATTTGTCTGCTAATACATCTTTTTCCACGAGCTAAATGGGGTTTTCTCGGCGAGAGCGACTGAGAGACTCAGAGAGTCGGAAAAAGAAACAGAGCGTGTCCGAGTGAGTGATCCAGTACGCCCGAGTTCTTCGTATCCTCAAAACGCACCGTTTAGCGCCTTTTCACCCCCCCCAAAAAAAAAAAGCCGGAATAACTCTTTAGATACTAATGACTGCAAACAAGTACACATAGATTACGTAATTATATCATCGATTCATGTGATAAAAACTAATAAATCCTGATATCTTAATTATAGTTTATTATTTTTTTAATAATTACTAAATTTATAATTATGGGTGCGCGGGTCGGATTCCCATGGAACTAGAACCAGACTCAAACCCAACGATTCTTAGGATTTAGGAATCGGACCCGGTTAGTGCTAATTCCTAAATGCCTAGAATTGAACCTTTACGAGTTTGGGTACTTGACACTGTTTATAAAAATTACAATACACCCCTTTTGTTTTCAAAATAACAAAAATGTCTTATAAAAAATACAATACACCCCCAATTATTTACATGATTACAAATACAATTCGACTACCCGAACCTCAGTTCCAAGTCTAGACCCACATAATATTGATTCCACCAAATTTAAAACCGAAACCGACATATCGTGTACACAATAGTTTCGATTCTACCCTAAAAATTAGGACACTATTTATAATAATTTAAGAAAGTATTTATTTATTATAACGGGTTTTTATGAGTTTCATAAATCTAGGTACACGGTATAAAATTAATTTTTTTATAAATTGTCAAAACTTAACTATTAAAATTTGATTTTACATGATAAATGGAAAATCCCTTTTATAAAAGCTTAACTTTTGACTTAATTAAAAGTTATGAATTTAATTATTTTTAATCTTTTTGACTCAACTAGCCGTTGTATGATTAATTATATGTTCAACACTTTTTCTAAAGTTATTATAAATTTTAGGCACATATTATTTTAAAATCACATTTTTTTTTCATTAAATGTTAATTAATGATGCTTTAATTAATTATAGTAAGAAGCAAAAGCTTAGACACTAAAGAGACGATAAAATAACGTTTGGACAAAAATTGCGTGTATGATATTTAAGAAGCATTTAAAATTGGGCCAGTTTGTCCCAGATTTATGAAAGTTAGAGATTCACGCCTGGCCCATTAATGGGCCTCGTACCACCATTCTTAATTGCAAATCCCACATTTTCCTTGCAACAAAATAATTACACGAAAATCGCTTTTTGTTGAAATAGGTTTTTTTTTATTTTTTTTGATAATCGGTTGTTCGGGGTAGATTACATGTACCTCAACTAATACTCGGTTTTTTAAGTTCATTGAAGATCCTACATGCTCAATGAGAGTAGTAAGTCATAAATGTAGTAGATAATCACTTTGCAATATTCGAACACAAGACATTTGAGTAACCTACTCAAATGACTAAGGGTGCGTTTGGTTCAATATTTCTACTCATATTTCCAATTCTATTCTCCAAATATTGTTTGGCACATTATTTGAGAAATATTATTATATTTTTTTAATTACTTTTAGGTCCTTTAAGTTTATTAATTTCATTAAATACCCCCAGAAATTTTTTTAAAAATTAACAAAAACACCCCCATCGACCCATACTTGCCAGATTTCGACAATCACTGTCGATGGTAACCGGAATCTGTCACAACGGCCTACACCACGACCGAAACTGGCCGGTAATTCACTGATCTGACGGCCAAAGAAATGGTCGTCGTTGATTGACAACGACAGCCATTTGCGGCCATCAACAGATACATATGGCAGTAGATCTGGCCTTTTTTGACGAGATCCGTGGTGTATTTGATCGGAAAAGGCCATATTGACGTCATACCCGCAAGATCCGACCGGTATGTGTTGTTACGCAATTTTCTGGCCAGATTCCGGCGGTGGTGGCTGAAATCTGGCATTGCGGGTGGTGGGGGTGTTTTTTTCATTTTACAAAAATTTTATATATTAGGGTGTTTAGTTAAATTAGCAAACCTAAGGGGTTTTTTTATTATAAATTTTTAACTTTTACCTCGTAATACTCCCCTATTCAACTACCCAATATTATTCCCAAAATTATATCCAAAATAATAAAACAACCGGACCCTAAAATCTTGTCATCCAATCACAAGACAAGCGGTTGAAATAGGTTTTTTTTTAGTGAGTATCCGCTAATTTTAGAAATACAGTACTCATTTTTTTACAAAAACAAAGTTGAAATATTTACAAAAATAGTTTTTGAATTAAACGTTAAGATTATGATTTTATGGCGCCAAATCCTCAAGCTGTTGTAGATTGTCGAATCCAAAATAAGAGTCGAGAAATACGTTTTCATTGGCAAGACCTTTCTCCAACAGAGGCAACTTAAGAAGACTTTGAGTTGATGAAGCTTTAGTATCTACACTTGAGGTCAAGGGAGCACTTTAAGAAGGGCAAATTATTACCAACTTGTTGCTAGAACTGTGATAATGCCCGACTTTTCTACTAATTTTTATGTTTAGTCGTAAAAAAACAAAGGATATAGAAGTCATTTCACATAAATCTTACAATAATATTTTGCTTATAATTGAGTTATACAAATAGTCAAAATGGTACAAAATTTATTTAAAATGACTATGTTAGACTTTTTGCTTTATGGTCCTACACTTTTAATATAATTACATTATGGTCATACACTTTTATGCTGATGTGGACTGATGTGGTCACATGGTTGTGTCTCTTCTCTTGGGCAGTTGTATTTGATGGAAAGACAACTGCGTATTAAAGAGAGACTTTACAGGTCCCCATTAGACACAATTTTTATTTTTAGATTCAAAACCATCACTCTAAAATTGCAGTCAGTGGAAGATCTTGTATTTTGAAGGAGCAAGAAGATTAAACAACAATTGCTATGGCTAAAGGTTTGTCATTTCCTTCCGCATATATTCCATGGAGATTTTAGGTTGAAATTGATTATATTATCAACTTTTATATGAATATTGAAATATGAATGTATTTTACATTTGGTATCAGAGCGTTGTTTGAATCTCTACCTAGCATGAAAATGTTTGTTGCAAATCTAGAAAATATTGCATAAAATTTGGGATTTTTCAATTAAAACCCGTACTGTAAACCAAGCATAACTTTTATTATAAATAGAATTTGTCTTCGATTTTGATGTCATTGGAATCCTTGTTGAAAAAGCTTTCTAACGGTATATTATTTGTCAAAAACGGAGTTCTGGTTGCAAAGTTATGCTAGCTTAAAATTTTGGTTATAAATTATCGTTTGGGTGTTTTTGGAAGCCATTTATGGCACCAATTTAGGAAGAAATTGTCATTTGAGTTGTCATCGATATAGGTTATATGTCCATATTCAAGTTTCCCCTTTAAAATGCCGGAAAAATGGCTGTAAATGGGCTGTTAAAATCTGCAAAAAAACTGGGTAAAAAGTTGCAGAAACGGGTCAAGAAGAACCGACCCAATAGGATAAAAGGGTCAAATTGACCCTATCAAAGTCAACTATCAAGACGGGTCAAACAACCCAGTCAACCCAACCCAAAACCTGACAGGTCAACCTGACCCGGTCAACAGGTCAGACCGGTCAACGAGAGTAGTAAGTCATAAATGTAGTGGATAATCACTTTGTGAGACTCGAACACAAGACATTTGAGTAACCTACCCAAATTATTGAAGTCTTGTCATCCAATCACAAGACAAGCAGTTGAAATAAGTTTTTTTTTAGTGAGTATTCGCTAATTTTAGAAATACAATACTCATTTTTTTACAAAAACAGAGTTGAAATATTTACAAAAATAGTTTTTGAATTAAACGTTAAGATTATGATTTTATGGTGCCAAATCCTCAAGCTGCTGTAGATTGTCGAATCCAAAATAAGAGTCGAGAAATACGTTTTCATTGGCAAGACCTTTCTCCAACAGAGACAACTTAAGAAGACTTTGAGTTGATGAAGCTTTAGTATCTACACTTAAGGTCAAGGGAGCACTTTAAGAAGGGCAAATTATTACCAACTTGTTGCTAGAACTGTGATAATGCCTGATTTTTCTACTAATTTTTATGTTTAGTTGTTCTTGAACAAAAAATAAAGGATATAGTAGTCATTTCACATAAATCTTACAATAAAATTTTGCTTATAATTGAGTTATACAAACAGACAAAAATGGTAAAAAATTTATTTAAAATACTACTCTATGCTTTATTTTTTGTCTGTTTGTATAATTTAGTTGTGAGTATAATATTACTTTAAATTTTATATAATTTTTGTCTGATCATATAAGTCAAACTCAGTTATAAGCAAGTTATTAGAATGTTGAAAAAAGTTCAAAAAGGCATTTGAGGAATTATTTGAAAATGCTCATTGTTTTGAAAAATTGGACCTTAGCCCCCAATTTTCACGAGCCGTCCAATTATTCTATTAGAAACCAGAATAAAGTAGGGCAATTAAGTAATTGCAACATTCTAACATAAATTATCTAGAATATAATAATATTTTAATAAAAAATTCCCCTAGGTTAAAAGGTTTTATTAAAGAACGATACTTGTTTTACAAAGACATATACAAAAGGGACATACAAAGACAATCCCCAATAATCCCCATCCTTGATTTTCATGATTTCTCTCCTTCTGTTTTTCCATTTTTTCTTTGTTTTTTTCTTTTGGATGATGTCACTTTATAGCTCTCTTTGTATGGGTCTTTGTAAGTATAATATTTTTCTTTATTAAACACCCAAAGACCCTTTATAAGCCACAACCGGGACATTGCAGCAGATGAAGCGTTACACAGGAAAGTTGGCTTGCTGGAGTAAGTTCTTTGGGCTTGGACGTCAGAAAATCGTCGATGACATTTGATATTCATTGGTGTTGTGATTTGGCTGTGATGCAAAAAAACAAAGGAGGCAATTGTAACCATAACCATGAATTTGAAAAAAAATTCAGTCTTTGTCTGCCATTGTTGATAAGTGATGATATTTCGCACTTGTCGTTTGTAAAATATCCAAGGGTGCATTTGGTTTAGTATTTTGGATAGGATTTTAGGGATAGTATTGGGTTATTGGATAGGGGAGTATTACGAGGTAAATTTTAAAAATTTATGAAAAAGCCCTTACGTTTACTAATTTAACTAAAGACCCTAACATATAAAATGACAAAAACACCCCCACCACCTGCAGTGTCAGATTCCGGCCACCACCGCCGGAATCTGGCTGAAAAATTTTGTTACGGCCAGAAAAGGCCAAACGAGGGCTATCTTTGGCCGTCGTTTTCGGTCAACGACCTTTTCTGGCCAGATCCGTGGTGGATCTGGCCGGAAAAGGCCACAGCGGTGAACTTCCGGCCATTTCTGGTCGGAAGTTAGGCCGTTTGTACAGATTCCGGCTATCACCGACGGTGGTTGCCGGAATCTGACAAGTTGGGTTGATGGGGGTGTTTTTGTTAATTTTTAAACTTTTTTCAGGGGGTATTTAGTGAAATTAATAACCTTATGGGGTTAAAATGTAATTAAAAAATAGGGTAATATTTCTAGAATAGTGTGCCAAACATTATTTGGAGAATAGGATCCAGAATAGGGATAAAAATATTAAGCCAAACATGCAGCAAATTTTTGCTTGCTGAGTTTCTGGTTTCTGACAAAATATGTTTTTTTTTTTTTTTTTTTTTTTTTTTTTTTTTTTGTTGGGGGGGGGGGGGGGGGGGGGGGGGGAAGTTGAAAGAGAGGAAGAAGAGAGGAAGGGGGAAGAACATACTTTCGATGGTGAGAAAGTTGATAGTAGGTTGACTATCTCTTATTTCGTACTTTTTCAATTGAAAAGTTTCTAAAAAATGGAAACTTTGGGTTGAGTTTGAAAGGCGATTGTTGGTTTTCGACAATGTTTTAATAGGTGATAAGGTTTACAGTAGAAGCATGTAGCCATTATAAAGTATGCTTTTGTTATTATGTTCGGATATTATACTTAGGGTTTATGTTGTTAAAATCTTTGTTTTTGTTAATCTAAGTAGAATCCTATTTCAGAGTTATGTGGAACGTATGTAGACTTTTTGTTGAATGGATTTTGTATGTCATGTCGGGAATGATTCTCTAGGATTATGTAAATGTTGTTGATTTTCAAAGTTGAAGATGGTTCCTTTGGTTGTGTGGTTACAAATTTTTGATAAGGACCATTACATTGGTTTTTTTTTATGATCAAGGGTGTTCGGGCTAGTTTACGCGTATCTCAATTAATCTCTCAGGACCCTTGAACTAATGGCCAAGTACAAACTCCAGTGGTCACCCCAATTAGCAACCATGGAAATTCAAACTCGGAAGACTATATTAGATCCTCTTCTTGCTCTTTTATCCTCAAAAGTATTCGAACTTGAAAGATTATATTAGATCCTCCTCTTGGAAGACCATGTTAGTCATTACATTACGTTAGCTTCTTCATCATCTATGTTGCATTTGAAACTATCTGGCACCCACCAAGCATACAAGTTACAATTTCCACTTTCACAACAAAAAATTAGTTCGTGTGGATTCTTGGTCGCAGTGGCGGATTTACTTAATGACGAGTGGGGACCACGGCCCCCACTCAAATTTTAAAAAACTTCGATTGTATAAATATTTATATTTAGTTGCATTTTACCCCCTATAAGACTTTGACATTTTGCCCCCACAAATTTTTTTGTTTATTTTTTGCCCCTATCGAGTGAAATTCTTGGATCCGCCACTGCTTGGTCGTTCTAGAGATCTTTATAGCAACTATATTTTCGCTCGACACCATCAATTCTTAAACTTAACAACACCACCATTGATTTTCCTCCTTGCACAAACTGACACAGAATTTGAAATTTTTTTGGGGGGTTGCTTATGTTGCTTGATTCGACCATTGCTTTGAAGCTTGAGTTGATGGTGTGGATTCTTTGTGTGTCAAATGTCTGCCTGATGGTTTGCTTTGGGTTGAAGAATTGGCAGAATTTTTTTTTTTATTGTTTGAAGAATGAAATGAGTTCTTTGATTGTATGCAGAAGATGTATTCAAAAAATGCGAAGGTGCTGGCGAAGATGATGGCAAAGGCGTGGCGCTGGCAAATATGGGGAGGTGGCGGTGGTAATAAAAACAAGATGCATTGTCAGTGCAACAACAAAAAAACATTCATTTCAATTTGACACTTAATTTTATGCTTTATTTCCTTTTTGTCTTTCATTGTATTATTTAATTTCATATAAATGTAATACGTGTTAACTTATTATTGGTTTGTGGTACCACCACAGCATTTTGAGGTGGTACACCGAAGGTAGGATAGCTTCTCGTCAACAAGAGGAGAGATACAAGAGTCAACTCACTAGAACCAATAAGACTTACCCATTTTCATAAGGGAAATAATATAGTCACCGAAAACAGTGCATCGAGTGACATGGTGCAATCTTGATTATCGATTAATTTTAATCTGATGGTCAGAATTGCGCTGCATCATTTAGTGCATGAATTTGGTGCACTATTTTCGGTGACTGTAACAATACTCATTCATAAAAGTAAGCCCAATCGATTGATTTGAATCATGAAAAACGCATATATTACATTTTAACAAGACTGTAAAACTAGAATGTAAGGTTTAAATTCAACATTACTTTTGCAACTGAAAGATAAATCCATGTCTAATACAATTTACTACTAAGACCAGAAAACTTGCTTAATGGAACAAATGGTTTATATGAATGTAAGTAGTAGCAGTATAATTCCAGCAATAGTCCCAGTGCCTTTCCATGGATTGCTGAAATAAACACGCTTCAAGGTTGCCCTGGAACGGTTCCAACCATTATTATAATGTGCATTTAGATCCTTGACAATACCACTGTAACAGGATTCACTTAAATAAATGTTTAGGCCAAATCTATTAAACATCCGCGCGATTGTAGCATTATCGCCCATACCGTTTAAAATAATTTCCTTTTCAATAAGCAAATCTATATCCTTCTCTGTCTTGATAAGATCACCCATGAAACTGATATAGTTACAGATGTGAGTGTCTGATGGATAATGGCATTGTTCTAGTGCCATCAGATTTCGTATCACAGTTTCTGTAGGATCAACTACTTTCATTTGTGGAATTTTTAATTCAACTCCACTGAGGAATGAAATTGGGATTCTAGAATTTCTCTTTTCGCGTATTATGTTAAGTAAACAACCTCCCTTAATACCCTTAAACTTCACTCCTGACTCATTCAGTTTGGCTGCACAACGTAAATTTGAGAAAGGTTGACCAGATTCTTCAGGGAGGTTTTGTACTAAATCATGTCTTCTCAAATCAGTGAAATGCTGAACTGTTGCTTGACCAGAAAGTTCTCTATTAGAAAAGTTATCAGAGATGAACATACGAGAAAGATCAATGAAGACACCAGGATAGTTTTCTCTTTCAATTTTATCTAAACTGTATACTTTCTCGAGGATGAAGTATGGAAGTTGGTTTTCAAGCAATTGCAAGTCTTGTTTTAAACGTGAATATAAGCGTGATTTTTCCAGCAAAAGATCATATTTGCCTTCCCAGTTCTTCAAGAAGAGCTCGATGATGAAGATTGCATCATATAAAATCATTGTTATATACTCAAAACTTCGAAGTTGGGAAGCTTCAGCATAACAATTACGAATTTTTTTCTCGTTATCTTTTATGAATGTTATAAGATCCTCCCATTTCTTTGCTCGGATTCGCTCACCAAAATCTTTTTTATCTCACTTTTTGTTTTTCCATTTCAACCAAGTCCTTGTTGCCATGGTGAAGAGGACCTATAGCAATTAATTGAGGAGTATAGGCTCCTTCATTTATTTTGCGAAGATCTGTAGGAACCCTATAAATACAACACTCAGATGCAGGCTCTAACTTTTCGTTTATATCAATTTTCAACTCTTGGCGTTTATGCTCTTCAATGGAAGCATTTGAGAAGCTATACATTTCAATCTTCAAGTTCCTTTATCCTATTAAAACAAACAATTAACAGAACTTGTTAACTTCTGCATAAATAGTAGATTTCAGAGGTAATTGAAGAGCTTTAGTCTTCGAAGTCTCAAACTTCATAAGCTATACCTATCAATCTTCAAGTTCCTTTATGTAACTCCCAGGTGCACCTGATGGGCTTTAAACCTAAGTTGAACTTGATATGATGTTTTAGCGTAGACCAAGGTTGTGGGCTATCTGGTGGGTGGACCCGATAAAGAGTGTTTTTCTTCAAAAGAAAAACAAAATTTATATTTTAATAAAAATTCCAATATAATAGGCTAGGTCCCATTTTCTCTTGCTTATATACAACAGACCTATTAAACATTGTATAATATGAGTGGACATAAGTACACGCTACACACAGTTAGTCTTTCTTGAAGACTAAGTGGGATGTGAGATAATGAAAATCTTCAAATGAGAATCTCGAAGGAGTAGACAAACTACTATTAATACTATGTTTGGTTTTCTCTATTCCTTTTCTATTTATTTTATAATTTCTCAAAGTTCTTTAATTGCATTAAAACTGATTTAATAATTTAGGAGGCCCAAAAAAGAAGGGGGTAATTTAACGTAAAATATGGAACTAGCCTTAAATACCCAATTCACCCCCTTCTTATGTAGACCATCGATCCTTTTAATCCTTCTAATGTCTGTCAGTTTAGCCACACATGAAGAGAAGCTAGCTTATGAGCATTAAGAGTTTGAAGACGAGACTCATCAACATAATGTACCAATGAAGATCAAAGAGCATCGATCTTTGGTAGTGCAAATGTACGCGCCCAATGAGAGGTTAAATCCTAAATGCTAGATGAACCATCAAGCAATGAGTTTGAGACCTTATCATTGATAGTGAAGTATTATTAACTAGTGGCAGACCTAGAAATCTAAGTTAGAAGGGGCACTTAAGAAGAAATTTGAGTTAGAGGAGGGCGCGTGCAGGGGCAGAGTGAGGATTTGTGTCCAGGGGTGGTAGACTATGAATTGATTAAAAGAGTTCTGTTGATGCAAGAATTACACCAACTGGAGTGATCTGACTGATCTTGATGGAATCGGAACCGATGTGTACATGATTAAAGATAACCAGTAATGTAATATAAATGTCAATGTAAAGTAAGTAAAGAACACGAAAGGTTTTTAAAGTGGTTTGGCAAGTTTAGATCTTGAGCCTACGTCCACTGTTTTTCTCATTGCTTAGAGAGCTTACAAGAAATGACAACAATACCTAGAATAATTTGCTAACCCCTCTTCCATCGTTGGAAGGGGTTTATATACCATTTTTTTGCAAAAGAAAGAGTGAAATTAAAGGAATTACTATCAAAATTAAAGTGCAACTCCGATATTCTCGCAATTGAGCACTAAGATCACTATCATTGATGTTGATTTGATCTCTTCCTAAATATCCGAGATCTAAGTTTATTTGTGATTTGTTCAAACAACTGTCAGGATTTGTTGCGACTAGCTTATGTTGAGTCGAGCTATATCTCGACGAGCTTATGCTAAGTCGGACAAGTATTGAGTTGAACTGATTTTGGGTCGAACTATAACCTCGAGCATTCTCTGCACCTGATCTAAGTCCTCATCATAAGGAGTATTTAGGCTGCAAGCTCAGTTTAGCCTTACCTTGAGCAGGTGAGTTCGGAGATCAGTTGCTTGTGAGCCTACTCTATCATGCGTGAGGTGGAGTCATGATGGTTGGATTGATAGATGTTATCATGCTCATCTGTACGTTGCTCACGACGTTGATTAAAACTGAAACGTCGGTCATTGTCAGATTGGCGCGCGCGGCTCAACTCGCTAGCTTGCGAGGTTTGACCCCACCTTTGGCGTGGGTTAAAACTGACACGCTGGCATTGATTGTTTCGCCGATTAGGACGAGCATCCCTTTGTCAACCATGGGCTTCATTTTCCCCCATAGGTTGTTTGCTCGGTTACCTCCCGAGGTTAACTTGCCCACGGGATTCACACTTGTGAGCGAAATGTGCCCTGTGGTGTTGGGGGTGACGATCGCTTCTTGGTGTCGACGAGCTAGATTGGTCGCCAGTCGAGCCATTCCAACACGTTTGAGTAACTTCATGAAGCATGGCTAATCAAGGTCCTAGTGGGCCGGTTGCTAATTCCTTAATTTAGCCATTTTCTGTTACACCGCCTATGCAACCATCGTCCTTATCATCTCCATTACCTGGTCATTCTCGGGATTTGAAGTCCCTACCCTTTACTGATTTGCAACCTGCTGCACTGGCGGCATTGGTGGTCGACCTAGAGGAGCAGTCTGATGCACCTCCTGATTGGCGGTTTCCATGTTGTTGTGGTTTTCGATGGTGGTTTTTTATCTGGTATGGGCCATTTGAAATTTTAAGTGATCGGGTCACTAAAATTGTTTGCTGGAAATTTTGAAAGTAGGCGGAGGCCCTCCTTCTAGTGCAAAAATGTTGATGTTAGAATTACACTAACTAGAGTGATCCGATTGACCTTAAACCGATGTGTGCGTGATTAAAGATAATCAGCAGTGTAATATAAATGTCAATGCAAAGCAAGTAAAGGTTTTTAAAGTGGTTCGGCAAGTTTAGATCTTGAGCCTACGTCTACTATTTTTCTTATTGCTTAAAGAACTTATAAGAAATAACAATAATGCCTAGAATAATTTGTTAACCCCTCTTCCATCGTTGGAAGGGGTTTATATATCAGTTTTTTACAAAGGAAAGAACGAAATTAAAGGAATTACAATCAAGATTAAAGTGCAACTCCGATATTCTCATGATTGAGTGCTAAAATCATGCTATCATTGTTGTTGATCTGATCTCTTCCGAAATATTTGAGATTTGAGCTTATCTATGATCTGCTAGAACAGCTGTTAGGATTGGTTGCAACTAGCTTATGTTGGGTCGAGTTATATCTCGACAAGCTTATACTGGGTCGGATAAGTGTAGAGCTGAACTGATTCTGGGTTGAACTACAACCTCACGGAACTCTAACTTCTCTAAGCTTAATGGAAAAATCACACACAACAAGTTCAAAAAAAATTAAACTTGAAAGTGTTCTTCTTATATATTAAAAAAAAAAAAAATGATATGAAAATAGGTTATTTTTGGTTAATTCAATCTAATTAATGCTTCAATTTTACATGTTGAAAAGAAAATGAGAATAAAATTTGATTAAATAATAGTTTTAAATTTATATTAAATTAATAAATAAAAAATATACAATACTTTGGAACTTCCAAACCTAATATCATTGATTTCAAGAGAAATTTTTTCAAAATAAAATAAATCATTTTTGAAGATCGGAGAGAATGAGTTATTATTAGAGAAAGAAAAAGGAGATTCAAAAATGAAGTTTTACATTTTGTAGACGGTAAAATCTATAGTTGATTTAGAAGGGACGAATCTTGTGAGAAGCGAGCCACTGATAATCGGATGGACATGCTCAAAGAGAAAGAATAAACGAGAAGGCTCAAGGCACCCTAGTGTGGTGTCTGCCGTAGGCACTACGACTGACGCTGAAGTCAGCATGTTTGAAGGCAAGTGTAGTGAGGGCTGAGAGCAAGAAAGGATTTACCGGAATGTGGCTAGGGCAGGATTAACAAAAAATGGCCAGAGCACAGCTTTGTGGAAGCGGAGGATGGTAAAGTTAGTCGGAACTAAGCTTTACGGCAACGAAAGACGACGATTCTTAAGAGCAAGAATTTAGGAGCTAAAGCTTTAGGCTATCTATGCATGCATAATGACAGACTTGACCTTTGTTTATATAGGAGCTCAAGGTAGCTTGAGTCTTAGTAGAACTCTGAGTCCTACTTGGTATGGGAGTCCGAATAAGGAAGGAACTCTTGTTCCTTACCTTTATCCGTTCAATGGTACTAATTCATGTAAGATACTAGAACTTGAATGAATTAGCAATGTGATGGATTCTAATTCCTATTTTGGGTGAAAGTGGGCTAATAGGCTGGAGTCCGATTTAGCTTAATTTTATAGAAAGGCCCAACTCATGAAATGACCCAAAGAGTATGTTGGCCCAGTTCATAAGGTGGCATTGCTCGTAAAGAGGCCCAACTCATAAAGTAGCCCATCTTGTGGTGTGGTCCAACTCATAGAATGGTCTAGCCTATAGAATGGTCCTTCTCACAAATTGGGTCATCCCACAAGATGGTCAATCCACGAGATGGATTTAAGCATAGGCCCAACCGGAATTGGGCAAAGGCACTGGGCCATAATATGTTTATTTCGTTATTGTATGACCCAATACGATTTTTGGCCCATATGCATTTTATAAAAGAATTTAGGAAATCCATTAATTATAAATTTGAATTCCATTAATAATTTTCCTATTTAACAACTCTATATATTATGATGATGATTTAATTAAAGAATCAGAATCAATAATTTATGTGTAATAAAAATATTAGGGTGGCCAATGAAAAAAATAGTATATATTTTCTTTATGAATCATTATATACATAGCAAGTTATCTAGGAGCCATCCATGGGCTTGAAGTTGGGGTGACCATGGCCATGCAAGGCCTAAGGGTGGCTCTGCCATTGGGAGCGTAGCCGGTGATCCCTTTGATTCTATGTGGGTCGACGATGGATAATAACATGTATCGTGTCCAAAACCATAGTGGAAAATTTTCCTCTACATTGTATTGTACATCAACTGCTTGTGGATTCGAGACATACGTTAGGGTAACATTTAGCTAATCTACTCACTACATTAGTTCTACTTATTGTTTGCTTAAAAAAAAAAAAAAAAAAATTGTTTTTCGTTTTTAATTTTCTATATTTCACAGTGCATGATACAACATCTATAATAAAATAAATTAGAGGAAAGGGTAAAACATGAAAAAATAATAGCTAGAAGAGAAAATGTCATACCTGAATTGATCGGCTATCAACTGTTTCAAATATTTGCAAAGATGCAAGCACCGAAAGGATTGAAGGCAACAAGATCGATGTATGAACAAAATATCACTCCGAATCCAAAATGCTAATTAGAAAGAGAGGTGATGAGTTTAGATCAACATAACTAATTGCAAGAATATGATAACACAATATAGAAGAGGATATATATATGTCATACCTGAACTAATTGGATTTTCTTTTTCAAATATTTGTGAAGATAGACAAACCAGAAAGATTCAAAACAACAAAGTATGCAAAGAAGATATCGCACCGCATTCAAAATGGCATTAGGTGAAGTGAAATTGGTACAATAGAACCTTGAAGAATATGATATATAGTACTCTTTAACTAATTGTGAATAAAAGTGAAACAAAGGAAATTGAATATAGCCAAGAATAGCCAAAGCAAGGTATCAAATGGGGCATGTTTAATAATAAAGAAAAAAAAGAATTAGTATTGACGTGAGAAAGAAGAAAGTAATATAATTCTTTGGTGTTAATGTTGATGTTGCAAAGAATATATTTTTTTAGACTTTATTGTATGTTATTTGCTTTCATAAATGGAAATAAGTTACCTCTCCACATCTCGTTTAATGATCAAATTAGAAAAGAAATATCACTTAACTTTTGCCTTTGGTAATTGGGTTTGGGTGCAATTCAATGAGCTAATAATTATTCTCTTAAAAGTATGGGGGTATAACAACTATACATTATCATTTGTATATGAGAAATTTACTTAATAAACCCTTTTTTAAGGATAACTTTTAATTATAGTAGTAGGTAAGACCTTTTATAAGATTTTTGGGCTATAATACCCTTAGCATAACTTCTTTCTTCTCCACTCTCTAACTTTTCTCCATTTTTCTATCTTTGTTCTCTTCTCTATCGGAATTATGAGAAAAGGAGACTCAATGAGATAATTTAGTGAATTCAATTGTTATTGAATTGATTATAATTGAATCAACATTGCCTATTTATACTAAAAGTGTGATAGCTATATAAGGATATAAAATATTACAATACTGATGCAATCTCTGCAATAAAGGAAAGATAATAATATCTAAAATACAATATGAATAAGAATAATATCACATATTCTCATTTCATATTCACATGTCAACACTCCTCCTCAAGCTTATGGTTTGTATAAGTCATAACCTTCAAGCTTGCATAATAGATGTGATTATTGTCTACCATTGGATGTGGGATAAGTAGTACCCAAGAAGGGAGCCGAAATGGTTGGACAAACATAGTTAGCTGTCCAAATAGGAGGTCGAGTGAGACGGGAGGACCGTCATTGAAAGACTATCTCCAAAGAAGGAATAGTAGGAGTCACTAGGGAAGATGTTGGACAACAACTCAATGACCCAGGATAGTAGTAAGTGCTGAAAATGATTTAATATGCAATAGTAAAATTCCCAAGGAACACTGGAGGGGTCACAAACAGTCTCATTTAAAACCCAACCTCCTTAGACATTTATCATCTTGTTGACAAAATTTTCTTAGACATGCATATATCTATAGAAATAGCTACTCATTGTCCTGGATCTGGATGCTTTGATACCATGTTGGAGTTATGAGCAAAGGAGAGTTAAGGAGATAATTTAGTGAATTCATTTGTTATTGAATTTTATAATTTAATCAACATTGTCTATTTATACTATAAATGTGATAGCTATATAAGGATAGAAATCATTACAATACTGATGCAATCTCTACAATAAAGGAAAAATAAGAATATCTAAAATACAATAGGAATGAGAATTGTCAAACTCTAACATGGCAAATACTCCTAGAGGGGGTGAATAGGAGATTAAAAAATTAATGCGAAATAATTAATTCTCCAACTACCCAAATGTTATGGACACTTAAACTACACAAGAGACAACAAAAGATGTGCAATAAATGATTTCACTTTATGAACAATATACTATAATCAATAAATATGTCTTAAATGCATGAGATAACAGTATAAGCATTCAATAAGCAATAAATAAGAGAGTTAAGGGAAGAGAAATGCTCAGAGATTTATAGTGATTTGGAACTATATCCACAAGCCTCCTACATCCACTTTTTCAAGGCAGCCTCCTTGAAGTTTCACTATAATCGAATTTCACCTTTACACTAGTTTTCACAAGATTTTGCCGCTACAATAATTTGACAAGATTTTGCCTCTAGATTTACAGGATTTAGCCAACAAGATTAATACGAAAGTGTTTGTGAATGATTTACATCTAAGCTAGGCTTATACATTCAATATAATTTTAAGGTACTGTCGAAAGGTTTTCTATAATGAGTACAAATGAGAGTTATAATTAGGATTTTTTAGCTCTAGGTATTATGTGAGAATGTTCTTGATGTTTAGTCACTTGTATCTCTCTTGTCTACTGCTTTTTTAGCAATAAATTGCTAAATTTATATCTCACCAACCCCTTTGAAAAATAAAGTCGTTGTTGCATATAATGACTTATGCAAAGTTGCAGATTCAAAGGAACGGGCATTGCACCATCACACCAACAGACACTTTTTCGTTGACTTCGAGGTTTTGGAATGGTTGTTTGCTTTATTGAAAGTGATGTTCCCCTATCGTGAACTTTGGAACGGTCGTTCATATTTAGATCTTCAAAGTCCAAAAATTCCCAAAAGCATGAACGACTTCTTGGAACGATGTCGTTCCTTTATGGAATGATCTTTGATGAGTTCTGGAACAAGCTTGAGTTAAGGTCATTTGGGTCTAACACTTGAATTCCAAAACTTGATTTGAGCTTGAAACTTCCAAGTCCAAATCTTGATTTTGACTAGAATAGGCATTCCACCACGTGGAACGGGTGTTCCTTCTTTGATCGTAGATTTGTGTTAAGATTCCAGAAGCATGAACGATGAATGGAACAATGTCATTCATATGGAACGGACTTGATGGATGGTCATTCATTCTAATCGTTTTTTCTCCATATGCGTGCTTTAGCCTTCTTGCTTAAGTCTTCGGTATGCTTGGAATGGGCATTCGATTTGGTCATTCCATTTAGAATGACTTGAACAACTTTGTCAGAAATTTGACAGAACCGTGAACGGGCATGAGGAACGATGTCTTTCCATGTTACACAAGTTTATGAGAAATTTAACAAGGTAGGAACGAGCGTTCGATTGAGATGAACTAGCATTCCATTCTGAAGAAATCTACATTTTTGATTTGGTTATGACTTAAGTCATACCTTTGCATTTTTGTTAGATTTCAATCAATATTTTGATTAGTTCTGACATATCAAAACACATGAGGGCTCAACAAATATTCTCATTCCAGCAATGTTTTAAAACCCAACCCGGGGTGAAACCCAGCAAATTTTTTGGGCCTGGGTTGACCGGTTGACAAAAAATTTTAAAACTCAACAAATACACCCCTAAAAAGTACCTTCAAGTCCCTACATGTTTGAACTTTCTCAAACACACCCCAACTAAAAATCGACCGGTGACTGATTGGCAGCGGCGACACCCCAGATGCAACCCCAATCTTCCCTTGAGCCCATTTCCATTAAAATCTACCCAAGATCTGGCCGAAATAGGTTCGATTTCGGCCAGATCTCATCCACGCCAGTGTGGGTATTCCAGGCCAGATCTCATCCACGCCGGCGCCTACAAACGTCCCCATCACCCAGGAATTACTCCCTTGTTCCTCCCGACCAAAACCCACTTCACCCCACCCCCGTTAGCCTAGCCAATCGCCGAAAAAATCCCATTGTTGCCGCTGCTAGGTTTCTTCGATTTCCGGTCGATTTACTCACCGGAAATCAACGACACCACCACCATTGTATTCACCGAACCTTAGTCTTCAAAATCCCTAACCTTCCGACCATCGATTGTTCGCCGATCATCCTCCCAAATCTTAGGGTTTGGGGGTGAATCGAAAAAGTTAAACTCGGCTCGTTGAAGCTGTCGGGTCCTGGTTAAACCGATTCAACCGGCCGGGGTCGGCCGGGTTTTAAAACAATGCATTTCAGATTTGCATGTCAACATTCCCCATTACCTCAAAACAAATAAAAAATCTAGTTTTATTATAAGTTTTATTCTTGAGCTTAGCTAAACCATAAAGGATAGTTTATTCGATCTTCTCAAAGCACAAATGTAATATTCTAACACTTTTTAACTTTAAATTTTAGATTAAGCTTGTTGATGCGTGATTTTAACATCAACGATCTCGCACATGCAAAGTGCTAAGAAAGATCTTAAAAATTACACGTGAACAATTATGAGATTTGATTATGGAATATTGTTATCACAGTTGCATGCAAAGACTTAAAGTAAATGAGACAATGAGAGTTTTATAGTGGTTTGGATGCTTAAAGCGAATCATACATCCACTGTTTTCTTTTATAGGAGTGAGTTCTTGGTTATTAGCCAAGTTTACAAGAGGTCGCAAACTGTGATCTGGGTTACAAGTTCTTGGTGTTCTAAGTGTTCTTAGAGAATTTCAAGCTAGTCTTTTTCCCATAAGGTGTCTTTGCTATTTTCTTTGTTAAATTCAGAGTGTCTGATCTCAATTTTGTGAGGGGAAGCTGCCTATTAATACCTGCTGAACTCAAAAGTAATGATTACATATCTACAAGTGGGTTGGTGCCATGCAAATCCCTCATGGCATCTCATTGGTTGATAACTTAGGAAATATGCTTAAATTAAATGGGGCTTGGATAGGTGTGCAAACCAAATTTATTCACAGACAAAACTTGAGTCGGCTAGGTTGTTAACAGCTATATTCTTTCTAACTTGGGTGACGTGGTAGACTCTGGACAATGCAAAGCCTTTGTGAACTCTAATTGGTGCTTGCTGACATCAACTTATGTCAGCCCTGATTTTTTAGGCATAACAGAAGCTCCTCAGTTCTTGAGATTCAAGGAATTGGATCTTGAGAACTTCATGATTATGCCGCGACCTAACTTGACTTCAGAGATGCTTGCTCGAGTTGAAAGTTGAGGGGCAATCACATCGTTGCAGGTGACCTGAAGTTGGTTGCTTAATCTGACTTCTAAAATTCTATCTTGACTTGAGAACTGGCGGTTGGTCGAAAACTATGACTTGAGAGTAAGGCATGCGACCTAATGTGAACGTTTACTAAGATCTATCGACTTGAACTTGATCTTGTCTTGAGACATCAAAGGATTTTTTTAGCTTTGATTATCATTCACGACCTAAAAAACATAGATTTTCCCATAGCTAAAATTTTTGAACCATCTTGTTTGGTGTTCGCGTTTGGCATTGTGAATAGATGTCTCTTTTGAACGACCTCTTTAGATGTTATCTATTGCATTTGCCAGCTGGCTCAGTCAATAAAGTAATTTTTATCTAACAGACGTGTCACTGTGCGCATTAAGTGTCAGCCATGAACATTAAATACAAGTCATACTAAAACGACATTCTCTTTTGACGAATTAAATGCGATGAGAGCGCATTAAATGTGAAAGAGATAATTACACCAGCGATTGATGTTCTCGATACAGGCTAACATCGGTTGGTTTCTGCGAGGCATGGAAGTTACTCTTCCCATGGATCGATGAAACATGGTTGCAATCTACGGCCAAGAATAAACTCCCGCCCAGAATTTGCTTACAAAGGATTTCTACTGTCACCTTCTTCACATAAAACCCTAACTTTGCCCTAATTTTTCAGAGAACTCAAATTTTTTCAAAGAGAAAACATCATTTTCTTGCTCTCAAAAAACTCTTTCTCACTTCACTAGTTCATGCGAACCCAATGCTACATCAGAGCACCCATTTCCGACCATCGTGAGGTAAAGAAATTTCTTTTACTCTTTTTCACATTTCTGCAATTTTTTATAGTCATGGTGGTTATGGGTATCTAGTAGGTTAGGAAAGAAGCACTTCTAGGTAGTGTTCGAGAAAAACACTTGAAGGCTTAAAAACTTAGGTAAAGAGTCTTAGAGGACCATTTTTAGAAGTTTTTAGGTTTAGAAACCAAACAGCCATGGCAAAAGCCATAGAGCTTTCCTCTACTTCTTATGAGTCGTCGTATGAAGTAGATTTTTTCTGGGTTTGATTCTTTCTTGGATGTCATACCTTTACAAACACTAGAGCCAGTGGAGATTCCTAAAATGAGAAGAGCCAGCGATGAAAGCTCACACCCATTAGGTACCTCTAAAAGACCCGAAAAGTTGATAAGGTCAATTGCCACACTGGTAGAAATACAGAAGGCGTTGGACCAATATGCGATTTTGGAAGAGGTATTCCGAAAGAGGCAATACATGGCTCAAGATCCTCCCGAGGGAATGGCTATGATTTTCGAAGCGATTTTGAAATGTGGAGTGAGAATTCCCTTCCACCTCTACATCAGGTTGATACTTGACCACTTCCAAGTCGCACCATTCCAGTTGATGCCAGATGTATATATGATAGCAATTGTTATTTATACATCATTCTGCGAGCACAACCTCAGAGAGCCAACGACGATGGAGCTCGCATCTGCCTATGTTTTGAAGAAGAGCAAAGATAAGGATTCATACTACCTCTCCAAGCGATCAACGATCGAGGGACGAATATTTGGTTATCCCAGTAATACAAGACCATATGAAACCCAATATTTTTTCTTTAAGTACAAGGGGTCTATAAATCTTAGGAACCAAGTAGGTTTTCCCCTTCAATTTCAGGTCCTTTACCCTTTTTACTTGTTCTTTTTTCCAAAATATAGACTAACAAACTCTTTTCTTATGTAGAAAACAAAACTACCAGATTGTAGATGTTGATAGATCACAGTTGCATTCAAGCTATTGGTCAACTTACGGACAGAGGTCGTGACGCGAAGCTACTCGTGATGGCAGAGAATCTTCGAAAGTACAAATTCTTTCCCCTTGACGCATATTTGGACGGTTCAACTCGTAAGTTTTTCTTTTACTAAAAAACCCCAAGTCTTTTATATATTAGACTTTATTCGCTGACAATTTTCTAATGTCATGTAGCAGCAATCAGCCGAAGAGGAAAAAACGATCTATGGGAGTCAAATTCCCCAGACTGTTCCAAGAATCCCAAGCTAGAGCAACTCCAGCCAATGTCTTTGTAGTGGGGACCCAAACTGGTGCCAAAAGGCGCCCAACTGTGGAGCGACATGAAGAAGCTCCCCAGCTCGTTGCAGCACGTCCGATGAAGAAGAAGACCATGGGCACAAAGAAGATGAAGGTGATAATGGCAGAAGGGCCTAAATCTGAATCATACGACTTTGGAGTGTTGCTCACCAGATTATTGCCCACCCAAATCTCTCATACTTTGAAGGCCCTTCCGAAGGATGTGCCAAAGGCAACTCAAGGGAAGGAAGATGAGGACACTCAAGGGAAAGAAGGAGAAGCCGACCAAGAATAGACCGAGGAAATTCTCGACATGATCAAGTCCCTAGTTTTGATTAAAAAAAACTAAATCTTGTTCATTTTCTTTGCAATCCATTCTTGCCTTGAATATTACACACAACAAAATGAAAATCAACTCCGAAGGAAAACTCCATGAAATGAAGGAGGAGATCGTCAAGTTGAGGCAAGCCCTTACGGATTCCAACGAAGCCTCAAGGGAAACATAACTTCAGGCGGACACGCTTCAGGCAAAAAAAATTCTGCTCTACGAGTAGTAGAGTTCTAGAAGCAAGCTTCAAAAGAAGGACGACTAGGTCAAAGAGCTTTAGATAACAGTGGCAAGGCTCACTAGAGATCTGAGCTCGCGTAAGCAAGAGCTTCAAGAAAAAGAGAGAGAGTGAGCTTCTAGAGAGCTTAAGCCGCGAGATGGAGGAATCTTGATCTACACTATAGGCGAACACAGAGAAGAAGATCAAAGCAAAATATAGAAAGCTCGAGGCGTCTCGCGGGCAAGTGATTTCACTGACCAAGTAGATGCGACAGCTTAATGTTGAGGTGGAAAAGAGGGTTGGGCAGTGGTCACTGCAAGTTATTCATAGCTTGCAAGAGTAAAACCCACAGTTAGACCTTTTCGGCCTTCTTGAGGAAAATCAGGTAGTCCTCGTATCAATGTAGTCGGCTAAAGATCAGGAAGACTCTGAGACTATCCAAGAGGGGGATAACCAAAAAACAGAGAATCTCGAAGACCCAGATATTGAACCTGAGGTCGCAGCAACTGAAGTCAGGGATCCTAATAAGAGAAGTGAACGTCCTCCCTTCAGCTCGCTCTCGAAGAATCTCTTTTTCCTCTTTACTTTTGATGTAGCTCTCTAATCGTCCTTGTACATACTTTTTGAATATATAAACAAGACTTTTTGCCATTTGTGATAACACTTTTAGAATTTAAAATTTAAGCACTTCACTAAATGAGAACAATTTTTCTGATCGCATAACTTGTACAACATTGTAAATAATAGGATTATAAAAACTTGAGATTATGACACAAGTAATTCTTGGGGGAGAATTAGAATAATCATATTGATGAAATTTACAAGTAAAAGAGATTGTAAAAACTATACAAGAGCTCGAAATTTACTAATAATCAGGTTGCAAATGTTTAGCATTCCAAGCTTGCGGTACTTCAGAACCATTGAGTCTTTTGAGATGATATGTCCCAGGTCATATCACTTTAGCGACGTGATAGGGACCTTCCCAGTTAGGCCCCAATACCCTTGCACTTGGTTCTTTTGTACCAAGAAATACTTCTTTGAGGACTAAGTCGTTGACCTGAAAGTCTCTTCTCTTGACTTTGGAGTCGAAGAAACTCTTAGCCTATTGCTGGTAGAAAGCTATCCTTAATTGAGCTTTGTTACGGTGTTCTTCAACCAACTCCAGACTTGCACACATAAGTGCTTCATTGTTTGCCTCACTATAAAATTCTCTCTGAAGGGAACTAGTCCCTATTTCAATTGGGACCATTGCATGTCAGCCATATGCCAACGAGAATGGTGTTTCTAAAGTAGAAGTTCTCGGAGTTGTTCTATATGCCCATAGAACCTCTGGGAGAGCATCGCCCCAATTACCTTTTGCTATGCCAAGCTTGGTCTTGAAAGTGTGTTTAATGGTTTTATTGACAACTTCAACTTGTCTGTTAGCTTGTAGTCTTGCTACTGAGGTGAATTTCTTATGAATCCCTAGTTCTTCGCAAAAATGCTTGAACTCCTCATTGTTAACTGTTTCTCATTATCTGAGATGAGTGTATAAGGAATTCCATATGACACATTATATTCTTGAAGACGAAGTCTTTGAGCTTATTTGTGATGATCGCGGCTAAAAGTTCTGCCTTGACCCATTTAGTGAAATAATCCACTGTGACTATAGCATATTTGACACCATCCTTACCAGTTGGCATGGGACCGATGAGATTAATTCCCCACATAGCGAATGGCCAAGGACTGGTCATCGTTGTCAATTAGTGGGAAGAAGCTTGCGGTATGTTTGTGAATCTCTAACATTTATCACACTTCTTCACAAAGTTATAAGTATCTACGTGAAGCAAGGTCCAATAATATCCCTAAATGATAATTTTATTGGTGAGAGATCGTGCGACAGTGTGACTATCACAGATGTCTTCATGTATCTCTTTCATGACATAGTCTACATCTTCATCTGTCATACATCGGAGCTCTGTTTTAAAAACCGTACTAGACCGGTCGAACTGGGACTCGGCAACTTCTCGAGTCTAGTTCAGGTCTTAGGGGGGTTTTATAATATTTCAAAATTATAAGGGTTAATTGTAATTTTATTGTGGTGTTTTGGAGATATGTCAAAAGTTTAGGGATTAATTGGTAATTTTTAGGGTATTTTTGAAATAAATAAAAAATTTAGGGACTAATTTAAACTTTTTTAGGGAAAATTTTGTAATATATTAAAATTTAAGGGATTAATATGTAATTTTTTAAAAAATAAAATTGTCGCTGATGTCATCGGTCCAACCGGCCGGTCCACACAGGTAGCAAAACAAGTTGCCTTTCGGTTCGGGTTTTAAAACAATGCATCGGAGAAGAGAATGGCTAAATCCTTGTTTATATAATTGTCTCCGATTAGGGTGTAACAGGTAGCTCTAGTCTATAGGAGTCTTGCCTCAGTCTTACTGTTAGAAGGAACCACTTCTTTAAGCTACTGAATGATAGGAATCATCCAAGACACAGATTCAGTTATAGCCACCGTCTGGTCAAATGAGTTGATGTTGGGAACTTCGATGTATTTGATCAGGATATTATCCGACACATTGGGGTCCAGCAATGAAGCTATCTTTGTCAAAACATCCGCAATAGAGTTGCTATCTCTCGGGATTTGTTTGATCGTTTAGTGCTTGAAGGGCTCAAGTGTGGCCTTGGCTTTCTTCAAGTAACTAATCATACTATATTTCTTGGATCGATATTCTTCCAATATCTGGCTGACTACCAGCTGGGAATCGCTATTGATGTCGATCATTTATGATCCCATCTCTCTTGCTAGTTGTAAACCAGCATATAGCGCTTCATACTCAGCCTCACTATTTGTGGCTTTGAATCCAAACCTAAGGGCTCCATAGATGTGAGTACCCTCAAGCCCGATAAGTAAAAGACCAACTCCAGCTCTTCTTCTGTTAGAAGACTCATCAACATAGAGGCTCCATGTTAACAAGTTTCAAACAGTCTCTTGGACGACTTCACTGGCTGGTTGGTTGGGTTCCCGATCTGGTTGATCGAAGAACTACAATATAAAGTCAGCCACAACTTGCCCTTTAATTATTGTTTTCAGTCTATAATGCAGATCAAATTGACTTAATTCCATGGCCCATTTAAGCAATTTACCCAAGGCCTCTGGTTTCTGAAGGACCTGTCTGAGCGAGTAATTGATTAAAACATGGACGGTGTGGGCATGGAAATAAGGTCGCAGCTTTCTGGAGGTGACTACTAAGGCAAAAGCTAGTCACGCCATCTCTGGATACCTTGACTCGGTGTTTGATAACTGTTTGCTGGTATAATACACAAGCCAGTGAATTCTGCCTTCTTCTCGAATAAGAGTTATGTTGACCGCATACTAAGAAACGGACAGGTAAAGATACAAAATTTCCTTGGGAAGTAGTTTGGACAGAAGAGATGGGTTTCCAAGATGCTCTTTTATGCTCTGAAAAGTTTGCTCACACTGTAGAGTCAATTCAAATTTCTTATTGGCCTTGATTATATTGAAGAACGGCAAGCAGCGATCTGTAGCTCTTGATATGAAGCAATTGAGGCCATTATTCTCCCATTCAAGCTTTGAACTTGCTTACGATTTATAGGACTCTTCATATCTAGGAGAGTTTAGAACTTCTTGGGATTGACTTCAATTCCCCAATGGTTAACTATGTACCCCAGGAATTTACCTTAGGCTACTTCGAATGAACACCTAAGAAGATTAAGTTTCATTTTGTATTTTTGAAGTATGTTGAACATTTATGTAAGGTGGACTTTGTGATCTGAAGTGACATGCAACTTGACCAGCATGTCATCAACATAGACCTCTATTGTTTTCCTGACCTACTTGGAAAACATCTAGTCCACCAGGCACTAGTAGGTTGCCCCAGTGTTTTTCATATCGAATGGCATGACTTTGTAGCAATACAGCCCCCGATCTGTGATGAACAATGTGTGCTCCTTATTAGACATGAACATCGGGATTTGATTATACCCTGAATAGGCATCTATAAAGCTCAGCAACTCAAGTCTGGAAGTGGCATCAACAAGCTGATCAATTCTGGGTAGAGGAAAACTGTCCTTTGGGCAGGCTTTGTTGAGATCCGTGAAATCAATGCAGGTTTCCCATTTACCATTAGGTTTTTTCACCAAAACAGGATCCGTGAAATCAACTAGGGTAATGAGCTTCCCGAATAAACCCAATTGAGAGGAGCTTGCCCACCTCACTTTTAAGAGCCGCAAAACGCTTTGGGTTCATAGCTCTTCTTTTCTAGCGAACTAACTTAAACTCACTGTCGATGTTAAGTGCATGACATATGACCTCAGGGCTAATTCCAATCATGTTGGCATGCGTCCATGCAAAAACATCAATATTTTGTCTAAGAAAACTCACTAAATTGGCTGCAAGCTAAGGGTTGAGGTTACTTCCGATTCTTAGCGTACGAGTTGGCTCACGCTTGTCTACAAGTATCTCAGACAAAGTCTTAACTGGCCTACTATGGTATACTCCTCTTGCACACGAGGATCAATATTGTCTTCCACTAGACCAGGCTGTGGCTCAATTGTCTACTCAGGTTTGCCCTCAGGCTTTACTTTCCCTTTACATGCCATCTGGACTGCCCTGTTATAACAGTCGCGAGATTCACGCTGTGATCCCCTAACTTCCCCACACCCTGTTGGAGTGGGAAACTTCATCTTCTAATGGTAAATAGAAGTGATAGCCTTGAAATTCAGTAGTAGAGGTTGTCATAGAATGCCATTGAATGCTGAAGGAAAATCCACTATTAGAAATTCTTTCATTTTAGTCACTTCGTAAGGATCTCCCAAAGTGACTTAAAGAGAAATCATTCCTTGAAGGGTTAAATGGTCCGTAGTAAAACCATAAGGAGGAGTAGCTACAGGTTTCAAGTCTGCATCTTCCAGCTTTATCTCCTCAAAGACTCACTGAAATAGGATATTTCGGTGCTCCCATTGTCCACCAACATCTTGTGAACTTTGCACCTTCATATTTCAACTACGACAACCAGTGCATCATCATGAGGGTGGTGCACTCGTTTCACATCTTTCTCAAAGAAGGTAATCTCCTCTTCTTTGCGCAGTTTGCTCAGTCACATTTCCAAATTAAGCACATTGAAGGGCTCATGCCGGGCTTCTCGGGCATACTTATCTTGTGCACGCTGAGATGTCCCTACAATATGAGGTCCCTCAATGATGGTCCCTACCAAATATAAGCCCTTGCGACCTCTGCATTTTTCCCCGTTGTCTTTTTAATCCTTCTCTCTTGTAAGAGTTGGACCATTAACATACTTTTTGAAATGGCCTTTCTGGATAAGGTCTTCAATTGTCTGCGTAAGAGCTCAGCACTCATCGGTATGATCCTCATTATCCCTATGATAACGGTAATATTTCTTATCATTCCTTTTATACAAGGGTTTTTTCATAAGCTCTAATTCATCGAGCAAGTTAGCTTCTACTGATTTATCCAGAATTGCTGAGACCGATACATTGAGTGGAGTGAAATTATCGCAGTCGCGACGAGAAACTTGCACATAAGATTTCTTGGGCTCAAACTATTATTTCTTTCCCTTTCTTTGATCGCCATTAGCCCATTTACAATCAATTCTTCTACTACTCTCTCCCCGGAATTCATCCCTCCAACTAGGAGCACTAGTTGAAAGCCCGGGGTCGTGGTGATTTAAAGCTGCCACTAAGTTTTTCTATTAAGTTATAGAAGCGAGTGACCGAAATATCGTCCTTCGATTGCATTTTCTTCCACAAGTCGATTTGCATAGGATTTGTTCAATCCAAACATCACTATGCATCATTTACGTGGCATAAAGGTAAAACTTTTATTGCTCTAATCATCTACGTTGATGACATTCTTATTACAGGAAATGATGAAGTAAGCATCAAATCCTTGAAAGACCATCTTGACAGACAATTTCAAATAAAAGATCTAGGAGAACCAAAATATTTCCTCAGAATTGAAATTGCAAGATCCTCGGCAGGAATATCTCTCAATCAAAGAAAATATGTCTTAGAACTCATTTCTGATTCTAAGCTATTAAGATGCAAGCCAAGTATTATTCTAGTAGAACAAAACACCAAATTGACTACTCAAGAATACGACAATGGGATATCATCTACTAAAGTTGATCCACCTCTTGAAGACCCCACAAACTATCAAAAACTTGTTGGGCGATTAATCTACCTCACCATGACTCGTCTAGATATTAGTAATGCAGTCCACATCCTTAGTCAGTTCATGCATGGGCCTAAACAATCTCACATGAATGTTGTGATAAAAGTTTTGAAATACTTGAAAGGATGTCCTAGCTTAGGTCTCCTCCTTCCTCAAGACAAAGGTTTGGATATCACAGCTCATTATGACTTAGACTGGGCCACATATCCGATGACAAGAAAATCACTTAAAGGATTCTACATCAAGCTATAAAGAGCTCTTATTTCTTAGAAAACAAAGAAACAATCAACAGTATCTCTTTCTTCAATAGAAGCCGAATACAGGGCCATGGCAAAGACTACATGTAAGATCGTCTGGATTCTGGGGTTATTAAAAGATCTAGAAGTACAAGTAAGTAAACCGGTTCTTTTATACTGTGACAACAAGGCTGCAAACGACATAACAGTAAATCCAGTATTCCATAAAAGAACAAAACATATAGAAATTGATTGCCACTTCGTCAGGAACAAAATACAAGAAGGGGTAATTAAGACTTTACACATTCGTACTTCAGAACAACCAATAGACATCTTCACAAAGCCACTATGCAGCAGACAGCACTCACATTTACTTAGCAAGCTTGGAGTTTTTGATATCTACAAACCACAAGCTTGAGGGAGAGTGATGAAATATGGAATGCCTTTATTATTGATTTCCCTTTATCTTTATCTCTGCTAGCTGAGATTAAGGAGTGATTAAGGTTTCAATCAATCACCTAATTCGTGTGATTGATAAACAATTACACGGATTATTGTATTTATTATTTTCCTTTTTTACATTTACAAAATTGTATAAATTGGCCATTGTACAAGCCTGACAATATACTGAATATACAGAAAATTCTTCTTTCTTCTATTGGGCATACTCTGACAGTGTTATTATCTTGAATTGCTTCTTTTTGTCCCTCTCACTGTCTCTATCTCGATTCCTTACATATCTCAGTTTGTGTTCATTCTATCCGCTTTCTCTTGTTCATTGCACTACTTATGCTAATGATGGTAATTGTTTTTTTT